>NC_136428.1:274077397-274614897 GCF_052849685.1 Lactuca virosa | reverse complement strand
AGAAGTTGTGGTGAATATTGAAGATGTGAAAATGATAAATTGAAGAAAATATGGAAATATTGACACGAAGACATGAAAAATCTTTGAAATTTTGAAGTATTTTTTTTTTATTTTTTATATTTTGTTTTGTATTGAATAAAATACCTGTACTATTATATTTATAGATTGATTAATAAAAATGAGATTTTTTTATCATTTACTTACGAGTATTATAGTTTAAGAAATATGCATATATGCACCTAAAACGTTGATTTTTTAAAACAATTAGAGTTTTTTTTTAATAATCTAGTTTTGTTTTGTTTTTTTTTTTTTGTTTTTTTTTTTAATTTATTGATTTTTAAAAATTTACTTTTTTACAAAATGCAGTTTTTTTAAAGTGAAAAAAATGCAGCTTTTTTGAAAAAAAATGTTGTTTTTATTTTTAAAAAATGCAGATTTTTTTTAAAAATTGTCGTTTTTTATAAAAAATTGAAGTTTTTTTAAAGAAATATTTTTTCATTTTTTTTTAAATTCATGTTTTCTGAAAAGAAAATTAAAAAATCTCTATTTTTTTAAAAACTCGAGAATTATTATTTTTTCTAAAAAAATCCGAAATTTGATTTATTATATTAAGTTTTAGAACGTTTTAGTAATATTTCTAATAACAAAAAAAAGTAAACATTAAATGAGATCGGTAAGATGACGATCATACCCTTAATGAATTAATTTTAATCGAACGTTCCACCTTTAGTTCTCAGGTTTTCGGAAACTTATGAGTTCTTAACGGATCTCACCCCTATATATATATATATATATATATATATATATATATATATATATATATGAAAAAACAAAAAACTAGCATAAAACAATTTCGAAGTTGATCAAATGCTAAACTATACTAAATCTTACATTAGTTGTAAAGTTATTTTTATTATACTTAAACTAAATTAAATAAAAAAAATAAATAATTAATTATGAAGGTTAACATATTTGAAGGTTATCATTTACTCACGAGTATTATAGTTTAAGAAATATGCATATATGCACCTAAAACGTTGATTTTTTAAAACAATTAGAGTTTTTTTTTAATAATCTAGTTTTTTTTTTTTTTTTTTTTTTTTTTTTTTTTTTTTTTAATTTATTGATTTTTAAAAATTTACTTTTTTACAAAATGCAGTTTTTTTAAAGTGAAAAAAATGCGGCTTTTTTGAAAAAAAAATGTTGTTTTTATTTTTAAAAAATGCAGATTTTTTTTTAAAATTGTCGTTTTTTATAAAAAATTGAAGTTTTTTTAAAGAAATATTTTTTCATTTTTTTTAAATTCATGTTTTCTGAAAAGAAAATTAAAAAATCTCCATTTTTTTAAAAACTCGAGAATTATTATTTTTTCTTAAAAAATCCGAAATTTGATTTATTATATTAAGTTTTAGAACGTTTTAGTAATATTTCTAATAACAAAAAAAAGTAAACATTAAATGAGATCATGCCCTTAATGAGTTAATTTTAATCGAACGTTCCACCTTTAGTTCTCAGGTTTTCGGAAACTTATGAGTTCTTAACGGATCTCACCCCTATATATATATATATATATATATATATATATATATATATATATATATATATATATATATATATATATATATATATATATATATATATGAAAAAACAAAAAACTAGCATAAAACAATTTCGAAGTTGATCAAATGCTAAACTATACTAAATCTTACATTAGTTGTAAAGTTATTTTTATTATACTTAAACTAAATTAAATAAAAAAAATAAATAATTAATTATGAAGGTTAACATATTTGAAGGTTATCATTTACTTACGAGTATTATAGTTTAACAAATATGCATATATGCACCTAAAACGTTGATTTTTTAAAACAATTAGAGTTTTTTTTTAATAATCTAGTTTTTTTTTTTTTTTTTTTTTTAATTTATTGATTTTTAAAAATTGACTTTTTTACAAAATGCAGTTTTTTTAAAGTGAAAAAAATGCAGCTTTTTTGAAAAAAAATGTTGTTTTTATTTTTAAAAAATGCAGATTTTTTTTTAAAATTGTCGTTTTTTATAAAAAATTGAAGTTTTTTTAAAGAAATATTTTTTCATTTTTTTTAAAATCATGTTTTCTGAAAAGAAAATTAAAAAAATCTCCATTTTTTTAAAAACTCGAGAATTATTATTTTTTCTTAAAAAATCCGAAATTTGATTTATTATATTAAGTTTTAGAACGTTTTAGTAATATTTCTAATAACAAAAAAAAGTAAACATTAAATGAGATCATGCCCTTAATGAGTTAATTTTAATCGAACGTTCCACCTTTAGTTCTCAGGTTTTCGGAAACTTATGAGTTCTTAACGGATCTCACCCCTATATATATATATATATATATATATATATATATATATATATATATATATATATATATATATATGAAAAAACAAAAAACTAGCATAAAACAATTTCGAAGTTGATCAAATGCTAAACTATACTAAATCTTACATTAGTTGTAAAGTTATTTTTATTATACTTAAACTAAATTAAATAAAAAAAATAAATAATTAATTATGAAGGTTAACATATTTGAAAAATATTTATTTTAAGTTAACTAATCATTTACGTGATAGGCTATATATCTTGTGAATTAAAATAAAATAAAAAGTTAAATATTGTTTTCAAACTTCAAGTTGGTTCAAGTCATATGTCATTTTTTTCTTATTAAAACATTGTACTTTGAAAGTACAATGCTATAATGCTGTTAAGGTTATAATATAAGTATAATTTTAAAATTTGAGAGTTTTGTGTCAGTAATACTAATATGGTCCTTCAACAAATATGAAAATTTTAAAATTCTTTACATATAAGAAAACAAAAAAAATGGTCAAATCAATTGATTGCTCGTTGACCTCAAATATGGTAAAATAAAATCATTTGGAATCGGTTTTCAAACCTATAAAAAATTGATTTTCATATATTAACTAAATATATTTTTTTTCATTAATTATTTCTTCAATTTCTTGTTTATACAAAGTTTGAGAGGTTTTCGAAAACCAGTTTTCACCCATTGTACTATCCCGGGTGTCCGAAAAATAATTTTTTAGATATTAAAAGTTGAAATACCGTTTTGAACCCCGTAAACAGTCCCAAATGCCCGGAAATTACCTTAGCTCGTGTGTAGCCATGAGTTTTACTTATTTGTCCACTCTATTGTACGAATATGTACCTAGCTAGAAACAATCTCTTGAAAAAAACTATCAAACACAAAGCAGTCCGCAAAAAGAGCGCAAAGAACTAGCTCGTGCCTAAAGGAAAATAATCGCCTCTAGAAACTAAATTCTGAAAAATCCATTCTCGCCCGCCGCTTGGCGCGGATAATTGGCTAGTATATATATATATATATATATATATATATATATATATATATATATATATATATATATTGTAAAGGAAATCTTATATTTTCTAAATATATATTGGATATAATAATATTATTTTTTTAAGACGTCGTGTTTAAGCCTAAGTTACAACAATCCATTAATATAATAATATTATAATTATAATTGATACAAATTATAATGCATTAGATATAAGTATTGATGCATATATAATAATCTATAGTCAAAATTTATGTTTTTGGTTACTCATCTTTCCCCGTATATGTGGGAAAGAGAATATTTAAATTTTAAATTTGATATCCAAACTCAGTAACACAAAATCAGGAGTAACTTAGTCAACATAAAAATAGGCGAAGTAGTTTATATTGCTAGAAGGAAGTAGTTTTTTAAAATTATGGTTATAGTTTTCTTTCAGGAAAAAAATAGTGTCTTACATGGTTTTTATTTGTAAATAACATATATGTATCTTACATGCTTGTATTTTCTTTGCTGGTGTCGAAGAGCATGAACCCATTCCCGTATAAATATGGATTCTTTCATCTAATATTCTCTTTGGGTGGTATGTATTTTGCTATGTTGTTCATTATTTAGAATCTTGATATAACAAAACCATGAAGTAAGTTGCATCATATGCTAATTTATTATGTAATGATGTGATGAACACTCATGTTGTAAATGTTTTTAAACAAAACCAAATAATGAGTACATAACGGAAAAGAAAGCCTAAGATATATAAAACTTATAATGTACTCTATTAATAATGTATGTTTGATAAATAAATTACGCAAAATAAATAATAATAAAAATGGACCAAACCAGATAAATAGGAATAAATCCAATATGCAGATTAGTCTCTTTTGGACATAGTTGACTAGGCCATTGTCGTACTCGATACTTGGGGGCCGCTGTGTGGAAATTGTTTTGCCTTTAATCCATTTGGGGACAAATACAAAAGAAATAATAATGTATTACAACTTATGCTATAATTACAAACATTCTTTGGTTCCAAATGCTTGTAGTTACTACCTAATTATAGTTTTTCATGCTTTTAACCGACATTTTATTTTTGTCTGTTAATTTATTATGATGTAACAGATGTCATTATACTCATATTCATGCTAGAGTGATGATGGGAACCTGCGTTGGCTGCCTTTAGTGTTCCTTTCTTCCATCATCCACTTCACCACATGTAAGCAACTAAGCATCGTATGACACTAATATTTTAGTTTTATTCTTGGTTCCCCCGGTGATGGTTTTTTACAACTGTAAATGGAGTTGGTTGTTTGTAATCTTGATGTTCTTCTTTGCTGGATATTCTCAACTTGGTCAAAGTGTATTGCTATTGTTGTTTTTAAAGTGGTGGATTGGGATTGCATTCAGGCATTCAATCTTCACTTTTTCATGTAAAGTTGATGGAACATAAGCTTTTTTTTTCTTGTTTTTCCTGAAAAAGTGTTAACGAACATATATTTGGATGTAATGTTAGTTTATCTATCTTAGTTTTTACTTATAGCTCAGTTGCTTTCATATGGCTAAAAAAACTTGTAGTTTACGTTCCTTGAATAAAATAAGTTATAACATTATTAACCACGAAAGGGGAAAAAAAGTGGTTGAATAAGTGTGAGATTTATGTAACCTTTGGGATTGCATTCTAAATAGAAGTTATAGTGTTATGTATGCATGATTTAGCTAGACAATTTCTTGGCAAACCCAGATTTCATTAAATTGAATTTCTATGTATTTAAAATTTTTTGCCAGTTAATCTTTTGGCAACCAATGGCCAAATAATTTAACTTTGAGGCAATTAATCAGTTTGTCCCCCAAATCGACTCAATATTCTTCTCTTTGGTGCTGGCGTAGTTAACCATTTTGTCTCCTTAATCAATAGGATTTTCGTCATGGTTAATAAAGTAGTTTGATGTTTATATTCCAAGACATTGAGAGGGAAAAAAACAAAGATGAGAAAAATATATTATAGTAAACTGTTGGGAAAAGATATTACATGATAACTTGGGGTCTGAAAAGTGGAGTGAGCTTAGGGGTCGTTTGATAGTTGCTAACTGGGTTAGAGTTGACTGGGTTAGAAACTGACTGGGTTGGAAGTTCTAACTGAAGTTAACTTCTGACTGAAACTTATTGTTTGATTTTGCATCTGACTGATACTAGAAAATGACTATATTACCCCCAGACAACATTTTATATAATTTTTTTTTATGATTTACCATTTAATTTATAACATTACATTTTTTACTAAAACATTCAATGATGTCAAGGTTATTGGATTCATATAAAAACATTTATTTATAGAAACATACATATGATCTTCAATTTTTGAGCTGATATTATAAAAAAGTTTATCACTCTATAGAATGAAATTTTGGTCATGGTTTTAATATGTTCAATGTTATACCAAGACAATCATGACAAAATAACTATTCCAATTAACATATGTGTTCATTTACCAAGATTTATAACTAATTACATGTTCATGAAGGTGAAAATTGTCCATAAATAATACTAGTGATTTTGGGTGAAAAGGAAAAAGTTGTATTGGGACTTTATGATATTAAATTCTTATGCCCTGCCTCCATGTCTTTGTAAAGACTCACGAATTCTTATGCCCTACAATACACAATTACGCATACACCTATTAGAGAAAAAGACCTGTGCAATACACAATTACACATACATATATATGATCCTATAGTATAATTCAAAGCATCAACAACTTAAAATATGCACAACTATTAACTCACACAAGAAGGTAACATATGATCCTAAAATATAGATGCTTAAGGTTTCTATGTTATCTCTTGCAATCTAGATTCTAAACATATAACAAAACTATATAAGAAATTAGAAAATCACATTCTTGTCTCGTGAAGAACATACACATCATAATAGTCCCAACATCGTCAATTCAACTACAGGATCCTAAAATTGAGGGGTAAAAAAACTTAAAAGCAGGAATCACATTAATTAAACTCATAACAATGTGAATTTACAAGATTTTAGACGGCTTCACACAATTATGATCACAAAGATGAAACATTGATCTAAAATTGAGGGGTAAAAAAACTTAAAAACAGGAATCAGATTAATTAAACTCATAACAATGTGAATTTACAAGATTTAGACGACTTCACACAATTGTGATCACAAAGATGAAACATTGAGTACATATGCTTAAGTACTTCTGAAAAACGTCTTTTTTTTCTTCTCAAAAACCCTTTTCTCCAAAAAGGAAAAACAAACTATTTACCTACATCGAGAAGGGAGAGGCGTAGAGACGAGAGATCAAGAGGATACGAAGCTTGATCGCAATAGAGGAGGTGGCCGGCGATAGAGAGGACAGTGGTAGAGGATCATGTGGTCGGTGAGGCTGAAGTCAGTGCAAGTATAAAGTCGTCATCCTTCAATAAATTCGTCATCCTTGGGAGACGCTGGAGTGAAGTCCGACGATCTATTGCATGAGAACCGGTGGTGGTGGAAGGAGAAGTTATGCGTTGGTTTGAAGGAGAACCAAGGTTCGGCATACAAACTACAAAGAAGGAAGCGGGGAAGAGGGTATATATGAGAATGACACACAACTCGGTCAGCGGGTATTTTTCCTTGGACCGAATCAACACAAAAATGGGGACTGGATCATTGATTTGGACTGAGTCCAAAGGGGTAGAAAGAAAAAAAACAAGCTGACTTCGGATTGAGGACCGGGTCCTAACTTCAGACCCAGTTAGATAGCAAATCAAACGACCCCTTATTATGTATTGAATAAATTACTGAAATCGTCCATATGGTTTGATTAAAATTGCACGTTTGGTCCTAAGTTTTATTTTGCACTCGAATCGTCCCTATGGTTTAATTTTGTTACGCTTTTCGTCCCTATGGTTTGTTCAAAATTACACGTTTGGTCCCTAACTTTATGTATGCAAAGGATGAAAAACGCAACAAAATAAAACTATAGGGACGATCCGAGTGCAAAAGAAAAGTTAGGGACCAAACATGCAATTTTGACTAAACCATAGGGACGATTTTAGTAATTTACTCTTATGTATTTATGTGTGGTTTGAAACAATGTAACTTATAATTTATCTTTTGTTTTTATTTAGATAATTAACACTATTATTTGTTATAACTATTTTATCATTTTTATAAGTATATAGTTTTGAAATTAAATATTTTATTTATTAATAACAAGTTTATGTTATAACTATTTTATCAAATTTTTTTCTTCCCGAGATCTATATCTATATCTTGTGGATATACGAAAGTGGTGTTGTCTATTTAATTTTTATCCCTATTTTTGTAGTTTGTTTGACGTTTTGATTTCAATGGTTACTTTGTTATTAATTTGACATAATTTCACCAAAATCTAAATAGTTGATGATGTATTGTGTGTGATTTGGAAATGACATGTTTTTAAAAAGAAGTCAATCGCCAAAAGGAAACTACTCACAAAAATAAACCATTCCCTGAAATGAAATTTTCACCATGTGTCGCATGACATATGACATGTTTCCGGATGCACCAAAAATAAACAATTATCTAAAAAAAAAACACTGCAAATAGAATCACAAGAATGAGCAATATAATTTTAAAAATTTGTTAATTACAATATTCTACTTTTGTTTTTTTTTTCTACAAATAAGCACTTTGAAATTAATATGTAAAGTACATTGCCATTTTATGGCTGCCAAAATTTGTTTTTTTGAGATGTTTTTTTTTTCTTTACTTGTTGGTAATGGGTTTAGGCCATAAGAACATCCTATGTGCTCATGCAAACCCTAATGCTTGGATCTAGGTTTCTCTATTGTACATGCATTCATCCAAGACTATAAACCCTAGATCTAGCATGTGATAATCAATATTAACATATGAATTAGGGTTTAGATCATACCTTAATTGTTATGTAGCAATAACAATCTCAAATCCTCCTTGTAATGGCTTTAGAAAGCTTAGAGTCACAAGTGTCACTCCTCTAATGGCTCACAAACACCAAGAGCAAGAGGATGAAGAATAAGGAAAGAGGAGGCTGCCCAAAACGTGTGGAAACCCTAGTGGAACTCTTAGCCACGTTTTTGGGGCTTAAGGGTACTATATATACATGTAGGCTATTAGGGTTTTCAACTAGGAAACCCTAATCTGACTGCTTAAGCCCTAAGCAGCCCATGGACCCTTTTAGAATATCCCTTGGGCGATTTCTAATGGGTTTCCCCATAGAATTCGTCCAACCTATTATTCCAAGGTGATCCATAGCCCAAATGCAATTATCTTATAATTACAGTTCCAGTCCCTTAAGTTTAATTAATCTCTTTTAGCCACAAAATTAATTATCAATTAATTCTTGACTAATATTAATTAAACAATATGATTTCTCCTTTAATATATTATTCTCATAATATATTAATATATCATAATTAATCCTTTCTCTCCATAATTCATCTTATCAAGTTGCTTTGGTGAAGGCAACCCAAAAGGACCATGCACCATCGGGTCAAGTACATACCAAAATAGTTATGGACTTAGACACTAATCCAACAGTCTCCCACTTGGATAAGTCTAATAACTATTCTGCGTATGACTTCAGATCCTGATCTGCAATCGTAGCTTTTAAAAAACCGCTGTCAACTCTGATCCTATCAGAAGCGTGTCCTTTAGATAAGGGATCATATATTCCTCCATTCTAGATATCGTATAGACTGAGACATGGATTTAAATCATTCTCTCTGTTTATGTGTTGTTTCCCGATTTCCGATTTATGACGACTGACAACAGACTACAATTGAACACATCAAATTAGTCCCGGCTTGGCCAAGCGCTTAGTTGTCATCACTAAATCATCGAGGGGCCCACAGATATCGCTTTCATCCTACTTTGGATAAAAGGAACGGATAAACTTTGATTCAATGCTTGCTTGCACTCACTTACCGAATCACACACAACAATATGTTTTATGACACCAAGTTACTGGTGCGTTTACATATTATCAATGTGTAACCGACTCACAAGATACAACTCACACATCTCGGTTTCAAGAATATAATATATTATCGTCTCACCAGTCACTCGTGATAAAATCCATGAAGTGATCCAAGTGAGCGTGGGTTTAATCCAATGCTCAAATCATATTCATAAGCACTCATGAACGTTGCAGCAAACATTTGCTTATTTCTAATACACTTTAGACAATCTACAAACCAATTCATGACAGTCTTCATTCATACCTACTTCCAACATATGAACGACTGTGGACCATTCGAATAATTTGATTATTCTGAAATAATTTAATTATTCAGGAAGTCAAAACATGCAAAGTGAAACACAAGAATAATACTAATCCCATATGGCTCCAAACTCTGGGTATAAATAAAACATTTTATTTAATCACCATATTGATTACTCATTATTTGTTATTTCGGGTAATCAACTTCTTACTTGAATTATTACTACACTTGTCCCATGCTCTCAGCATGCACACGATGTTTACCTATAGTCCTTTCTTTATGAAATAGATCAAATGAACACATTTCCAATCATATTCATTTCACAACTCCCAATCCTTATCACAAGTATAAGAATATCAAATTCTTGTTACTTATGCTAGATTCTAACATTTTATGCAATGATTCTTTCGTAAAGTCACAGCTCAAAATCATCAAGACTCGGCCAATCTCTATCAGAAACAATTCTATAGATATGATGTCTCTCACTCAAAGTACATTCCTTTGAACATCCTTCTTGCATAAAAGTTTCTAATCTAGACATAGATTCTTAATATCTAACTCCCAATATGGAAATATTTCCATATTTGGCATATGACAATTCATTCTTAATAGAATCTTATCTATTCATAATAATGTCATCCAATACCATACTTCCAACTACTCACAAGCGACCAATCCTCAGCGAGCTTTGGATCGTCCTTTGACAGTTGTTTAATTATTTTAGTCAAAACCGATTCTAGTCCTTTTTCCCTCTAAATGCGCTAGACATTTTGAAAATTTTAGAATGGTCAAATATTATAGCACTTGCAATCGATCCTATACCAGAAGCGTATGGAACACGATGCATAATGTCTTACATAAAGATATGATGCTTTATCCATCTTCTGCCATAATATTTTATGTGTCTCGTTCTTACAATTCGAACTATGAAGAGGGATGCCGTAATCATAATCGAAATTTAAGAACACATTATGTATCCTTTGACTAAATTTATTAAAATTTCTCAATCTAAGCTTTAGATTTTGAAACGAAGTACAATATTCTCTCCCTTAATTATAGCAAAACAACTATTCAACCCTTACGACTTTGCAAAGTATGACTCTTGTTTTCTATAATTAATATTGCTAACTTGCAATACTTGCCTTAATAATCATACAAACACAACATTTATGCTCCCACTATCATGATGATTATTATCATATAAGCATAACACTTATGCTCCCACTAGCTTTGACATGTTTTAGAAAACAACTGAACTTCCAGAAAACAATACTTATTGAATTTCTGAAGTTCATATTTCTAATACCTAATGCTTTGATAATCCTTTATCTAAGCTTCTTAAACTTATACACCTTTGCCTTAGATAGCTCATATGTGTGTCTAAACAATCCAGACTAATTGCCAAATCTCACAATCGAATTATGGAAAGGGATGCCGTAACCATAATAGAATTCGAGAATACAATTTCACAATCACTATCTTCTTAAAATCTCTCTTAATGAAAGCATTTCCTCACAGTCATTTTCATGAAGGAGGGAATCTTATGACACTTAGATTTTAATGGTGTATGTGTTCCTATCCATGCGAATTTGTCAAAACCAAAGTTTGCGACAAATCCAAACTCATATGGACTGAACTTTCTCAATCTTGATTTCTTGCCTTATGGTAACACGAGTGCCCACCATGTCTTCCAAGTAGTTAAGCAGCTCACCCTTTCATATCAACGTACTTTTCATTGATCAAGGTGCTTGCCTTTTATGCGTTCAAATGAGAACTCATAGAACTCACATGCATAATTAACTTAATTGGAATGGCACAGAAACAAAATAATGTCAACACGATAGGTTGTAAACCTCAAGTCGTGTGCTAGTGATGATCGATAAGGTTTATTCTCGATTAGTTCTTGAAACTTTTCAAGACCATTAAGACTCCCACTGACTCCTTGACATATAAGATTCTTTTGTCAATAAACATTTCTCGACAAACAAATATTCAAGAGTTAGTGTAGTTTTTATCAAGACAAAACACTTCACTAAATTGGCCCTAGTTGGTCTTTGTCTTATCCAAGACATCATAACTTTCCAATTGTGCAAGAATAAGAAAACCTTTTCAAATTTCACATTTGATGAATGTTATAAACCTTCTTAAGACTTGTCACTCAATTCACAATCTTAACTCTAAGACTTGGTTTTGGAACGAAGTATGATTGACTTCTTGATTTAACCATTTCTTTAATTCTTGATTCCTCTTCTCAGACATACAATTGCACTAAGACTCACTTAGAGGATCAATTGAGATATGGTTCTTAATCATTAAGACCTATCATAAAACATAATAAAAAGGTACTCTCCCTTCTTCTTAGAATAGAGAAACTTTTATCTTTCTGCCTACTTGATTCTTCTTATTCGTTCTGCTATTTATTGAAACTCTTTCAATCAATTGAGAATTACACTTAATCTCATAAGTATAATCATATTTACTTAACCTTAGTAAATCATGACGAATATCTTTGTTACTCTTGTGGTGGACTTGATCAACACACAACCTTGTGTACTCGACCTCCTAGTCCTTCACTTGACACTTTGTCAATGAATTAGT
The DNA here is from genome assembly GCF_052849685.1 of Lactuca virosa. NCBI lineage: Eukaryota > Viridiplantae > Streptophyta > Magnoliopsida > Asterales > Asteraceae > Lactuca > Lactuca virosa. The sequence goes on along the minus strand of NC_136428.1, from coordinate 274,602,695 downwards.
CTAATTTCCAAATATGAAATTTCTCATTCATCATGCAACCAAGTTGTATGATTCCAAGTTTCTGTCCAATTGAAACTTGGGCGATGAGAAACTTTCCCTATTTGGTAAATTCTTGACCTTTCCACAAATAACATAATTAAGAATCAAATCCATTATTGCTAATAATAGAAACTTACATCAATTTTTCATACACGCCATTGCAAGGATAAATAAATAATATAAAATCAAAATTTATATTATTGCGGAAAAATTTGTCCTTACAATGCAATTCAACTGAAAAACTATGTTGTTAAATATTCCTAAGCAATCTATTCTAACTCCAAGTAGTAGCTTAAGATTCCAATCTTCAAGTAATGCGATCGAAATCCATTTCTTCACGATTAGATTCCGCTCACTTCTTCCCTTAAGATTCCTCTCTTTTCTTCGATCCTACAAGACATCGAAATGTAATCTTATCACATTATGTATTAAGAATCTAGAATGGGAACTTAAAAGAGTTAGTTAATGGATTTTACCTAAAGTAGAGTCATACGTTTTGACTCTCCCATCTCTTAGATCTCTTAGGTAAATAGGGCAGCTTCGTCTCCAATGCCCATTCTCTTGGCAATAAAAGCAAATTGACTCTTTTGGAACAACACACGAAACTACTTCTGACTTTGCCTTTTTCTTATGATCAAACTTTTCGATCATGGCATGCCTTTCGTTGCCATTGTCTATATCCATAGAGGTCTGGAAGGCAGATCCACCAATCAACTTTGCTTTTCCAGTGCGCCAAATCATTGCTGATTCAGCAGCAATAAGCATATAGGTGAGATCGATGAGGGTTACGTCGTGGTTCATCATATAGTACTCTCTTACGAACTCACTATATGAGTCAGGAAGTGACTGAAGAACCCAGTCAACAGCCAGCTCCTCACAGACAACAGACCCCAACATTCTTAACTTATCAATGTGCGACTTCATCTCTAGGACGTGTGCACACACTGACTTTCCTTCTTCATGTTTACTTGCTAAAAGGGCTTGAGTGAGTTTGAACTTTTCAACCTTTTGAACTTGTGGGTTAGGGAGAACAATAGGAGGAGGTGGAGGAAGTGAAGCATGATCTCGTGTTCCTCTATCGAATCGTGGAATATCATCTTCATGTGAAAAGCTTGTTCCACGGGATTTGGGAAGACCATAGTTGTCATACTTTGACATCTACAAAACGGGAGAAAAATTCAAGTTAGTTGATTGATTGAGTCCTTAATAAATCACCCAAATGAGATATTAAGGCTAGGACCCAACACAATACTCTACAACTTGGGAGAGGGATGCCGTAACCCAAATTGCAGAACATTTGAAGGTAAGTGAATGACGATTCACTAATTTCCACCATGAAAAACGAAAAAGAAATTTAAGTTTTAAATCTATTGAAAATTCCTAGATCTTTTGAGATTCATTGAACATTTCAATGACAGGTTTAAATCTCGATATGCCCCTCGATTTGTGACTGGGATGCCGAGGATCACAAAACAGGGTGTGAATAACCATGCAAACTTACATGGTGCCCCCAATGTTACAGTCACCTATTCGATGTGCCGGTTAACCACACACGCTCCACCGAACTATGACAAACAATGAGTCACCCTTTGCTACCTTTACTTAGTACCATTTAGTGTGACGGTTAGCCACACACGCTCCACTAATGTCTTCGCAAGGGCACAAAGTGTAATTTCATGGAATTGCATCAATTCACTTTTGTCTAAAGTAACTAAGATTGGGAATTTTGTATAAGACATTTAGTTACTTAATACTTCATTATACTTTTAATGGAAAGGGTTTGCCCTATCCTACCCGTTCGGCTAACGACCCTCCACTAGTCAAGAGTGCGGTGGGTAAGAGTGGATACCCATTCAATCGCCATTTTATAGGCAATTTCCTTAAACACCCCTTATAGACTAGCTTCGTGAATGAGGCCTACTAACGGTAAGACTGACTGTTTACTCATACATATATATAATACTAGACTTTTAATGTTATATATAGTATAGGGTGTATTTTACACTTTTAAAATACTAGGTGGTCTAATTTAATAAAACATACTTTTAATTTAATTAAATGTAAACCATATCACTATGGATTTATTAACTCTCTTTTAATTATACACTTAATTAATTTAATAAAACCATAAGGGTGTGATTTGAACTTTTCAAAAACAATACTAGGGTTTTAGAATCTAACATTTCTAAATTAAACTTTTAATCAACTTTTAAATTCCAAAACTTGAGGGCAAGTTTTGAAACATTTCAAAACATTAGGGTTTAGAATTTAAATATTTCAAATCAAACCTTTTAATCAAAATTTAAATTCCAAAACTTGAGGGCAAGTATTTGAAACATTTCAAAAACACAAGGATCAAATAGCAAATAATTTAAATTAAACAATTAATTTAATGATTATCTAAATTTGACCTAATTTCAATTTCTTGCAAGATAAGTTACCCAATTAATACAAATAATTAATCTTTAATCATATAAGGAAGTTATTATCTAATCAATTGGTAATTATCTTTTGTTTAATCAAGGATATTCTCAAATATAAGATAAAATTCGAATATTAAAGACCCAAAACAATTAAGGCAAGTATCCTCAAGCAAAATAGCAAGAAATCCCGAAATCTGCTCTTACTGACGCTCGAACTCGCCGAGTTCCTCTATGGACTCGCCGAGTTGGAGCAACTCGCCGAGTCCACATTGGAACTCGCCGAGTTCATCAGTCAGGGAGCCAAAAAATCGATTTTGAAGCTTGAACAAATAACCAAGGCATCAATACAATAGAAACCAATCAAGGCTCTGATACCACTAATGGGTTTAGGCCATAAGAACATCCTATGTGCTCATGCAAACCCTAATGCTTGGATCTAGGTTTCTCTATTGTACATGCATTCATCCAAGACTATAAACCCTAGATCTAGCATGTGATAATCAATATTAACATATGAATTAGGGTTTAGATCATACCTTAATTGTTATGTAGCAATAACAATCTCAAATCCTCCTTGTAATGGCTTTAGAAAGCTTAGAGTCACAAGTGTCACTCCTCTAATGGCTCACAAACACCAAGAGCAAGAGGATGAAGAATAAGGAAAGAGGAGGCTGCCCAAAACGTGTGGAAACCCTAGTGGAACTCTTAGCCACGTTTTTGGGGCTTAAGGGTACTATATATACATGTAGACTATTAGGGTTTTCAACTAGGAAACCCTAATCTGACTGCTTAAGCCCTAAGCAGCCCATGGACCCTTTTAGAATATCCCTTGGGCGATTTCTAATGGGTTTCCCCATAGAATTCGTCCAACCTATTATTCCAAGGTGATCCATAGCCCAAATGCAATTATCTTATAATTACAGTTCCAGTCCCTTAAGTTTAATTAATATCTTTTAGCCACAAAATTAATTATCAATTAATTCTTGACTAATATTAATTAAAAAAATATGATTTCTCCTTTAATATATTATTCTCATAATATATTAATAAATCATAATTAATCCTTTCTCTCCATAATTCATCCTATCAAGTTGCTTTGGTGAAGGCAACCCAAAAGGACCATGCACCATCGGGTCAAGTACATACCAAAATAGTTATGGACTTAGACACTAATCCAACAGTTGGTTGTACAAAGTACGTTGCTATTTCTTCCTTTTAATAAAGTGTATTCATATTTCTTAATTTTAATAAAGTACATTGTTATTATGTATCATTTTTCATATTTAATAAGGTATCTTGCTATTGTGTATGTTGTTGTTTCAACTACAATAATGTAATAGACCACTTGAAACGGATTTCATTCCATTTATAAAGTTGTTATTTTAAATATTAATAAGTTTTAGAGAAAATTAAATAAATGGTCTCTTTGGTTTCCTAGATTCTTGGTTTTCGTCCCGACAACAAGAAACTAATTGTCGAAACAAAGCACTACGTGGGTAGACGGCTAGTATATATATATATATATATATATATATATATATATATATATATATATATATATATATATATATATATGGGGATGAGGAATATGTGGCTGTTAGGTATATAAAATTAGGTATAGAACACCAAAACGTTGTATGTATTGCTTCAAAGTTTAGATTACGCGTGTTTCTTCCCTTATAAGTTGGTGAAGTTGTATTCTTTTTCTTTTCACTTCTCCATCCCGAATGGTGTGGTCTTTCTTTTTCTCACTGCTTTTCTTCATATCTTATATGTTATGGGGAAAATCCTCGATTTTGTTTTTTTTTTATTTTGGTGGGATCTCTAAATAATTTTTATGCAAGTTCTAAGAATATGTATAAGTAAACACCGACTTAGTTTTCTAACTAGAGTAGGAGCTTCTCTATAAGTTCATGATCAAATCATGACACAAGATCCTTTTTTTGTGAGTTTAACTTTTAACTGATCAACAAATCATCTTCCGATATCGAAGAGCTATCTTGATGTTACACATCCAATCATTGTAGTTGGTGCCATCTAATGTCACCTTGGATATGATCGAGAAAAGCAAAAAGTTGTGGGTAGAGTTTTGAGAAGCAGAAGCATCACCAGACATCCATAGAGAAAATGAAGTTTTAGTTAGATGACAATAGTCCTTAATATTCAACCCATATTCAATATTTAAGGACAGGATCCAATATAAGAATTCACAACTAAGAAGAGGGATGCCGTAATATCATTGAAAATTTATGAAAGGTAGGTAAAAGAAATTCACCAATTTCTAACTATGAAATTCCTAGATCTTTTTAGATTCATTAAATCTTATCAATGGCATGTTTAATCTCATATTATTCTCTTCTATTTGTGACTGGGATGCCAAGGATCACAAACAAGATATGAATAACCATACAAATATGTTTGCCACTCTCGATGTCATTTATCATCTCCAATTAATGTGCTAGTTAAATACACACGCTCCATTAACAATGATAATTTTCGAGATGCCCATTATTACTCTTTATAGTCACTATTAGTGTGTCGGTTAACCACACATGCTTCACTATCTACATATAAAGCATAATGTGCAATTTTATGGATTAGCATACTTTTCACATTTTTCCTAAAGTAACTCAGAGTGAGATTTTAAAAAAATAGTTTAGTTATTTTATATCATTATACTTATTAATGAGATTATTTCCTATTAAATCCATTCAGCTAACGACCCTCCACCATACAAGAGGGTGGTGGGTAAGAGTAGACATCCAATGACGGTTATTTTATTGGTCGCTTCCTTAAACTCCCCTTATAGTATGACTTTGTGAATGAGGCGTACTAACGATTTGACTGACTTGTCTTATACATATAATATATTAATCTTTCAATTATATATAGTATAAGGTGTTTTTTAAAACTTTTCTAAAATACTAAGTTTAAATGTAAATTTTCGAAATTAATATAAAAATTAATTTAAATTTAAAAATAAACCACTTTTGTTTTAATCTTTATCTTTTAGTTGACTATTAATTAAATTAGTTTAAATCATCCAAGGATTAAATAAACTATTAATTAAATAATTTGGATTTAATCCTAATCCTTACACTACTAGGTTTTCGAAAATTAAGGGGTATAAGGATTATCCAAATTTAATTATTCCATTTTAACCAATTAAAACAATAATTATCAAATAAGAATACCCTAAGATCCCTACCATATTTTCGAAACTTAGGGAAGAAGCAAGGGTTTCAAGAACCCTTGCCCAAGTCGAAATTTATACCCTTTAGGGTTTAATTTCAATAAACCCTAATTTGATCTATTCACCTATTATGCAAATCAATTGAAAACAAGTGGCTCTGATACCACTGATAGGTTTTATAGGTTACAAAATTCGTGTAGCAGAAAATAACTTAAAGAGCAAATTACACGAATGGTCCCTATGGTTTCAGGTAATTTGTGCGTCTGGTACCTAACTTATTTTTTTTAACTCGGAAGGCCCCTACTGTTTGTTTTTGTTACGCGTTTGGTCCATGTCTTATCTAAAAAGACTATTTTGCCCTTGATTTTTTAATTTATTTAAATAAAAAGAGCCCCAAGCCCAGCCCCCTCACCTTACCTTACCTACCCCACCATTTTCCCTTATTTAAATAATAGCCTTTTTAGGTAAGACAGGGACCAAACGCATAACAAAAACAAACAGTAGGGACCAAGCGCGTAACAAAAACAAACAGTAGGGACCTTACAAGTTAAAAAAATAAGTTAGGGACCAAGCATGCAAATTACCCCAAACCATAGGGACCATTCGTGTAATTTACTTTAACTAAAACCTTAAGTTCACATGCAACCTAATTGGATCTAAGTTTTCACTATTGAAAGGTATAAACTATGAACATAAAAAAGAACCCTATGGAAACCTATTAATTTTGAAAATCATAAAAAGTTAGGGTTTACATACCTTTTAGTTATTGTTGTAAATAACTAATCAAAACCTTCTTCAATAGCTTTTGGAAGCAAGCACCATAAATCACGTGTCTCTGCTGGTTCACACCCAAAACCTAGCAATTAGGAAACTTGAAGAGAGAGGAGAGGGGAGCTATAATTTCGGCTACGCTCTAAAGGGAAGTGATGGCCGAAAATATGAAGAGGTAAGGGTCTATTTATAGCTGTTAGGAAAACCCTAGATAACCCTAATTTGAATATAATACTATTATTTCAAATTAGGCAATTCCTTATTCCGTAATTATCTTCAAGGGATATTCTAGAAACCCTAGAATACTCCTCCCAAAACCATCCACCCCTTATGGGGAAGGTTCTGGAACCCTTTTGTTCAACTATTAAATAATTACAGCTTAAGTCATTGCACTTTTAGTTAATCTAATTAATCCCAAAATTAATTCTAATTAATTTCTGAATAATTCTTAATTAAATAATATTATTTTTAATTAATATATTATTCTCACAATATATTAATAAATCATTTATTGCTACTTAATAATCATATAATAAGTCAGTAAATCATTTATTGCTACTTAGGTTATAGTATTCAAAGTAATTATTGTATGGATGTAGGAGTAAATGTGGACCAATCAAAATTGTAATTTTAAATACAAAATGGTTAATATTAAATTAATATAAATGAACTAAAAAAGGCGTCACATTTAATGAAAATGGAGGAATAAGGGTATTTGTGTACATTTTTCATCTCCATTAAAATAGGAAACTGCCTCGATTGATAACAACTGCCCGCATAATCCCTATAACATCGCATAAACCCGAAATCGACTCCCCTTTCTATCGGAACACAAAATAAAAGAATATTTACTTGAATCATCAAAAAAATCGGTAGATTCTGTTATTGATTTTGTATATACTCATCGATTCTATACTAGTTGTTTAAAGAAGTTGCATTGTGACATTTAGGAAAAAAAATTGATGTGTAATGAGGAGTACAAGGTCGACTGCTTTCAAATCGAAGTTTAAGAACACACAAGCAACAGTGTTGAATCTTGATGAAGACGATGATGATTTTGTTTCTACACCTATATGTAATTTTTTTATTATTAAATTTTTACGGTTAAATACATAAAATTATGTTTGAATGTTTGAACAATGTAGTATTTGCATGTGTTTTTGAAGAAGTATTAAACAAAGTTTACAACAACAATGCCAAAAAGGCGTATTTTTTTATTAGGGTTTTTTCAAATCGTAAAAGAAAAATCTGTCAGAATGTTTGAATTTTAGGGTATACGACTGTGCTTCTGTAATTATAGGAGTTGTTATTGTTGTTTTGTTATGTTTTTTTGATGAAATAAAAGTTAGTTTTTTTTATTATGTTATCCATTCAGCTAGTAGTATTTGACATGCAATTCTTGGAGAATAAATACTTGAATAAAAAGCATTCTCTAAGAATCTATAAACGCAAATTCTTGTATGTGCTTGTGTAACTGTGATAGTAGGGGATGTGATTGTTGTTGTGTTATATATTTTTGAAGTATAAGAAATTAGTTTTTTTTATGTTTTAATTTTGTGATTTTTGGGGGTTTCCTTTACTGGTTATGTAATGGATTGCATTAGTAGTATTTAAATTCAAATTCTGTAAGAATTAGTGCTTGAACCTGTATTGCATTCTTAAAGAATGAAAAACATACGAAATCTCTTTTGTGGTTCAAGGGATTGAAGTATGGATGGTTATTTTGGAAAAAATTACTAAGTAACTGTAATCATTTGATTCATTAGTTGTTGCAGAAGGTGAGAAGGAGCCAATTAATGTGGATACCACAAGTGAAAAAAATGTGAAACGAAAATATTGTACGAGATCAACACCCGTGAAAGACAATATCATTTCTCCAGCTACATGTATTTTTCTTTTTTTTTTGGTTTATGATTTATAATACCAATTACTTTCGAATATGTTATAGGTTTAATAAATGATATTCTTTAAAAATTACTGAAATTTTTTATCATTCTAACAGAATCAGTCATATCATTCAAACAGAATCAGTCATATTTTTATAGGTTTTTAAAAGTTTAATTTTACTAAAATGATATGCAAGTGTTCTGAAACAATGAAACTAATTAGCATACAGTTAAATATGGTTATGACTGATTTTTGTTATCATTCCTTTTCATTCTTATGGAAAACCATTAAAAAATTGCATTATGTCAGAATCTAATTAGATAATAGTTAATTAGCATATGTAGTTGCAAATTTTTATCAGTTATATCATTCTAACAGAATCAGGCATATTTTATATATGGTTTCAAAGGTATAATTTTACTAAAATCATATGCAAGTTTTCTGAAAGAATAAACCTAATTAGAATACAGTTAAATATGGTTATGACCGAAATTTTTTATAATTCCTTTTCATTCTTATGGAAGACAGTTTAAAAATTGCATTCTGTCAGACTTTAATTAGTATACAAGTTTTTTGTACACACTATTCACTTATATTGTAATGTTGGTGTACAATTAAGTGTAGTTACATATTGTTTTATAATATATGATTCTGATAGAAGTACAGATTAAACTTGTATACTGGTTATAGTATAACTTGTAATTGTATACAATATAAGTCTATTATAATTGGTATACAATTAAATATTATAAACAACTTAATTAAAAAACTTATATTTTATATTTAAATAACTGTTAATGGATTATTAAATACTTATTATGTAGTAACAATGAGTATAGCATAACTAAGTATGTTTATGTGATTCAGCAGTTGATAAGAAAGCTGAACAAGAGATGATACGTATTGGTAGTTTAAGTGTGAAAAGGGTGAAAAGGAAGGATTCTACAAGAAGGACAACTGAAAGGATAACAAGAATTCAGTAGAAGCAAGGGGTGAAATAAAAAAACCAAGAAGTTTAAATGAATTACTTGTGGAGAGTATGAGTGGCTCAAAGAGGAAAAATGAAAAGGTAAACACTGGTATGGATGTAGAAGATAAGGAAGTTCTTTGTAACACTAAAAAGGTAGTAAATGATCCACATGCAAAAAAATCTCCATAGAGAAAAAAAGGGAAAATAGGACATGAGAATTTGAATGTCAAAAATATGGAGGTCAAGGTTAGAAAAGTGAGTAAGGAGCATCCAGAAGGTATAAGAAGACTTGCAACCAGAATGACTCCTGGAAGGGTTAGTGTAGCTATGAAAGTGATGTCCCCTGAACAAAAAAATGGGATTGTATCTATGGATTTTGGTGCACTTCTGAATATTGACATTGGCATTAGTCCGGGTTTACTTAACTACTATCTGTTAGATCACTATGATCCATAAAGTAGCCGACTAGTTCAAGAGAATAGTGTGATTAAAATTACCAAAGAGACGGTGGATGATATGTTGGGGTTACCAAATGATGGGGAAGACTTCATGAACATGACTAGTTGTGATAAAGATAATGAAATTCTGCAATAATGGAAAAGTCAATATGAGAAAAAAGGGTTTAATGGTGAAGAATACCTGAAAAGGATAAAAAACACAAAGCAAGACAATCTTATGTTTAGGCTGAATTTCCTTACCCTTTTCATTAACACATTTATGGAATCAACTTTGAGTGGTACAAATCAAAAACATGTTGTTAATAAGTTGGTGTTACGGGTGATATTCTTGAAAAAATAGAGAAGTTGGAGATTAGTATTGGAGGGTTTGGAAGGCAACTACATGAGAACTTTGAAGATGTTGATGGTGATGATGAAATGATGGATGAAGATGAAATGTTGGATGGTCTTAAGCGAGATTATGGGGATGAGGAGGTAAGACATAAAGTTAAAATTAATGTGAACAATTACATTGTTGACAAATACTTCTATTAGAATTTTGGTACTCATAAGTTGGTATTAAAATTTCAGGCTTATGCGGTTGTTATCGAGCATAGCTTTGGAATAATCTTTTCCGAAAAGAAGACTATCGAATTGGCTTTGGAAGCTGGAATGGAAAAATTCCCAGATAGCATGCTGTTGAAGGAATGGTACGAAAAAAATAATGAATTGTTCAATGAAGTTAAGAATGAAGGAAATGGAGGAATGAAAGATAAAGAAGATGGTTTTGATGCTGATAGTAACAAAGCAGCGAATGATGGTGGTAATGAAGGTGGAATCTCTCCGGTTAGAGGATTGGTGGTTTATGGGGATAAAAAGGATGATAGTGCAAGTTTTAACACGCCTAATGTGGAAAAGGTGGATAGTACATACCATCTAACCTGTTCACAGTTCTTGGAGCATCCAAAAGTGTTGGCAAAAGCCATAGAAATGACAGATGAGGCTGTGTTGAACAGTTATAGAAAAGAAAAGAAAAAAGGAAAAGATATCTTGGAAACAGTGGCAGTAGGTGTGGAAGATGATGACAATGGAAAAGGCGGGAAAAGTGGAAAAAAGTTACCTGTATATGGAAAATCACCCTTTGTTGAAAGGATTGTTAGAACGGGTGACAAGGTGAAGAAGGCTGAGATTGTTGGGTTTTGAGCACTATAACACTCCTATGGTGCACATGCAACCCTAGATGCTTTGGATCTATGTTTTCTCTAATTATACATGTATTTTCATTTTTCCAAAGCATTCCCCCGAACTAGCATGCAATTGAACAATTGAACAATACAACTAGTTAGATAACTTACCTCTTAGTAGGACTTGTAGTTCTTGACCTTTGAAAGCTTGAGCACCTCAAGTGTGATGCCAATGGTTCACAAACACCAAATGAAAGAGGAGGCTTGAGAGAATAAGTTACTTAGCACAAAATCAATATCACTCTCTTAGAATGTATGGTGCAACCGATTTTGGCTCTAGGGGCGTGCTTTTATAGTGTGACAAATGCTAGGGTTATATCCATGCAAACCCTAATGCACCATGACCTTTCACATTCTTAGGCTCCATGGGTTAAACCTCCATGGCCTGTCTGTGGACTATCTCATTGGTTTAGCCCATCCTAAATAACCATGGATCATTGGCCCACACTATAATAATCATTGATTTACACAATCAATCCCCATATATTTAATTAGTCTCTTTTGATCACAAAATTAATTCCAAATTAATTCTTGATCAATACTAATTAAATAATATTGTTTCTCAATTAATATATTGTACTTATAATATATTAATAAATCATAAATAACCTTATTCTCAAAAGTCCATCCTATCAAATTGCACTGATGAAGACAACCCAAAAGGACCATGCTACAATCGGGTCAAGTACATCCCAATTGTAGTTATGGGCTTAGACACCTAATCCAACAGAGATGGCATTATACAATTCAGTTTTTGCATCAAAAAGAGAATATGGGTAATTAAGATCATATATTTTAGTGGTTTGCTTATAAAAGATAGTTGTATAATTGATTAATTTAAAATTGTTGAGCAGGGACGGGATATGGAACATTGGGAGCTGTCATGTATTGCATCAAGGATTTGCATATCATTTTAAAAGAGACACGTTTATACATGCTATAATCATTGACCGTTGGACATCATTACTCAACAGAATGGAGGAACTAAGGGATGTAGGATTGGTTGGTAGAGTTTTCTTTGATACAAACTTTTTGGTACGTAGTAAACTTAATATTATTACTAAATAATAATATGTGGTCTATGGTGAATAATTCATTGTTTCATTTATGTATACAGGCAGATGAGATACTGGATGCATCAGTTGCATTCGATAGAACCCAATCATTATTTGATTCGATGCTGAAACTCCACATTAGTAGTCTACCAATTAAATAAAGTCTCAAAGATGTTTGACTGGTAATTAGATTAATAATTGTGTTATATGTTATAATGGCATACTATACAAATATAGCTTATTGTAATAAGGGTACCCACATACTACATTATAGACCATGTGCACCGAACAGGCACTGCTGAATATATATATGGCATGAAACCAATTCTTGTGGTAAAATTACTCCCTCCATTTCAGAATTTTGATATGACTTGTTTTTGGTATTGTTACAAATGATGTATAATAAATGGATTCTTCTTTATAACAAAAAAAAAATGCTTGGAAACTAATTAAAAACTGAGAATTACCAAAAATCAGTTGCTTTCAACAAAATTAAACCTCGTGTAATGAAATTCACACGGAAAGTAGCAAAAGAAGGAGCAGACTGTGGAATGTATCTTATGAGGCATATGGAATCGTATATCGGGGAAAGTGAAGGGCGTTGGGATTGCGGTTTTACAGGTAAAAAACAAAGTGATGTAATTGCTTTAAATAATTTAAGAATCAAATACATGGAAAGGCTTATGAAATCCGAGTACAACAAGTATAAAAGTATGTTGGAGAAAGATGCAGAAGCGTATGACAGGCTTGACCCATTGGAGAAATGGGTTCTGATGAATGAAGTGAAGGAAACTAAGGAGAAGCAGAGACGTGGAAGGCGTTGTTATTAGGATGGACATTGTGTTTTCGATTAAGTAATTCTGGTAGAATGGTTTATGATGGAAGACTTATGGTAACATGTTTTTTTTTGGTCTATTTGTCTTTGTTTGGGAAACTGTTGGAAGACTCATGATAGCATGTTTTATTTTGTTCTAATATTCTTTGTTTGGGAAACATTAGAATGTGACTGATGTTGGAATGTGTTAATGGATATGAAAATTGTGAAAGTAATTAGTGTTTTGAAGTTTAAATGTTTAAAGGTCATGTTCTTTAATGTTTGATCAAAGTTTATAATTTCACTTTAGTATAATCAAAATATATCAACATCATGTTTGTGTGTTCTGTTATATTGTTTTTATAGGGGTTTAAAAATATAAGAAACAAAATGATATGACATTGTTCTGAAAGGATGAACATAATAAGAATACAATTTAAAAATGGTTATTATAATGAGTTAGTTATGTTGTTATTTATCAACATTAATATTATACAGTTAAATTATGGTTCTGAATTATTAAATTTTGATATGCCATTGTTCCGGATAAATGAAAACAATTATACTTAAGTTCAATTCACGTTATGAATTGACCTCATTTTGAAAGAATGCGAATAATAAGAATAAATTTTAACTTCTGCTGGAATGTTTAAAGGTTATGTTCTTTAATGTTTGAGCAAAGTCCATAATTTAAAATTATTGTAATGAAAGTATGTTAAGATTATGTTTGTGTGTTTTGGTATAATATTTTTATAGGGTTTTAAAATTATAATTTTACTAAAATGATATGCAAGTGTTCTAGAAAGAAAGAACCTAATTAGAATATAGTTAGATATGGTTATTCTCATGGATTTTTTACGATGTTATTTATAAAAATTATTAGTATATAGTTAAATTGTGGTTATGAATTGTTAAATTATAATATGTCATTGTTCTGGATAGATGAAGATAATTAGAATACAGTTAAAATCTGAATATGAATTGTTAAATTCTGATTTGACATTGTTCTGAAAGAATTGTTAAAATAGGAATACAATAAAATTCTATTGGAATATGGTATTGTGATGTTGAATCAATGTTAGGTCTTACAAAATACTTGTGGAAAATAATGATTATAATACTTGGATAATAAATGATAACAAAGTGTGCAATAGTGCATAACAATATTTAATACTTATATAAAAGACTCGCAATATTGAAATCAATGTCACTAATAAATGTGAAACAAAAATGTTTCTGTAATATAACAATTTAGAAAACCTATATAAAAATAAAACTACTTCGACAAATTTTTAGTGGACAATTTCATTTATCATGGTTAGCCATCTGTTTACAGGAAGCACACTTTCGCTTAGGCTTCAAACTTACTTTTTCCAACATTTCTTTTTTTGATTTTAGTCTCTTACCATGACTGCCAGTTCCCTTATTCCGAATATCCGATGGATTCTTAATGTCAGACGCATCATTAGTTAAGTCCACACCAATAATCTGGTTGTAGAATGATTCTCTTGATGGCATCTCGGGGGCTGGACAATCATCTACAAATTTATTTTTCAACTTATTCAGATCTTCAAGGTATGACTTTAACTTAGCAGCATCATGGCTCAAAAATGAAACGCAACGGTCTACATTTGAAAAAATTTCAATAGCAGTCATGTCAGAATTTGAGTCAACCAAAGAATTAGAGAAACGCCTCTTAAGTAATTATGTTGGAATAACATCCCGACGCCACCGTCTCATAATATATTCTTCAGGAATCTGTTCGATACTGTAAAACTCAAAGACACAGAATATGTGCCTACACAAAAGACCGACATGTTCAAAATGCATACACGTACACTTGAATGAACCCTCTATTTTTGAATGGGTAACCTGGAATATATATTATAGTATATGACTATAGGTTAGAAAGTCTTATTATGTGATTAAAAAGAAATAATTATATAATGAAATCATAAAATACCGTGTATTGGGTATCCTTTGTAAGACAATCGTAACGGTATTCCTCAAGTTTGTCATCAACAACATGACTATTTGGTTGAATTGTGCTTATGTTCTTTTGGTTCTCCAAAACAATAATAGTGTCAACCCCATTGCAAGAAGTAACACTCATTTGGAAACAAGTATTTCAGAATCTGAAATCTCTTTCTGAACTTGATAAAATGTTTTACGAGTTTAGACCTTTGATGCATGTGCTTCGTATGGACTAGATGTGATGAATCTAGGAACTGTTGTAGCAGTGTTAAAGTCATTGGCAACTTGATTACATCTAGACGTTCCATTACACCATCAAATGTCATCATAAACATTAAAAGATAAGAACCGGTAAGGGTGTTGTTCTGAAATGACCAATTTTGGCCTTCAGACAATGATGTAGTGCTCATAAAACCGGACATTGGTATGTCCTTGAAAAATGCAGGTACCCAACGTCTCTGCAACCCATACGTCTCTTTCATCGGCTTGTTATTTGAAATGTTAAAGTCATCTAAACAAGATTGCCATGCGTTATCAAAATCATGTGGTTCTAGCTTAGAATTCCAAATTATAGAATGAAAACGCTTCCGAAAATCTGAGTTTGTGGGTAGTTGCGATGTTACCTGAATAAATATATATAAGCAATTTAGTAAAAAACAAAATGTTTGTGTAAGTCGTGTAAGGGAGACGAATATGATATTACATGTATTCTGTTAGAATAATGGTCTAATGATTCTATCAGAAATACATTATAGAAGTTCTGTCTTAGTACTGGTAGTTCTTATTCTAGTAGAATTTTATTCTTAAAGAAATATATGTATTAAGAAAATAAAACTATAAACAGTATGTTGGTAAAAAAAAATGTTCACCTTGTTTGGCAATTTTTTTGTAATAAGCCACATACAAAACCTATGTGATGACATTGGAAAAACTTCATTTACAACTTTGCTTAAAGCTGGATCTTGATCTGTAAGAACAAGCGTAGGTTGTTTTTTGAATGCTTTCAAGAATGCTCTATGCAGCCAAGAATAAGAACTGCCATCTTCTCTACGCTAAAGTCCAGCACCAAAAGTTACACATTTCTTATGGTTATCTATATCAGTGAATGGTATGAAAACCATATCATATCTGTTTTAAAAAATTAAAATTACTTACCATTATTGGAAGTAATAAAAAATTGTAATAACAGTACAAATTTAAAAAATACTTATTCATGCTGAATGTGGCATCAAGGGATACAACATCTCCAAAAGTGTTGTAGTTATACTTTGCGGTCTCATCAACCCTAAAAAGCGCATTCAATTTTTTCTGCACGACTTTAAGGTCAAAAGAAAAAGTAGGGATATTTTTTTTCCTTTCCAGCATCTTGACTACAAGGAATTTTGCATCCTTAGAACCTATGTAAGAATTCAAGTTTCTCGTACTGTTCTTGAAATCGGAAACCAAACCACCTCGAACGTCAGACCCACCCTGAAGTCCGGTATACAATCTGTGTGCTCTTGAGGCACCGATATTTTGCTTTGACAAGTTGTGAATAAATATCTCCTGAGAATAATCAAGTTTCCTCTTTGTACGAGATAAAAACATGTTGTCCTTACCAAAAAACTCATGAGTATGTTGTTCAACAAAATCATCAACAATATATTTATTAGTACCATGTAGTAGAATAAAAACAATTTTTGCTTTGCATTCGCACCTAAATGAGTCTTTCCTTCTTTGAATCTTACTATGTTGAGGGTATATAGTATCCACTTTAGCGGTTCTTAGTTTACCTTCCTGATTGCATAGCAAATGTCGTTGTGTGATAATGCCGGATTTGGTTGTTCTAATTGTTCCAAGCTTGACATCAAAACCTGCTTCTAATGCATATTTTTTATACATTGATAATGCTGCACCATATGAGTCAAATTTTGAGTTGATTTTAGGTTTGATGTGGTCTGAAACAACAGGAATCCAATAAGGTGAGCCACCATGAGAAACATAATTATGTGTAGCAAGTGAGTTTTGTGCATAAAAAAAACAGTAAATTATATACCACAAAATACATATAGAGTGAAACAAATGAATGTCGTCAATGTGCAAATAGAAAACAATGGCAAGGAATTAATATAGATTTCTAAAATATTTTGTAATTGGTGTACTAACCTTTCTGTAAATCAATATTATCATCGGCTATAGTATCATCTGCCTCATCATCAATTAACTCATTTTCGTTTTCTGCATCTTTTAAATAGAATTAGTGCAATGGATAATTATATATATATATATATATATATATATATATATATATATATATATATATATATATATATATAACAAATAAATTATTAGAATACATCACCTTGCTTATGATTACTACTTTCACCGAAATGATAGTCGGAATTGACATCGATATGATCTTGAATGTGTTCTAATGGATCCTCAACTTTGTAAGTTAAAGTTTCGACATAATGCAAATAACAATATACAAGTTCAACATTATTGTTATAAAAATAACAAGTAGAAAAACTTATAAAGATAAATCACCTAGATTTAGATTACTATTATCGCCTATTTCAAAATCAATATTATGTAGAGAATCGTGATCAGCCAACCCGAAATCTTCATCATGGTCAGCATAATCAATAGGATATTCGTGTTGGTCATGACTATGATCGTCACCAACTGATATTGTATCATCCATAAGATAATTTACAGAACGATTTAACACCAGATGATTAGAGAAAGCAGAGTAAATTGAATCTTCTAAACTTTGAGCCAATTAACTATATATTAAAAAAGGGGAAACCGTAGATATGTAACTAAAAAGGCGTGATATCTGCAATCATTGTTATTAATGATTTAATTTTTTTATTCTTTAGAATCATTGTAAAGATACGAATCAACACCAAATCCTATTATTGATCATGATATTGTTATTATTTGAAAAATTCATATTCCAAAGATAATACTTTCCATAGATAAGACTTTACAAAAGATCATCTCCACTAGATAAGCCTTTTCAATAATTTATTCAGCAAATTTGAATTAAAAAATTATTTCATATGAATTTAAATATGATTACTGATTAAGAGGATTGATTATGACATAAACGAAGATACTAAGAATACAATGAAGATACAACTCTCTTATTCTGGCAGAATATGTAAAATGACAATCGAGTTTAGGGCAAAATAAGTATCAAGATCCAACGTCTACAATCGATGAAAACGGCAAGAACACATCCAATAAAAGCGGAAAACCCTAATAACACTCAACATAAGAGTTGTGTATGGTTTACACAATCTCCTGCTCTGATACCAATTGTTAGAATAATAATGAATAGATCGATAGATTCCAAACTGGAATATGAATCAAAACAATGAAAACAATGATCGAAGTTGTGCTTAATGATTAAAATTCAATGCCTTAGAAGAGCTCGATAAAGAATTTCTCTGTAATGGCACCGTAGGGAATCACAAAACGATTAATTCTAATATAATATTTGCATGCAATATTATAGCCTAACCCTAGCACCATAATGACGAATGGACAGGCCGAGTCCGTTTAATAAAGGCTAATTACATACAAAGTAAATTTGACACAACAAAATAAATAACTCAACAATCTCCCCTTTGTGTCAAATAAGGAAGGCAGATTCTTCAGTGCTACTGGCGCTTCTAAACTTTAAACAATTTTGGCATTAATCCCAATAGAGTATTATGAACCAAGATGTACCAGTTGATCATAACTGCGAAGCAGTTATTATCCGCAACACTGTTCTCTATGCACTGTTCAATTATCCACAAAGTGTAATTCAAGCAAGAAGTGGAGAAAAAATGTTTGTCTGGCAATGAAAATAAACATCTCTGAACATTTACACCAGCCCTATCACGCTGTTGAAACACAACTCTCTAGTTATCTTTTTCAATCTTTCCCAACCTCATCTAGCTGATGTCCTTTGGAGCTTCTTTGGGCAACACTATGAGTTTCTTTTGAAGTACAACCGGTATCTCCACATCCATCTTACCAAATTCTTGTATGTAGGAGATCAACATCCTTTTGAGATGCGCCACAATAGGTTCGAATTTCTATTCTCCTTTAACAAGAGATGCAACAAAGAAATCCAGTCAAATGGGTTAAGGCACGACAAATCAGCGAGTGTAAATTCAAAGACCGAAGTCGCAACCCCTCAAGCAACCTTGAAACGAGCATTGATAAAACTCTCAGTTTCAATGGGGCCAAAAACTTTCATAGCGGTTATTTTCTTTGAACTCCAAATTTGGTATTGATGCTTCATATGCTTGAGATAGAACGAGAAAAGCGACTGATCGACATCATATTCCAAGAGAGGAGCATTCACAATCTTATCAAAGCTACAAAACTGAAAAGGTTTGGAGTTATTGGAAGGCCAAGCTGTGAATCCAGAGAGTTCTCCAAATCAAATGATACAACAGGATCTAGCCAATAAACGC
This sequence comes from Lactuca virosa, assembly GCF_052849685.1. Classification (NCBI taxonomy): domain Eukaryota; kingdom Viridiplantae; phylum Streptophyta; class Magnoliopsida; order Asterales; family Asteraceae; genus Lactuca; species Lactuca virosa. Next base: position 274,583,434 of record NC_136428.1, on the reverse strand, counting down.
TTGGATTATCAATGGCTTCATTTAGTATTCGCTCCTAGGACCAGGGAGGGAATAGAGATTTCTGAGTTTTCAAAGTGTCTTGAGCTTCACAAGCTGCCTTTTCTCATGCTTCAGCTTCCCTGGCAATTCGCAGATTCTCATCAATCTCCTCGTCACGAGACTTTCATTTTAGATTTGCCCCTTAATACTCTTCCTCATTATCATCATCATTAATCAACTTTCCTTTTCCTTTTGATCCCGAAGCTTCATTACCCTTCGGATCGTTTGACATTGGCTTTTATTCATGGTCATCAGAACCACCAGTTGCTTTCCTAGGTTCTCACCCTTGTTTTGGAAGAGCAACGGATTCTGAAACTGTTGGATAAGATGTCTAAGTCCATAACTATATTTGGTATGTACTTGACCCGAGAGTAGCATGGTCTATTTGGGTTGCATTTCACCGGGACAATTTGTAGGATGGACTTTTGAGAAGAGGTTATTTATGATTTATTAATATATTATAAGTTCTAATATATTAATATGAAATCATATTATTTAATTAGTATTGATTAAGAATTAATTTGGAATTAATTTTGTGATCAAAAGAGACAAATTAAATATATGGGCTTGATTGTGTAAATCATTCATTCTTGTAAAGTGGGCCAATGATCCATGATTCCTTATGTTGGGCCAAACCCATGGTGTAACCCATGGTTACTGCATGGAGGTATCAACCCATGGAGCATGAGGGATATGAAAAGTCATGCACATAAGGGTTTGCATTGTGTAACCCTAATGTAGCCACACTATATAAGAAACCCATGTATGCATGAAATCGACACCTTAGTGATCTTGTGAGAGCCATAGCCGAATTCTTGAGTACAAAGTAACCTCTTTCTAGTCTTCCAATTGTTGGTGGTGATTTGTGGTTCCCTTTGAGGCATTCATACTATTGGTGCTAGGCTCTTAAAGCTTCAAGGCTTCAATTACAACAAAATGTATGAAATTCTACTAGATTTTTGTATTACATATACTTCATGATATGCTAGTTAGGATGAAACCTTGGAAAAAGGAAAGTTTGCATGTATTATAGAGAAAACATAGATCCAAGGTTTCTAGGGTTGCATGCACACCTTAGAAGTGTTAGAATGCTCAAAACCTATCAGTGGTATCAGAGCCTAGGGTTGTTTTCCTATACACTTGATGCTACTTGTTGTTTGAAGTTGAAAAAATCGAGTTTTTGGCGTTCTGACTGATGAACTCGCCGAATCCACTGATGGACTCGACGAGTCCATGTACAAAATCATCAACTCGACGAGTCTAGTTCATGGACTCGCCGAGTTGCCTGGGCAGGGTGCTGAAAATCGATTTTTAGGCCACAAATGGATAGGATCATTACCCCAAACTATTTTGAATCAGAAAAATCTGTTTTTAAAGATATGGTAATGATCATGCTCATCCATTTGAAAGGTAATTATCAATGTTTCATGTTTGGTATTAGTTTATGTGATTAATCTAAGTACATGAAACTTGATTGATTTGAATTGCCATGTTCATATGAGTTTGATTGAATCTTCCATGATTATTTGATTAAATTGTGTTAGTTAAATGTTTTTTAAATGCTTTTAGTGGACTCCATAACTTGTTCTCAAGTTATGGAGGTTATGGAACGTGAAAGGTTTCTTCTTTTAAATAGATTACTAAACCCATATGTTACAAACTTGAAGAGTTTTGACAAGTTTCAAAACTTGCCCTCAAGTTTTTGGAAATTGTAAAGTCTCACAAAATGAAACTTTAATTCCAAACCATAGAATTTTAAAAGTTAAAATTCAATCCTTATACTATTATAATATTATAGTTTTAATATTTATATATATGTATAAGACAAGTCGGTTTTACCGTTAGTAGGCCTCATTCGAGTGATCGTGAGGCGATAATATCATATAATCTTAAAACCTAGATATATGAGTTGTTGACTATATGTTGGTTATAGATTGATAGTACGAAACCACATCGGTAAATCGATGTTATAAAATGTGCTGTTGTGTTTGGCTCAATGAATAGTTAGTACAAGCATATACTGTCGAAGTTTATCTATTTCTTTTAGTTCTTAGAGAATTAAAGGTGATATCTTGGGCCCCTCGATGATTTTGTTTTGACTTATGTGCCGGGCCCGGTCAGAACTAAATTGATGTGTTCGATTAAATTCTATGTCAAACAATTCAGAAATCGGGAAACAAACTGCTGGACAATAAGATGGACTGTGTTCCATGTGTTTATCCGGATGATATCTTGAAAACAGAGGATTCTATGATCACTTATCTAAACTGGTACGTCTAAGTTCGACAAAGGCATTTAAGAGCCACGATTGCTAGTCGGATCCTGAAGTTATACTTACAACTATAGTTATTAGACTTATCCAAGTGGGAGACTGTTGGATAAGATGACTAAGTCCATAACTATATTTTATATGCACTTGACCCGAGAGTAGCATGGTCCATTTGGGTTGCATTTCACCGGGACAATTTGTAGGATGGACTTTTGAGAAGAGGTTATTTATGATTTATTAATATATTATAAGTTCTAATATATTAATATGAAATCATATTATTTAATTAGTATTGATCAAGAATTAATTTGGAATTAATTTTGTGATCAAAAGAGACTAATTAAATATATGGGCTTGATTGTGTAAATCATTCATTCTTGTAAAGTGGGCCAATGATCCATGATTCCTTATGTTGGGCCAAACCCATGGATACTCCACGGAGGTTTCAACCCATGGAGTATGAGGGATATGAAAAGTCATGCACATTAGGGTTTGCATGGTGTAACCCTAATGTAGCCACACTATATAAGAAACCCATGTATGCATGAAATCGACACCCTAGTGATCTTGTGAGAGCCATAGCCAAATTCTTGAGCACAAAGTAACCTCTCTCTAGTCTTCCAATTGTTGGTGGTGATTTGTGGTTCCATTTGAGGCATTAACACTATTGGTGCTAGGCTCTTAAAGCTTCAAGGGTTCAACTACAAAAAAAGGTATGTCATTCTACTAGATTTTTGTATTACATATACTTCATGATATGCTAGTTAGGATAAAACCTTGAAAAAATGAAAGTTTTCATGTATTATAGAGAAAACATAGATCCAAGGTTTCTAGGGTTGCATGCACACCTTAGGAGTGTTAGAATGCTCAAAACCTATCAGAAACACCCTCAATTCGGTTAAGAATAGAGAAGATGGGTTTAAGTTTCTCAGCCAGATGTTGTCGAACAGAGACTGTAAGTAGAGAATGTTGGGTTTTAGGTACTATAACACTCCTATGGTGCACATACAACCCTAATAGCTTTGGATATAAGTTTTCTCTAGTTATACATGCAACAAAAATTTCTAAAGCATAAAGCCTACAACTAGCATACAATTTGACATATAAATCATAAAAGTTAGTTAGAGGATTACCTCTTGTTGTAGCTTGTAGGAATTAGTCTTTCAAGAGCCTAGCACCTCAAGTGTGATGCCTAAAATGGAATGATAACAAACCAAGAACAAGAGGAGGAATTTGTGAGAGAGGTTTGGAGTCATAAAATCGGTTATAGTTCTCATAGACTCATAGGGGGCTGATTTTAGCAAGAAAGGGATTATATTTATAGTTTGGAATGCTTGAAGGTTTAAACTTGTAAACCTTAATTCAATTGGGCTTTTAATCCAATAAATTATTAGCCTTATGGACTAACTCTTAATGGATCCTCATAAAGATTTAGTCCATTTCTAATTAACAAGGATCATTTTCCCAAACTATAAATATTACTGATTTACCTAATCAGTCCCTGCAAATTTAATTAGTCTCTTTTGATTACTAAATTAATTCCAAATTAATTCTTGATCAATACTAATTAAATAATATGATTTCTTAATTAATATATTATGCTTATAATATATTAATAAATGACAAATAATCTCTTTCTCAAATATCCATCCTATCAAATTGTTCCAGAGTGTTACAACCCAAATGGACCATGTTGTATCGGGTCAAGTAAATACTAATTATAGTTATGGGCTTAGACACCGAATCCAACAGAGAATCACGAGTCTCGATGAGATTATTCAAATTAACATTCACATCAGCAACACAGCTCAATGTCACAACTTTTTCTGATTTGAGCTCATCAATCTGTGTGTTCCCATGTGACAACTTCATAGAAATAACTTTCATCTTTTCGGTTTTGACAACGAGTTCATCCATGATCTTTTTCTCAATGGCTAGGTCTTCTTGAAGCTTCTCGATTTTGGAGGTGATGGATGTTTGCAATGCCGTGTTATCAGCCTGGATGTCAGTACGAACTTTGGAAAGTGCATCTCTTTCTGTTTGAAGGGTTGTATCAAGGCTGGTGATCACATTGTTCGTAGTTGTAGTGTTTGATTCAAAAGAGCTTCGGAAATCACCCATGAAGGTTGTAACATCAGAAAGTAGTTTTTTCGACGTTTTCGGTCGTCTCCGTACAAGTTTTCTTTGAATCCTCGCCAACTTTGTTGGATTTGGCAAGATTCGTAGCATGCTCCTTCATCAAAGTCTCGAGTAAAGCCTTATGAGACTCAAGAGAGTATTCAGAACTGAAGGAAGACTTGGATGACTCGATCAAAGTATCCAACTTGTCTTGAAGAATCTTGAACTGATGTTTGGTCATGGGGGCATCATCATTATGCCCACTTGATAGACGAACATTAAAAGGACTAAAGTGAAAATATGGAAAATCATCCCGATCATCACCAAAAACAGTATCGGGATCATCTTGGCGAAGCGGTGTGATGGGAGTGAAATCAGCACCAAAAGAGACACCAGAAGCACTGCCTCCATATCAGATACGTTGACATTTATTGGCGGTGTACTAGTGGTTATGGTTGTTGTAGCTGTGGACTCGGTGTAGAGAGGAGTGGATTGTGCAATGGACACATGTGGTTGCGAAACACCAACAAATACATTCAGACATGGAGCGATTGTCATAGGGGTATTAGTAGCAGTAAGAGAAGGTGGAGAAAAATCCTGAAAGAATTCATCTGTTATGGGGACAGAAGGTGAGATTGTAAAAGTTACCTCTGGATTAGCTGGAGTTGTAGACGGCTCCGAAACCATGGGTTGCGAAGTCGCATCGGTATCTTCAGTTTCGTGCTGGACTTCATCTGTTCTACGAACTTCGGAGATGGTGTGTGACCCCGAATCCTCTTCATCAACTGGTGAAGGTGACCTTGGCTTACGAGCAGCTCGCTTGACTTTCTTCTTCGGAGACTGAGATGGCTCGGAGGGTCCAGCTTTTGGCTTTTGTTTACCCCCTTTCTTTGGCTTGTTAGCCTCTTCTAAGGCCTTTCACATTGCAGCTGTTAACGGACGAGGACCTGATGCTGGTTGCTTGCGATACTCGTTAATTACTGCATTATTAGCTGGGACATTACGAAGCATCGACTCTGGAATAGATCCGATAAAGGAAAACTTCGATCGATCAGACACGATGAAGTTTGAAGTGTGGAAAACTGGAATAGCTACAATCACCGAACCCTCTATCACCGGAATGTTGAGACAATTGATAGCCCTCTGAACAATGATGGACCAAAATCGAGCACAAGAGATTTCTATGTGCCTTGTGGAAGAAAGAATACTCTGAACAAGTTGAGACCTAAGGACTAAACCATAATTCAGATTGATTCCATAATATACCTCGTAAATAATAGCGAGGAAGAGCTTACTGGCATTGTCCGATCCCGTGACCCTCTCTGAGAAACTTTTAAAAATTAGGGTAAACAGCCCATTCCACATTGGAGGAAGGTTGGGCGTCTTGAACATGGATAAAATTGCAAGATTCTCCAGATACCCCATCTTGTAAAACATCTCCAGAATATCAGAAGAAAGATTGATTCCGGATCAACAAAATTCCTAGATGAAGGAAACCCTATTAAGCGACTGAATCGGGCCTTGGTGATGGAAGTATGTTGAGAACCAACCTCGAAAGTAATGATAGAACCACTCTCTTGGTAACGAGCAGTAGAGAAAGTTGTGGATAGATGAACCAAAGGAACATTCTCTATCATCGAAAGTGTAGGAGCCAAAGGAGAATATCGTGGGCACTGGATCAACAGCTGGAGAAAGTCATCATACTTGGATGAGTCGATGTCCAAGATGAGGTTTTGGTTGGGCTTGATGCTTAGAAGACCCGATGAGGCGGTTTGGTCAGCAGCAGATGGAGTTTCAGACGAAGAAGCCATGGAAGCCGGTGGAGAAGATGCTGAACAATATTGAGAGAAAAAAGGGTTTTTCTTGTGTTGGAAGTAGGAATTCTTTGAGAGAGATAAATGAGAATGAAGCGTCGAATTTCCTTTAATACTTCATGAGTGGTGAGAGAAATCCGGTGTTTGGCGCTGCACAATCCCTGAAAAAGCGCCTGACAAGGCATGACAGCAAGACGTGTGCCAGTAGGCATAACTGACATGTGTGATGTCAGGCTCAGTCTGAAATCTTCACGCGCCAAAATTGGAATCTTATCCCTTAAGTTTTGCTGTTTAAGTTATTCACATTCGTAATAGTTCGACATTTCCTGTTCTTCGAAGCTGAAAGTAACCACTCGGAATATTTGAAACCAGACTTTGGAAAATCACGTGGATTTCCGTGCAAGAGTGTGCCAAAGATAAAGAAATAAAGCAAGTTATCTAATGGATTCTAGTGATGTCAATAAAGACATAAAACAGTTAGATCCCGGGCAATGATCTCTTCTTTCGGAGTCAAGAGAGACTCGGAAGTGTCTGTGTGGTATCCCGTTGAATTACAATCATCTGTTTGTTGAGAAACAATGAAAGGCCTATTTTCATTAAGGCTTAAGGGTGGCTTTATCTTCAACCAAACTCCAAAACTTAACATTAATCTGAACGTTCGGAAGAAGTACTTGTCTGACCAGTGTAGCCATAATAACAAGTATGCTTCTGAATTATTTGAGTAGCTGGATATCGAAGAAATCTCAAGAAAAAGAGAAACTGGATCTATTGGGAAGAAACGTCTTAGGTCTAGAACATTTCATTAAGATCTCGCAAAAATAAAACAATGAGATTTCAAGGTACAAACAACGAAGGTGGATTTTCGTCAATTCCATGGTGAAAAATTTAGAACATGTTAATTGTTCACCGTCAATTCTAAATATGGTGTTGGATTTTTGGTTTCACTCAATTCGTGGTGATAACGAATTTAAGATCATAAACAGTGAAGTTGTGTAACTGTAAACCTCGGTGGTAATATCTGAGAGTCTCAAGGGTTATGTTCATAAAACAAAGAACTTAAACGTGACAACGGTATGATAATACGATATGATGACAATGTCGCAGTTGTGATTGGTCAAAAAGGAAATCCAAAAGGAACGCAAGTTTTTGGTGCAATTGCCCGAGAATTGAGACAGTTCAATTTTACTAAAATAATTTCATTAGCCCCTGAGGTATTATAAAATCAGAGCACGATATGGTTCTAGTAGGGTATTTAAAAGAAATATATTAAGATTCATTTAGTAGATTTTGTCTCACGTATATACCTTTCAAAATTAATATTCATAAACAAATACATAAAAAAAAAAAGAAAAACATGTTGATTATATCCAAATGAAGTGAAAATGATGGAGAAATTTTGGTAGGTGGTTCCGAAGAGAAATGTACCTCTGCTATTAAAGAATGAACAAACAGTCAACTATACACTCTATATGAGAAGAGTAAGGTAGCGCAATGACTTGTGTGAATATACATCCTGATTGGGAAGAAACGATTGGTATTATCGATTCATTAAGGCTTCAGACATAGAGTCTCAGAGGCTTTGGACAACATGCAACATCATGCTTCTAGGGATACTTAACTAGTGCGAAGATTCGGAATGTTATAGCTGTCCCGTCGTTCAGAATTGTGATCATAAAGAATATGTACCTACAAGCCTTCTCAAATGTCTAATAAAATAAAAACAAAAATAAAGAAAATATTTTTGTATTATTCATTTTATGAAAAAGAAATAAAAACAGAAATAAAGAAAATATTTTTGTATTTTTGATTTTCTGAAAAAGAAATAAATAAAAACATAAAATAAAAACAAAAACACAAGTGTACAATAACTTACGAAAACAAAATATACAAAGGATACAAGAAGTTTCGAACCTCCTAATTATTAGAATAGTGAAATCCGAGTCGCTCCGAGGGCTCAGACCCATTCGTAGTGTGAACAGTAGACTCTGAATCGCTCCGAGGGCTCGGACCCATTCGTAGTTTAACCAATACTTTCTTAGTGCGAAGAAGGTTTAGGAACATAGTCTTCTTCTATCATTCCTAAGCCTTGAAGAATTCGATTGAAATTTTATTCAGATGAGGCCTTCGTAAAGGTATCAGCTAGTTGATCAGCAGATCTTACAAAGTGAATTTCAACATTGCCATCCTCCACATGACCCTTTATGAAATGATACCTTAGTGCTATATGTTTAGTCTTGGAATGTTGCACTGGGTCGTGGCAAATGCGAATAGAACTTTCGGAATCGCAGTATAAGGGATTCGATTCATATTAATCCTAGAGTCCCTAAGCTGACTTTGAATCCAAATCACTTGCGAGGTACAAGAGGCAGCTGCGATATACTCCGCTTCAGCAGTCGATAGGGAGACACATGTCTGTTTCTTTGATTGCCAACTTATGAGTTTGCCATCAAGAAATTGACATCCTTCAGTTGTACTTTTTCGATCAAGACCGCAACCTCCAAAATCAGCGTCTGAGAATGCTTGCACAAAGAACCCTGAATTGGAAGGGTACCAAATTCCAAGCGAGGATGTTTTCTTCAAGTATCTGAAGATATTCTTTACTGCAGTCATATGGGGTTCACAAGGATTTGCTTGAAACCTGGCACAATAACAAACATAAAACGTAATGTCTGGACAACTAGCGGTTAGATACATCAATGATCCTATCATTTGACGATAGATAGTCATATCAGTAGATGGTTTATCCAAAGACAATGTAAATTTTGTTTCGAATGCCATTGGAACCTTGACCTTTGGATCTCCCACCATTCCGAACTTTGCAAGTAAGGTCTTCGTATAAGCCTCCTATTTGATAAATATACCCTCTTGACACTGTCTAATATTCAAACCAAGGAAAAAGTTAATCGGACCCATTGAGCTCATCTCAAACTTAGTCTCCATCATTTTTTGGAATTCAGTAGTTAATCTAGGATTAGTAGATTCGAAAATGATATCATCAACATAGATTTGGACAATCATCAGATGGTCACCATCTTTCTTGTGAAAGAAGGTTGGGTCGACCGAGCCTTGTTTAAACTTAGATTGCTTTAAGAATCTATTGAGAGTTTCATACCATGCTCGTGAGAGTTTCATATAACAATGTTGGGATACTTTTCGTTTACGAACCCTGGTGGTTGTTCCACATAGATTGTTTCTTCTAGTTCCCCGTTCAGAAAAGCACACTAGACGTTCATTTGATAGATTTCAAAGTTCTTGTGAGCTGTATATTCCAGGAAGATGCGAACAGAGTCCAGCCTTGCTACTGGTGCGAAAGTTTCTTCGTAGTCTATGCCTTCCTCTTGGCAATACCCTTTTACGACCAATCGAGATTTATTTTTGATAACGTTCCCCTCTTTGTCGAGCTTATTCTGAAACACCCATTTCATACCTACAACAGATACATCCTTCGGAGTGGGAACTAGTTTCCAAACTTTATTTCGTTCGAACTGATTAAGATCTTCCTGCATAGCTTGCACCTAATCAGAATGATCAAGAGCAATCTTAACATTTTTGGGCTCAATTTTGGAGATAAACGAATTGAACATGCAAAATTCCATTTTTGAAAATAATGCAGTCTGATTCGCCTTATGTTGAGCTCTCGTAAGAACTCTAGAAGATGCTTCTCCGATTATTTGTGTTTTAGAATGATCTCTAGTCCATTTGGACAATGGAGGGTAGTTTTGATCATAGGATGGATCCAATTCATCATTCACGTCTTCAAATTCCGATTGAACGTCTGAGTCATTATTTTCGTTCTCATTCTCCCCCTGGAATATTGCATGTGGCTCTTCGCTCGTAATAGGATTCTCCCCCTGGATTGGACTTTCGTGGTTTACTTGAGGAGTTGAATCCTCCCCCTGAACAGGTGTGCTAGATGTAGAGGTTGATACATAACCCTCCCCCTGAATTGGAGAATTCGAAGCTTATGGTTGAGATGGAATGTTAAAGGCCTTCAGAATGGGTGGCTCCTTGTCAAGATCCTTCGGAGCGTCATCAATAATATTCTTTAGTACATCTTCCTTGTTATATGTTGCTTTTGATTCCGAAGAGATCGCCTTTTCTGGCTCATCAAACAGGTTCATGAAATCCTCATAAATATTTGAAAGAGGAATCGTCATCGGATTAGTAGTGGGAAAATCTCCTCTGATTGAGAATCAGTCTTCTGATACTTCTTTAGATAATTGTCATCAAAGGTGACATAATAGGTTTCTTCTATATTTTTGGACTTTTTGTTGAGAACCCTATATGCCTTCGAAGTCAGAGAGTACCCCAAGAAGATTCCTTCATCTACTTTCACATCGAACTTGTTCCTGTGCTCATTTGAATTTAAAAATGAAACACCTAGAGCTGAAGACAAGAAAGAACTTATCGTTACGTTTTCTTTTATTGAGAATTTCATAAGGGGTGACTGAAAATCATTTATTTATGAGAGATCAATTCTGAGTAAAACAGGCTGTTCCGATGGCCTCAGCCCAGAAGTTGAGCGGCAAGTTTGAAAAAGATAACATTGTCCTCGTAAATATTTGAAAGAGGAATCGTCATCGGATTAGTCGTGGGAAAAATCTCCTCTGATTGAGAATCAGTCTTCTGATACTCCTTTAGATAATTTTCATCAAAGGTGACATAATAGGTTTCTTCTATATTTTTGGACTTTTTGTTGAGAACCCTATATGCCTTCGAAGTCAGAGAGTACCCCAAGAAGATTCCTTCATCTGCTTTCACATCGAACTTGTTCCTTTGGTCCTTTGAATTGAAAGTGAAACACCTAGAGTCGAAGACATGAAAGAACTTATCGTTAGGTTTTCTTTTATTGAGAATTTCATAAGGGGTGATTGAAAACCATTTATTTATGAGAGATCAATTCTGAGTAAAACAGGCTGTTCCGATGGCCTCAGCCCAGAAGTAGAGCGGCAAGTTTGCAAAAGATAACATTGTCCTCGCAGCTTCACACAGAGACCGGTTTTGTCTTTCAACAAATCCGTTCTGCTGAGGAGTGTAAGGAGCCGAGAAGTTGTGAGCAAATCCCTTTTCAGTCAGGAATTCATAAAAAACATGGTTTTTGAACTCCAAACCGTTATCACTGCGAACGTTTCGAACTAGCTTTCGCAGTTGAAGCACGATTTGCTTGATAAAGTCCTTAAGATTGGAAGTGGCTTCTGATTTCTGTTTAATAAAATAAACTCAGGTAAATCTGGAAAAATCATCAACAATAACGAGAATGTATTTATTACCACCAATACTCTCGATGGTAGAAGGACCACAAAGATCTATATGTAATAGTTCAAGTGGTTCAATCACTTTGGTGTTGATGATTGTCGAATGACTTTTTCCTACTATGCGTTCCTAGTTCGCAGGCAGCACATAAATGTTCCTTCTCAAACTTTAGAAGAGGCAAACCTCACACATTATCACCAAGTACGAGTTTGTTGATATCCTTGAAGTTTAGATGCCAGAGCCTTCGGTGCTAGAGACAACTATCATCCGAAGATGCTTTCGTAAGAAGGCAAATAGCAGGCTTTCCTTTGGTAGGATTTAGATTCAACGGATACTTCTCGCCTTTTCTCTAGGACTTCAGAAGCACTATTTTGGTATTCTTTTCTATGATATCAGATTCCCCATCATCGAATGACACTTTCAACCCGGTACCTACAACCAACTGAGAGACACTAATTAGGTTATGTTGCAGGTCTTCCACATAGGCTACCTTCCGAATGGAGAATTCTCCATTTGTAATCATGTCGTATCCTTTGATTTCTTTGAGTGAGTTATTTTCGAACTTGACTCGTCCTCCATCCTTCAACGATCTGAATTCTCTTAATTCCTCTCTCCTTCCTGTCATGTGACGCGAGCAACCACTATCAATATACCATTCAGAGTCGAACTGCTCGTCATGAATCACCTACAAAATTCAGAGAGATTTAGGAACCTAAAGTTGTTTGGGTCCACGTGAGGCTTTCTTAGAAACAGGAAAAGTTATTGCTTCATCAACCAAGTAAGATCGTTTTACCAAAGTAGAATTCTCTCTTTTCGTGATTTTGAAAACAATAATCCTATTATCTTTTGGATTCTTATCTTTAAAAGATATTTTTCTTTGTTTGGCTTCAATTTGTTACTTGGCAAACTTTTTCTCCAAATTCTTTTCCTTCTTTTTCAAGTGTGTTTAAGACGTGTTGAAGAGAATTTTAGATTCCGAAACAACTTTTCCTCTGCCCTTAACATCTTTCGACGTGTTGGCAGACTTTGAAACATTAGGTTTTGACTTTTCCAAAGGCTTCGTTTGTTTTGAAATTAATGTTTTTTGAAAATTTTTTGGTTTTGAAACCTCTGGAGAAGAAGACTGTGGTTTTGAAAACATTTTAGGATTCGGATTAGAAGAGACTTTCGCATTCTGATTTGCAGATCTTTCTTGATTAACAGAGTTGGAATTTTTTGGAATTCCAGAAAAGTTTCTTTCTTTTAAGTTTTTCTGATATCTAGAATTTCTTTGACATTTCTTAGCAACAAATTCCTCACCGGACTTATGTGTGTTAGCCCTAGGTTTCACTTTTCTAACAGGAGTGTTAGCTTGTTCGGATGACATTTCATTCGGAACAATTTTGGTTCCACTCGGACTTCCTTCCTCGTAACCGGAGTTAACCCTGTTCAGTGGTTCTGCCACATACCTCCCCTTCGTTTTCCAAGAGGTCATCTCAGAAAGACCTTTGGTTTGATCTGCATTGTCTATGAGAATAGACCAAAAATATTTGTCGCACCCATCAGCATTGTCTTCTTCTATGAGGGATGATAATTCTAAGGTCCGATTTTTTTTCAGTCCAGAAGTTGCGAAAACTTGATTAGGAACGGTTTGTACTTTTGGAAAAACTATTGCTTTTTCTTTTAAAATTTTTGAACCATTGTTTTTACAAATACAAACATACTCAACTGAATTTTCAGAAATCAAAATTTTCTTTGGTTCAGGTTCACTTTTTATAAATTCAGAACAATCAATCTCATCCTCCACAGAGATTTCACACATGTCACCTTCATTATCAAATTCAGATAAATTTTCAACATCAAGAGTATTTTTTGAACTTAATTTGGTGCATAATGAGTCAAATTTCTGTACAGTACCAGATTTAATTTGCAATTTGTCTTTTTCGCTCAAAAGTTGTTTCAACATATCCTTATGTTCTTTGGACTGTATGTAAGCTTTAATTTTGTCAAGTCCGATTCTATACGATTCGGAGACATCATTAGAGGAAACGATGGATTTACATTTGTAGCATTCTGCATCGATTTCGTGCTCTTTCAATTCGAGAAAGGGCAAAATCATTTTTTTATATTCTTGCCTATTTCACAGTTAAGATGCAGTTGAGTGATATCAAAATAAAGACATTTAGCAATTAAACATAAAATATTTCGTTGTTTTAAAAGCCGTAAATTGTCTTGTTGCAAATAAATCACATCATCCCTAGACCTAGACACCTCTGAATCCAATTTCTCTATCCACATCCATCTCTCTTCACTCTTGGTTGTTACCCTGATGATTTGATCAGTTAAGTTAGAATTACTTAAGCGGGTTCTTTTCAAGCTATCGCTAAAACTAGAGATTGTAAATTTTAATTCATCTAATTCGGTTTCGTATCGAGAGACAGACATATTAAGAGACTCAAGAATGGATTGTAACTTGCTGATTACTTACTCACACTCACTGTTCTGCTCAGAGACAGGTCTCGTAGAAAAATAGTTGTAAGAATCATGGCCGCCGTCAGTAGCGTATCCTCCTTGCTCTGAAACATCATTGCGAACCATCATGCATTTTCCCTCATACTCAGGGACCTCAGCCTTCGCAATGAAACAATCACCATACTTGGTCTTGCGAACCTCTTCATCCTCCGAATCAGTCGACCACACTTCAACTCTTCCAAACTCGTCATCATCTTCTTGCACAATCAAATCAGGCTTAGCATTGTCAACACTTTTCTTCTTTCTAAGCTCTTCTATCTTCCGAAGATAGTAAGCTTCGTCATCTTCTTCGGCCGTAAACCCATTTACGGCCGTAAACCCATTTATGACCCATATTCCCCAAGTATATATATATATATATATATATATATATATATATATATATATATATATATATATATATATATATATATATATATATATATATATATATGTATATATAGGTGTTAGGTGGTTGAGGAGAGATTGATGAAAAGACTAGAGGAACTTAAGTGTGTGTATTTGAAGGTGTTCTAGAGAGAGAAAAAAAGATAGTGTGTGTTAGTGTGTGTGAATCTTGTATCCGGATCTTCATTCATATCAATACATACAAGATTCATCATCTTCTTCTTCTCCTTCTCTTCTATTTGATATGACATCATCCGTTTGATTGGGATTCCGCACCATCAAACGGATCTGATTGATACACAAGCAGATTAGGGACTTATAATTGATACAACTAAAACTAAACAAATATTATAATTTTTTTTTTAAAAAAAAACAAAAACATTAGAAAATCAGAAAATCCAAAAATATGTTGGTTATGGAATGTGCTTGCAGGAGATGTTTTGGGAAGTGATATCAAGAAAGTGATAACGGGCAGTCTAAAACCAGTGTAAGGGACTGAATCTGAATTGTCTGGACTCTGTGTTCGATGCGCTGGTTGGCACGAAAGATTTAAAATGGACTTGACTAGGCATAGATGAACTTAAGGAATCTAGAGACTTGAAAAATCTTGACCTAGATAGATCCATTTAGCCTGACAATATGACGCCCAGATAGGTTGAGCAGGGAGATATACATGATAATCCACCGGTCACACTAAAATAATCTGTATATAGAACTGTGGTTTAACTCTTCCTCGATGTACGGACTCTGTCCTTAATTCCGGTATTGATGGGGCGACTTGGGAATTCCCATAAAGTAGGTCTGTAGGAAATTATTTTCTTGCTTTCTTTCTGTTAGTCATATGTTGCCTCCTTTGCGTGACTGAAATACATCCGACCTGGACTGCAACATATGCAACTCTATTTCTGTGCATCTTCTATCTATGCAATTCTTCCTATCTGTTAGCCATATACTGTCTCCTTTACGTGACCTACAATCCGACCTGGTACACAGTATATGCATCATTCTTTTTCTCAATCCCTCTAAAACTTCAGTTAGTCATATGTTTCACCCTCTATGTGATTGGAAGAGATCCGACCTGGGTGTATAGCATATGCATTCTAAATCTGACTTCTCTCATAATAATTGTCTGCTCACCTAAAGTAAGGAGTACTTTGGAAGTTCCTGATTATTGGGGTATGTCAGGAAGCGGGAAACATGTTCTAGTACATTTAAAATTGAATAATCACTAGGTTGTCTGTAGATCTCGCTGCTCAATTTAGGTGGACAACAATATCTTTGGTCGTCGTCAGCTGAATGGTCCTGAAGGAATATTATCTAGGAACTTAGGATCACATTGTCTTGTCACTTATAGTATGTCCTAATTTTGTGACAATCTCTCGTGTTTAAGTGGACCACAATACCGGCGATTGACCAGATCTATTCATGAAGGAAGAGGTACTGATAAACGGATAAAGGCTGTCTAAAAACTTTGATCCCAAATCACTCTTAAAGTTAGATATCATTTTATTTTTGTTAAATTTGTTCATAGTTTTCTTCTAATTTAAATATTAGGGGAGAATTAAAAATTTTAAAATCCAAACAAAAATCAGAAAATTAAAAAAAAAAATCCAAAAATAGTGTTATTTCTGTTTTATTTCTTTTTCAGAAAATATGAAAAATCCAAAAATATTGTGTGCTAAATTTTTCTTTTAGTTTTGTTTTGTCTTGAATAGTGAATTCAGGTGAAGATGAAACTCATGGGAGTTTGCGTCGAAGATTTCTGAGCCAAGGCTTCATCCGTGATCATCGAAGAATTCGCATTCGAAGGAGCAAGAAATGAAGATTATTCTTTCGACATTCAATCCTTCAACCCCAGAAGCAAGGTGAAGCTGCAATTGAACATTATGTGACGGATTGCATTGAAGCCTCCTCAATCAGTCTGCTGCTATCTTGTACCTGCTGAAGTGATCCAGAAGATTTGTTCTCTCTGATGTTCTCTCTGAAGATTCTCAAGCTGAAAGCGCTATCTTTCAAGAATCAGTACATCAAGCCTCCTCACCCAATGTGCGTTCAATGCCAAATTCTGAAGAAAAGCTCAAGTTCTCAAGATGAAGTCATTCATTGAAGATTCATCAAGTTCGTCTTGAAGTTGTGAAGAATTTGAAGATAAATGTTGAAGCCAAGCTTACAATGAAGATGAACAAGAAAGCCAGCTACTTTTTAGGGGGAGCTTGTTGGGTCATTTAAGAAGAGAAAAGAAAGCTATAAACCAAGGGGGAGATTGTTGGGTCAAAAATATGGTTTATACTTTGCTTTTCTAGGAAAATGTAATTTTATGTCTAGGACCGTAAACAGCTCAGTGTTTACGGTCATATATGTGTTTACGGTCAGGTTTACGGCCAGGTAGTGTTTACGGCCGTAATCAGGTTTACGACCGTAAACCCTGTTTACGGCCCAATGGGTGTTTACGGCCGTAAACCCATTTACGGACGTAAACCCATTTATGGCCCATATTCCCCAAGTATATATATAGGTGTTAGGTGGTTGAGAAGAGATTGATGAAAAGACTAGAGGAACTTAAGTGTGTGTATTTGAAGGTGTTCTAGAGAGAGAAAAAAGATAGTGTGTGTTAGTGGGTGTGAATCTTGTATCCGGATCTTCATTCATATCAATACATACAAGATTCATCATCTTCTTCTTCTCCTTCTCTTCTATTTGATCTGACATCATCCGTTTGATTGGGATTCCGCACCATCAAACGGATCTGATTGATACACAAGCAGATTAGGGACTTATAGTCCTTATTCTCACTCATTCTTCTTAACACGCACTCCTTTACCAAATGATACGTGCCATGAAAATAACTGCAGTCATAGCCATAATCTCCCACTAGCTTTTTCTGTTTCTTCATTTCATCCTTTTGCGAGTTGTTGAGGCTTTCATCCTTTGCTTTTTTTGAACTGTAATTCCCTTCCCAGTTCCTATTTTTGAGGCGTCCAAAGTTCTTCTTCGCAAACTTCTTGGAGTTTGAAACCATAAGAGCATATTCTTCTTTTGTAAGTTCGCAATATGAGAGATCGGGCTCCAAAACTTCTTCTACCACAACTTTGCCCTTCGCAACCAGGGCCAAAGAACCCATACTTGAAACAAGCTTAGCATCTTTCGTCACTTCATGTTCGTGGGATCTTAAAATACCCACCACCTATGCTAAAGTATGATTCTTAAACTGTTCATGAGCTTTTACAGTTGATATCACTGCTTTCCATTCAGATCTCAAAGTGTTCATGAACGTCACCTTTTGCTCTATCTTTTCATGTCTGATCTTGTGTTGTAACATCCTGCTTAAAAGATGATTAAAATGATTAAAAGTTTGATCAAGTTTCTCATCTGTCTTTTGAGCAAAGGCACCAAATTTCGAAAGAAGTTGTGTTTGAACAGAGTGCTCAAGATCTACATCAGTTGAATAAAGCTCTTGTAATCTATCCCAAATCTCCTTTGGTGTATCACAAGAACTCACCAGATGAAAGGTGTCCGGAGGTAGAGCAAACCTTATTATTCTCATGGCTTTGATGTTGCTTAGCAGTTTATCCTTCTCATCCTGAGGAATGTCTTTAACGTCAATAAAAAGAGTATTATATTCTGCTTGAGTTTTGATAACTCTCTTAGTTCCCAGGTGCATGAATGTTCCCTCTGTCATGGCTTGCCAAATCGTCGTTCCATGATCTTCAATCCCCAGAATGTAGTCTTTGAAGTGTAAAGCCCAGACTTCATAGTCTTGTGGAAAGAGGATAGGGATCCAGGTAGTAGATCCGTTGATGCTAGAAAGATTGAAAGATAGAGTGTGTGGATCTTCAGGCTGCATGTTGTTGATTCACTTAAACCTGTAAAGAATCAGATGTGTAAAATGACAATCGAGTTTAGGGCAAAATAAGTATCAAGATCCAACGTCTACAGTCGATGAAAACAATGAAGACGGAAAGAACAGATCCAATAAAAGCGGAAAATTCTAATAACACTCAACAGAAGAGTTGCATATGGTTTACACAATCTCCTGCTCTGATACTGTTAGGATGAAAATCCTTGTAGATCGAAAAGATTCAAACAGATATAACAAGAACACAATATTGATCAAACAAGTGCTGAATGATTAAATGTCACACCTCAAAAGAACTCGATGAAGAATTGCTACTGTAGAGGCGTGATTAGGGTTACAAATGATAATATCAGAGTTAACTAAAATACGATGCAAGCATGCACCTTATATACTCTAACCCTAGGAATTAATATGAGTGGACAGGCCCAACTCGTTTATACAAACATACTAATCTAAAAAGCCCAATGACGCAATACTAAATACTCAACGATCTCCCCCTTTGCGTCAATTGAGGCCATAGTCCAACAGTTGGTGATTCTCTTCTACACTTCGCAGATTTTTAGAATGAAACATAACAGCAGCTTGCGAACTTGGATATACCACTAGATCATATCCGAGAAGCACATGACATCATCCTTGTGGTTGCCCTTGAACTTCGTAACCAGGTCCAAAATAAACTCCAGACACGAAGTAGTATACAAATGTTTGTCTTCGAGATAGAAGTCAGACTTGGGTCTGCTCCAGGACGCTCTGTTGACGTGTACACTACGAACCATCCTTCCTTCTATATCTTTCCTGGCTTTAACTTTTCGAAGTCTTTCGGAGCTTCCTTTGGAACAACGTTCAGCTTCTTCCTTAAAACAGTGTCAATATCCACATCCATCAAACCAACCTCTTGTATGTAGGACTTGATCATCCGTTGGAGATGGAACATAAAAGATTCATACTTCTCTTTCTCTCTCAGCAACATGTTGTAAAGCACCATCCAGTCATGGGGATTCAGATAAGGCAGGTCTACGAGGGTAAATTCGTAGGCTTGACAACCTGATCCTCTCGCAACCTTGAACTTCGGATTGGGGAAGATTTCAGTCTCGATCGGCCCAATGACTTTCACAGCAACAATCTTGTTTATACTCCAAGTCTCGTATTGAGGCTTCATGTGCTTCAAGTAGAAATAAAATAGCATTTGATCTGCTCCGCTGTCTGTGAAAGGAGCATTCGCAACCTTCATGAAGGGACGAAACCTGAAAGCCTTAGGAGTAATCGGTAGGTCCAGTTGCGAATCCTGAGTGTTTTGAAGATCAAAGGATGCAACAAATACTGGCTTGGTAAATCCACATCTTCATTTTGAATACGCTTCAGGGTCCACTTAGGAAATAGAAGCATTTTGCTTTTGAGAGTGGCCTGAGCTTCCTTTTCAGCCCTTTCCTTTTCTTCTGCCTCCCTGACGATACGAGCATGTTCGTTCAATTCTTCTTCGTGAGCCTTCCGCCTTTTAAGCTCAGCTTCATCAGGCTCTTCGTCTTCGTCATTGTCAATGATAGGTTCGTCATTGAACAAATTTTCTTTCCCCTTAGGCTCTTTCTTGATAACCGGTTTCACTGGGGCTTTGGGAGGTTCGTTCTTTGTCATATGGGAGCCACCTTCTCCCCCTTGTTGCGCATTAGAGGATTGAGGCAAAACACCCTCAAGTCTATGCAACATTGCGAACACAGGGCTTAGTTTTTCAGCCAAGTGTTTACGAAAAGTTATGGAGATCATAGGGTCACGAGTCTCAATGATATCCGAGAGCAAGGAAGTAACATCTGAGATGCAACTTCGCACAACGGCCCTCTCAGATAGCAAATATTTCACCTGTTTTTCAACATGTTGAAGCTTTACATCTAACACTTTGACCTTATCTGTCTTGATGGCGAGAGCATCCATAATCTTGCTTTCCATCGCCAGGTCATCGTGCAACTTTGTGATCTTAGTAGAGATAGATGTTTGGAATGCCTCTTGATCAGTTTGAAACTCCTTGCGAAGTTCAACGAAATTAGCTTTTTCTGTTTTGAACAAAGCATCCAAGTTATGGATACTAGTTCGCAGACGCAGTGTTGGTGTTGTAGGTGGTCTTGTAGTCTTCCATGAATGCAACTGTGTCTGAGATTAGTTTATCAAATTTTTCGGTCGTGGTCTTGTAGACTTCAGCAGAATCTGTCACAGCCTTATTCATCCGCATTGCATTGGCTGCGTGCTCTTTCGTAATGCGCTCGAACAGGGACTCAACCGCCACTTTTGTGTATGCTTCAGAAGAGGAAGCCTTGCATGCGAGAAGCAGCTGATCGATCTTCTCGTGAAGGGACTTAAGCTGCCCTTTCCACACAGTAGCTTCATATTCACTGTCAGTCCGTATTTGAAATGGACTATAAGTGAATCCGCCAAGGTCATAATCATCATCTCCAAAGATCATTTCAGGGTCATCTGTGCGAATATGAGAGATGGAAGGTGAAATGTGGGTTGAGAAACCTGAAGTGTTAGGCCCCGTATCAGATACGTTGACTGAACTTACAGGTTCGGCTGAGGTTTTGGGTGGGATGGTGGAATCTGTGAAGATTGGGTTTGAAACAAGAATAGAGGTTTGAGGTTAAGATGAGATAGGTGGAGGACAGGGTGCAATTGTGATTGGTGTAGAAGTGGTTTTTCGTGAAGGAGGAGGAGAAGGAACTGAAGTATTGAGTGGTGGGGTTACCTCACGGTTCGTAGTTTGTTCCTCAGTGCAAACCGGAGGTTCGTTGCGAACGTGTCCGCCTTCTTTGTGAGATTGCTCTTCCTCCTCATTGCGAACGAGATGGTCCTCCTCAATATGAATGTCCGATTCGGTTTCAGAGCCATCCATTTCACTTTGAGATGGAGATGGAGTTGGAGTTGGAGACTTGCGCTTGAGAACAGGTTGTTTTCGTCATTTAGGAGCAGCAGTAGAAACAACTGGAGCCTTTCGCTTTTTGGTTGTAGGTTTCGCAGCCTCAGAAGGTTCTTCCTTATCAGTGTTCTGCTTGCCACCCTTCTTTGATCCTTTTCCCCCTTTCTTTGCTTTGTCTGCTACAACCAGGATTTCTTGAAATTCAGCAGTCAAGGGGCGAAATCCAGAAGGAGTAAGAGCCCGATAACCCTCCAAGATATTACTACAAGCTGGCACATCACGGAACATGACTTCCGGTATGGATCCGATAAAAGAGAACTTTAAGACATCAGACACGATGATGCCGGTGGTGTGAAAAGTTGCAATTGATGCCATCATTGCATCAACCATCACTGGAACTTTGAGCCTTTCGATTGCTCTATGAACAATAACAGTCCAAAATCGTGCACATGAAATCTCATTGTGACGAGTGGTTGAGTGTGTGCTCTGGATGACTTGAGCCCAAAGAATGGAACCGTAATGAATGTTTTGGCCAGTGTAGAGACCGTACATCAAACCCATAAAAAGCTTACTTGCACAGTCATTGCCAGTTACACGTTCATAGAAGGCTTTGAACAGGATGGCGAAGAGAGCATTCCACGTAGGAGGAAGGTTAGGTTTCCTAAATTTCGAAACTGCAGTGAAGGTCTCTTTGTATCCCATCTGATAGAACATCTTCAAGAGAGCAGCATTTGAGATGGTTTCCAGATTGATCATATCTTCTGTCTGTGGAAGCCCTAATAGGGTGCAGAAACGAGATTTTGTAATGGAGGTGGTATGGTTGTGGATGTCGAAGTAAATCTTTTGTTCATCCTTGACATAGTTGGCAGTCGTGTAAGCTTTAGAGAGAATCGACATATGAACATTCTCCAGTTGGGTGAGAGCAATCGTCAGTGGAGAGTATTTCAGGCACTCGACAAGTGGAAGCATAAAAGGTTCATACTTGCATGGTTCCAGATCTATGATCAGATTCTGGTGTTGTTTGATGGCCAAAAGCGATGAGTGAGCAGTCTGATCTTGAACGAAGATGTTTTCAGATGAACCTGCCATTGAAGAAGCTTGATGAAGAAGATGAACAGTTGAGAGCTTTTGATCGTCGGATCTTTTTAGAGAATTTTGGAAGTGGTAATTAGAGATTAATTCGTCAAAATCCTTATATACGATTCGATTTGTGAGAGAAATCCGTAGAGAGAGTGCAACTGTTACTGAAACGTCGCCTGAAAAAGCACGATGTGACAATTGGCATGTGTCAGACCCGTGCGTCATGCGACGTAGTTATAGCTATCCGTTCAACTTTTCACGCGCCCATTTGAATTCTTATCTTTTAAATTTTGCCACGTCAGCTTATCCCGTTTCTCAGTGAAGAAGCATTATGATCTATATGCAACGAACGTTCAGTGCAACAAACATTGATACAACTGCGAACCTGATAGAACATTAGGAACCACGAACTACACTTTTGGAAAATCACAAGGATCTTCATGCAAGCGTGCCAAAGATAAAGAAATAAATCTAAACATATATGTGGGATTTAGTGATGTCCAAATAAAGACATAAAACTTTTGATCCCGGGCATAGATCTCTTCCGTCAAAGTCAAGAGAGACTAAGAACTGTATGTGTGGTTTCCCGTTGAATAACGATCAAATGTTTGATACAAAACATTGAAAGGCATCTTTTAATTAGGCTAAAGAGGGTGGTTCATTCCTTAACCAAACTACGAACTTGACATAAGTGCGAAAGTTGGAAGAAGTACTCGTGTGACCAGTGTAGTCAGTTGAACGAGTAGGTTTTGAATTATTTTAGTGACTTAGATAAATATTGAAATCTAAAAAAAAAAAAACTGGATCCATTGGGAAGAAATATCTTAGGACTAGAATATTTCATTAGGATCTCACAAAAGAAAAGAGATTTCTTGGCACAGACCACAAATGCGGACTTTCATTAAATCCTTGGTGAAAACTCTAGAAAGTTTGATTGTTCACCGTTAATTCATAAAATGTATTGAATTTTGGGTTTCACACAGTTCGCGGTTGAACGAAACTAAGATCATTAACACAGATGTTGTGTAACCATAAACCTCAGTGGTAATTTCTGAGAGTCTCAAGGGTTACAAGTATGAATGCGAAAGTGATGGAGAAATGTACAGATGGTTGCAAGAAAGTGAAAGTACCTCTGCAATGCGAAAATGACCATGCAGATAACTCTTAACTCAATGTGAGAAAAGTAAGGTAGCTCATGACTGATGTGAATTCGTAGCCTGATTTGGAAGAATTGATTGGTAGTATCAACTCATTAAGGCTTCACAATCGAGTCGTTGAGGCTTAGGTCAACATGCAACAACATGATTCTAGGGACACTTGGCTAATACATAAGTAGAGAGATTTATACATGCCCCATCACACGAATTGATAGATGTTGCGAACATCTTCTTCTATGATCTTGGTGTGAATCTATTATTTTTGGAATTTTTAATGTTTTGTGAAAAGAAAAGAATTAAAAATATTTTTGTAATTTTGATTTTCTGAAAAGCAATAAAATAGAAACAAATAAACTATTTTTGGATTTTGAGATTTTATGAAAAACAATAAAATAGAAACAAACAAACTATTTTTGGATTTTGAGATTTTCTGAAAAAGAAATAAAAACAGAAAATATACAAAAAGAAAATAAAGATAAGCAATAATATACAAAAAGTACAAAAGGATATATAAAAAACCAAACCAGGAATGAACAGTGGACTGCGAACTACTGCGAACATTCGCACCAATTCACATCGATAAAGTAGACTGCGAATGAATAGTTGACTGCGAATTACTACGAATGTTCGCACCGATTCACAATGTAACTTTATGAGTGCAAAAGTTGTTTTGGTACAGATTCAGCTTCCATCATTCCTAGCCCTTGAAGTATTCTGTTAAAGGTTGTTTCAGGTAGGGCCTTGACAACGAAACATACGTTTGTTTCTTGGATTGCCAACTAACTAGTTTGCCATCAAGAAATTGGCATCCACCAGTTGTGCTTTTTCTATCTAAAACGCATCCACCTAGGTCAGCATCATAGAATGCTTGCACGAAAAATCCCGAGTTCGCAGGATGCCATATTCCAAGAGATGAAGTTTGTTTAAGGTATCTGAAGATGTTCTTAACAGCCACCATGTGAGGTTCGCGAGGGTTGGCTTGGAACCTAGCACAATAACAAACGGACAACATAATATCTGGTCTACTAGCTGTTAGATACATTAGTGAAGCAATCATCTGACGATAAAGGGTCATATCAGCAGCTGGTTTGTCCAGAGATGGTGTCAGTTTCCTTCCGAATGCCATTGGAACCTTCGCTTTTGAGTCTCCCACCATTCTAAACTTGGGAATTAAGGTCTTTGTATATGCTTCCTGATTTATGAAAATTCCCTCCAGTCCCTGTCTAATGTTTAATCCAAGAAAAAAGTTAATTGGACCCATGGAGCTCATCTCAAATTTAGTTTCCATCAACTTTCAGAACTCAGCTGTTAGGTTGGGATTAGTGGATCCGAAGATGATGTCATCAACATAAATTTGGACGATCATCAAGTGGTCAACCTCTTTCTTGCGAAAGAAGGTTGGGTCAACCGAACCTTGTTTGAATTTGGACATTTTGAGAAAACTAGTTAGTGTTTCATACAAGGCTCTTGGAGCTTGCATTAGACCTTAAACTGTCTTGTCTAGAATATAGCAGTGATTAGTATATTTTTCGTTTACGAACCCAGGTGGTTGCTCCATGTAAACAGTTTCTTCAAGTTCACCGTTTTAGAATGCACACTTAACATCCATTTGAAAAACCTCCAGGTTCTTGTGTGCTGCATATGCAAAGAAGATGCGAACGGATTCCAACCTTGCAACGGGTGTGAAGGTCTCTTAGTAGTCAATACCTTCTTCCTGGCAGTATCCCTTGACCACGAGTCTCACTTTGTTTCTGATAACATTCCCTTCTTTATCCATCTTGTTGCGAAATACCCATTTCAAACCAACAACTGATGCATCTGGTGAAGTTGGAATTAATCTCCAAACCTTGTTACGTTCGAACTCATTGAGTTCATCTTGCATCGCTTCCACCCAATCAGAATGATCAAGAGTTGTGTTGACGGTTTTGGGTTCAATATTGGATACTAACGAATTAAACATACAAAATTCTACTTTGGAGAATAATGCTGTTTGTTTCGCTTTCAGTTGGGATCTCGTAAGGACGCCGACAGAAGATTCACCAATAACTTGAGTTTTTAGGTGATCACTGGTCTATTTGGTCATTGGAGGATAGTTGGTATCTAAGGATGGATTCAGTTCAGGATTCACTTTCTCGAATTCAGATTGAACAGAATGAACGTCTGAATCATCATTCGCTTCCTTATTCTCCCCCTCGAATGATGTAAACTCGTGAACTTTAGGAATCGAATAATCGTCTGTGAATGGAGGTGAATAATCCCCATCAGAAGGAGGTTCAGAGGAAAAAGTTGAAGCAAAACCCACCCCATGCAGTGGAGTATTCGTGATTTGAGGAGTAAAGCCCTCCTCCTGGAAGTGTGTATCAGATTCAGAATTCCCCCCTGGAAAGCAGCGTTCATGTCTTGAGGGATGTTCGCAGTGGATGGCTGTTGGTGCATGTGTTTTGCAGCATCATCAATGATCTTCTTAAGTTCGTCGACTTTGTTATCAGCTGCTTTGGCTTCAGACAAGATGACTTTCTTAGGTTCATCAAATAGTAACATGAACTCCTCATATAGGTTGGAAATAGGAATTATGGAAGGACTAGGCTTAGGAAAGATTTCCTTTATCTGGCTTTCGTTCGACTGAATCCTCTTCAGATAACTTTCGTTAAACGTGACATAATAGGTTTCTTCTATTTTCTTAGATCGTTTGTTAAGAACCCTATATGCCTTAGAGGTTAGTGAATATCCCAAGAATATACCCTCGTCAGCTTTCGCATCGAACTTGTTTCGTTGTTCGTTGGAGTTGAAGATAAAACACCTGGAACCAAAAACGTGGAAAAACTTAACATTAAGTTTGCGATTATTTATAATTTCATATGGAGTGATTAAAAATCGCTTATTCAAGATGGATATGTTTTGGGTAAAGCAAGTTGTAGCAATAGCATCTGCCCCGAAGTAGAGTGGCACACATGCGAACGTCAACATGGTTCGTGCAGCTTCACACAAAGATCGGTTTCGTCTTTCAACTACGCCATTCTATTGTGGAGTGTAAGGAGCAGAGAAATTGTGAGTTACTCCCTTTCGACAAGAAATTCTTCAAACTCTTGGTTTTTGAATTCAAGCCCGTTGTCGCTACGAACATTGCGAACCTGCTTTTGCAGTTGGAGCTCGATTTGCTTGATAAAGTCTTTGAGCTTTGGCGTTGCTTCAGATTTCTGTCCAAGAAAGAACACCCAAGTGAAACATGAAAAATCATCAACAATTACAAGTATATACTTACTACCACCAACACTTTCAATTGCAGAAGGTCGACAAAGGTCGATGTGTAGAAGCTCTAAAGGTTTAATGACTTTTGTGTTCACAATAGTTGGATGACTTTTTATGCTTAGCTTTCCCATTTCACAGGATGCACACAAGTGATCCTTGTCAAATTTCAATAGAGGAAGTCCTCGCACATGATCGCCAAAAACGAGCTTGTTGATGTCATTGAAATTTAAGTGCGAAAGTCTTTTATGACATAACCAGCGTTCGTCTGAATGAGTTTTCGTAAACAAGCAAATGGATGGCTTACCTTGTATTGGGTTCAAATTCAACGGATACATTTCACCCTTTCGTAGTGACTTTAAAAGATCTGTCTTTGTCTTCTTTTCAATGATTTCTAATCCTTCGTCATCAAACGACACCTTCAAACAAGTTCCCACAACCAATTGCGAGACACTAATAAGGTTGTACTGCAAGCCTTCAACATAAGCCACTTCGCGAATTGAGAAGTATCCATTCGTTATCATTCCATAGCCTTTGATTCTACCAAAAGAATTATTCCCATACTTTACAGCCACTGTCGATGTACCATTCAGTGTCAAACTGTTCGTCACGAATTACCTGCAAAAATTATGCAGATTTAGGAACCCAAAGTCGCTTGGATCCTTGTGAGCCTTTCATAGAAAGAGGAAAAGTAATATCAAGATCAACCATATATGTTAGTTTTATTAGAGTGGTTTCATATTTTCTTTTGATGGTGAAAAATTTGGTTTTGCTATCTTTTAAGTTCGTTTCTTTAGAATCAGAAGACTTTTGTTTGTTGTTAACTTGATTCTTAACAGACTTCTTTTCAGATGCCTTAGGGTTAGCCTTTGTTTTCTTGTTTGGAACATTCGGCTCCGAAACTATCTTTCCCTTTCCCTTTATATCCTTCGGTGTAGCCTTCGTGGACTGAGAGTAATAAGGTTTTGCCCTCTCCATGGGTTTCTTTGTAAAGTAAGGTTTTTGAACACCCTTTTGTTGAGAGTCCCTTGGACTGTGAGAGAAAGAGTGCGAACATTGACTGGGATTCGCATGCGAAGGTGCTTTCGCATTTTGATTGATTCTTCTTTCGGTGCGAACATAGTTAGAATTTTGGGATTGCCAAAATTACTTCCTTTCGTTGAGATTTCTTTGGTATCTCACATTTATTTGTCGTTTTTGATCTGCAAGCTGCTCCGACGACTTGTGAATGTTCACCTTAGGTTTCGCTTTTTTTACCCCAATTTCGCTCTTCACTAGTTTGGGTTCGCTACGAACTTCCTAGGTACCACTTGGGCTACCCTTCTCAAATGTTGAGCGATTGTTTATGGGTTCAGCACAATAAATAACCCAAAAATGATCAAGGAGGATTCCACAAATGACATGATGCACAACCATGACAGAGTATACGCCATTGTGATCTTAATACGCCATTTGAGCATCATTCTGTGACACGATGGCTTATGATGCTCCATATTTTTTCTCATTGTTATGCAATGTCTCTTATGTTTGAAGGTTGTAGAAGCAACTACATGCCATAGTATGATTGTTTGACACCTTTCATGGGCCTATCGACTGATGTGTTTGGCCCATTAAGGTTTTACATATGATTCGTTGTCTATAAATATGTATGTTGCTAGTCATTTGTAAGTAAGTATGGAATTCTAGTGAGTAGGAGAATCTCTGTGAAATTGTACCTATATCCTCTATTTGAGAACACGTGGATAAGAATGTTCCCCTCCTTACCCATGGACATAGGTCACCTTGACTGAACCACGTAAATATCCTACCTTTTTGTGTGTTTGTGTGAGGTTTCATGTAAAGTGGAATCAAATATGTTTTGATCATTGACAAATGACATCTTATTCATTGCTAGTGGTTGATGCGCCATTAGGAGGCTTAATGTGCCATTGTAACTCTTGATGTGTCACTCAAGCTGTGAGGTATGCTAGGATGATCAAGGTAGTCCAAGGATGCTCAGAAGTTTAAGATGCTCAATGAGGATGACCCTAATCGCATGATGTGTCATGTTGATCTTGATAGACCATTTGAGCATTCATGTGATGTCTCTCAAGTTTGACAGTTCTAGAATCGGCTGCATGGCAGATTGTGATTAGTTGACAACATTCATGGGCCTATGGATTGATGGGTTTGGTCAATCAGGGTTTTTAGGTTTGATCCTTATTTTATAAATAAGGATGCTATTAGTCAACTATATGTGAGTCCGAAATTATAGTGATTCAGTGAAGCTGTGTGAAATTGTACATGTAACCTCTGTTTGAGAACTCATGCATAAGAATACTCCCTCCTGCCCGTGGACATAGGTCACCTTGATCGAATCACGTAAATATCGTGTGTTTGTTTGTGTGGTTTGTGTGTTATCCGGTTTACTTCCTATTAAGTGGTATCAAAGCTTAGTAACTGGTATCAGGTGTATTTCGATTCTTGACAAGTGACGTCCGATTCATAATAGGTACTTAATATTAGGCAAGTGATATCATATATGTTATGATTCATGACAACTGACGTCCGATTCATAATAGGTTCAATACAATCCCTAAATTAAATTAATCATTTAGTTACTTAATTAAAAGTTTTACAAATATAAAAAGAGCAACTGTAAAAGCCTAAAGGTTTTTTTTCTTGGTTTGAGGTTTTCTGCCAACGTGAGTATATAAAACGATTTTTCATAATGGGTTTATATCGATATTTCAATTGATATTGAGTAAACAATCTTAATGTATGTAATTGAGCAATAATTTGATGAGAATAAAGCTTAAAGAACTTATTTAATAAAAATACTATACTTATTAGACTAAATTAAAGTGATTACTTATAATATTATATAGAATTTGAAGATTTACCCAAAAGGTATTTGGCTTGGAGTTGATGGATAGATGTTCATCATCTAAAAACTAAAAATTAAGGGTTCAAGTTTTTTTTATGGGTGAAATATGTAGATTTAGGAGTAGTTGTAGTGAGTTCATGTCTAAACCATTCTATTTTTTTAAAAGATTAGGAAGTTTCAATATAAATACGATGCAAATTTAAAAAAAAAACAGTATAAAATAAGAACAATATTTTAAATAAAATTTTATATTTTGATTATAATATGTTAGTTATTTTCACAACCTATACCGAAGCTCCCTTAGTGCTTATTATTAAAATTTAAAAATTAAATTATTGATTTACCAACTAAGATTATATGTAAAATTCATATTTGGACACAACCAATAAATTGTCATTAATTGAAAATTAAATGTAAAATTTATATTTGAATATTTTTCCTGCTAATTCAATAAATTACCAAAGAAAACCATAGCTCCTCCCCATAGTACACTTTATCAAAATTTAAAAATTATCATAAACAAATATTTTATGAAAAATCTTCGTATTCTATAAATTATTGATTTACCAACTAAAATTATATATAAAATTCATATTGGTGTTCACTACCGGTTATTCTCTCCCTCTTTCTCTTCAATTATTTTGAGGTTTATTATATTATCCATATGTTGCATAAACCTTCGACGAATGCATAATAATATATATGCTTTTTGTGTTACTGCAGCTTCAGGAGTTCAATTTGATAAATCGAAGAAAAATAATGTAATAGATAGCAGAAACCAACTTCCAAACGCTATTTCTGACAAAACTGAGATAAACATATGTGCAGTAGATGCTGATTGTGACGGCTGGGATTGCCCACCTGACAGGATGCCTGCTTGTTATAATTTTCGTTGTGTATGTCGTCTTTTATAGAATAATATAATGCCTGATGAGAATCATAATAAAGTATTGATTCCGTGAATTAATGTTTAAATCATTTTAAGAGTGTTCCAAAATGTTGATTAGTTATGTTCATCTTTCAATTGCTTAATAAAATGGCAAAAGATCATCGTTTTCTATATAAATCAGTTTACTTCTATAATGACATTCTGAACCTAATTTTGAAAATAGATTTGTTGAAATGATAACATTATTAATTTTGAGCGATAACAAAACTAAAAATAAATACACTACAAGAAATAGGACGCCATTTGTCAATAAATTATGTTGCTATAGCCATCGAGCAAACATGTTGTCACCATATATGTCAACAATAAACCTTCGTCGCTATAGTTTCTTCTTTTTGTCGGGCTTGATGTCATAGTATGTATGGATTTCAAAAACATGCCATCAACATAATTAAGTGTCATTGTAAAAGTTATGTTTTCCTTAAAAAGTGTTAAACAAAAGTTATTTTTTTTTTTGCAAGTAATTTTGGCTATGACATGTCATAGTGCTAGATTATATTTTGAGTGGCAGTTTCACGACGACATATCATCAAGCATGTACAAATAAGAAAATTTTATTACTCGACTACCAAAGGTTGTTACACTGTTAAGTTTCGGTTCAACATCTCGTTTATTATGATAGAATTTTTTTTCTTGAACCATATATATTTTAAACTCTTACAACTCTATAAATATTTTTTTATCAATGTTAGTTAATTGGTTCATCAATATGGGATAATACAAAGAAAATGAAACTTTCTAACTAAATTTTGATCTTGTATAACTTTTGACGGAGAGAGATTGGTTTGAAATGCTAAATCTTAAGTAGACAACACCTATAGTATTTTTGGATATCCGAAAGTCATTAGAATTAAAACTCTTCATAATTCATGTAAAATCCCATTCTTTTTAAAAGTATTTACAAACTATGTTTATAAACCTTACATGATTTATAGTAATGTATCATAATTTAGTTTTAGCTAAAGCATCAAAAGTATTATAAGAGTTTCTTGTTGTTCCCAAAATATATGTTATTCCCAAAAAAAAATATCATAACCATAGTTAAGAAAAAAGATATAGAAAAGTCCATGGTTTCGTTAGGTCTTCCAAAAGTTCACTTCTAACTCTATCCTTCTGCTCCTTTGCTACTGGCCTAATAAATCCTTGTGAGATACATTGTTTTAAACGCAATAATATAGTAACATATAATAAGTTTTAACATGACTCACAATTCAGTGCAATGAAAACAATAATTCAAGCAAGACAACAATTATATTCAATAATAACCCTACGGTTTTCCTTGTATCTAGTGTTAGTGATTACGTTTTAGGACGAAACCCTTTAGGGTTTAGATTATGTCATTTATGTATCCTTATTTATATGAGGTTTAACCCTGAATCTATATCAATCAATCTATTATATCACATGATACAGAGCTCTAGTTTAAAACCCTACTGCTGACCATAATTCGCAACTGCCTCCCTCCACCTCCGGTGACCTTCTCTAGTAGCCTTCAGAGGTGTCTTCCCTGTCCATTTTCCCTTCTTAAATCTCTTCTCCTCTTTGAAAGTTCTTTATGCCCAAAAATCATTATAGAATGATATTGCTAATAACATATAATCCTATACGGTCAAACCTTATAGCAAGTTACTACTAATTGATTATGTATTATAATAATTTGATTATTATTAAATATAATTAACACCTGTATTTAATTAGAAAAGCATTATTTTATGAAAATAATATTTTACCAACATATTGGGAATTATTGTTTCTAGAAAATAATAATAAAAGAGAACAAAACTAGTTTAATATCATATGGTATGAATATTAATGTTGTGTACAACATTTTTGTCACTCTGAGTAACCATCAAGTTGCCATCAAACTAGCTTGTTATGGATACTGTAATTAGCAATTCAATCATGTCCCCTTTCTCGTGATGGTTCTAGGATTGCTTTTCTATTGTTTATTACTTCACTCATGCATGTAAGAAATACTTGTTACCTTTATGTTTTCTTGTCTTGACTTTATACATACTTGGATGCATAAAAGAAATAGTATTACAAGCATGAAGAGTTAGTTCTTTTAGAAAGGGTATTACAAGTGAACACTAGCATCTTGAAGTGGTTTTCTCTTGCTTGGTGGATACTTCTAGAGAAGCTTTATTTTGAGTTGCTTTCCATCTTCATCAACTTCCTAATGGGAAAAAGGAACCAAAGTCTTCAAAGGTTGTAAACTCTTTCCGTTCTATGGCTGTTTTACTCTTCCTAATTACGTCGAATTTGTCACTATAATTAAAATATTTTTGAATAAAAACTCAACACTTTTTCTCCTCCTAAGAAAACCCCTCTCAAACAACCGTTATTTCATATTGTTCTAACCGCTAAAACAGTCGCCATCGCCGCTGCCTCAAGATCAAGCCACCACCGGCGCTTGCAGATCCAGTCATTGCCGTCTCAACCACCGATGTGTCCGGTTGATCTCAGACAGCCTACCTCTTCTACTTTTTATTGTCATATACGTGTAATGTGTTATGCTTTATGTTTTTTGTTTCTCCAGTTTAATCGTTCCCTCCCGATTAAACTGCAGGGGATGTTAGTGATTAGGGTTTAGGCACAAGTTCTATAAGGTTAGGCTTTAGATTAGGTCACTTTTGTATCGTTATTTATATGAGGCTTAACCCTCACTATTTATCAATCAGTCTATTATCTTACACATTGCTCCGTATAGATATGTAGTATTTATATGAGGTTTAACCCCGGTGATGGTTTTTTACAACTGTAAGTGGAGTTGGTTGTTTGTAATCTTGATGTTCTTCTTTGTTGTATATTCTCAACTTGGTCAAAGTGTATTGTTATTGTTGTTATTAAAGTGGTGGATTGGGATTGCATTCAGGCATTCAATCTTCACTTTTTCGTGTAAAGTTGATGGAACATAAGCTTTTTTTTTCTTGTTTTTCCTGAAAAAGTGTTAACGAACATATATTTGGATGTAATGTTAGTTTATCTATCTTAGTTCTTACTTATAGCTCAGTTGCTTTCATATGGATAAAAAAAATTGTTGTTTACGTTCCTTGAATAAAATAAGTTATAACATTGTTAACCACGAAAGGGGAAAAAAGTGGTTGAATAAGTGTGGGATTTATGTAACCTTTGGGATTGCATTCTAAATAGAAGTTATAGTGGTATGTATGCATGATTTAGCTAGACAATTTCTTGGCAAACCCATATTTCATTAAATTAAATTTCTATGTATTTAAAATTTTTTGCCAGTTAATCTTTTGGCAACCAATGGCCAATTAATTTAAGTTTGAGGCAATTAATCAGTTTGTCCCCCAAATCGACTCAATATTATTCTCTTTGGTGTTGGCGTAGTTAACCATTTTGTCTCCTTAATCAACAGGATTTTCGTCATGGTTAATAAAGTAGTTTGATGTTTATATTCCAAGACATTGAGAGGGAAAAACACAAAGATGAGAAAAATATATTATAGTAAACTGTTGGGAAAAGATATTACATGATAACTTGGGCTCTGAAAAGTGGAGTAAGCTTAGGGGTCATTTGATAGTTGCTCACTGGGTTAGAGCTGACTGGGTTAGAAACTGATTGGGTTGGAAGTTCTGACTGAAGTTACTTCTGACTGAAACTTATTGTTTGATTTTGCATCTGACTGATACTGGAAAATGACTAAATTACCCCCAGACAACATTTTATATAAAAATTCTTTTATGATTTACAATTTAATTTATAACATTACATTTTTTACTAAAACATTCAATGATGTCAAGGTTATTGGCTTGATATAAAAACATTTATTTATAGAAACATACATATGATCTTCAATCTTTGAGCTGATATTATAAAAAAATTTATCACTCTATAGAATGAAATTTTGGTCATGGTTTTAATATGTTCAATGTTATACCAAGACAATCATGACAAAATAACTATTCCAATTAACATATGTGTTCATTTACCTAGATTTGTAACTAATTACATGTTCATGAAGGTGAAAATTGTTCATAAATAATACTAGTGATTTTGGGTGAAAAGGAAAAAGTTGTACTGGGACTTTATGATATTAAATTCTTATGCCCTGCCACCATGTATTTGTAAAGACTCACGAATTCTTATGCCCTGCAATACACAATTACGCATACACCTATTAGAGAAAAAGACCTGTGCAATACACAATTATACATACATATATATGATCCTATAGTATAATTCAAAGCATCAACAAATTAAAATATACACAACTATTAACTCACACAAGAAGGTAACATATGATCCTAAAATATAAATGCTTAAGGTTTCTATGTTATCTCTTGAAATCTAGATTCTAAACATATAACAAAACGACATAAGAAATTAGAAAATCACATTCTTGTCTCGTGAAGAACATACACATCATAATAGTCCCAACATCGGCAATTCAACTACATGATCCTAAAATTGAGGGGTAAAAAAACTTAAAAGCAGGAATCACATTAATTAAACTCATAACAATGTGAATTTACAAGATTTTAGACGGCTTCACACAATTGTGATCACAAAGATGAAACATTGATCTAAAATTGAGGGGTAAAAAAACTTAAAAGCAGGAATCACATTAATTAAACTCATAACAATGTGAATATACAATATTTTAGACGGCTTCACACAATTGTGATCACAAAGATGAAACATTGAGTACATATGCTTAAGTACTTCTGAAAAACGTCTTTTTTTTCTTCTCAAAAACCCTTTTATCAATTTTTTATTTATTAATAACAAGTTTATGTTATAACCATTTTATCAATTTTTTTCTTCCCGAGATCTATATCTATATCATGTGGATATACGAAAGTGGTGTTGTCTATTTAATTTTTATCCCTATTTTTGTAGTTTGTTGACGTTTTGATTTCAATGGTTACTTTGTTATTAATTTGACATAATTTCACCAAAATCTAAATAGTTGATGATGTATTGTGTGTGATTTGGAAATGACATGTTTTTGAAGGAAGTCAATGGCCAAAAGGAAACTACTCACAAAAATAAACCATTCCCCGAAATGAAATTTTCACCATGTGTCGCATGACATATGACATGTTTCCGGATGCACCAAAAATAAACAATTTTCTAAAAAGAAAACACTGCAAATAGAATCACAATGTGACATCCCCATTTTCGCGGCCAGAAAAGATCGATTTGTTTATGCTTTGTTTTATAAATCAGAGTAATCTTTTAAAGAAAACAGTTGCGGAATTTGTTCCCAAAAAAATGTGATAAGAATTTATCAAAGCATTTCTTTAAAGAAATGTATTTTCAATAAATAACAAAATCTCGGGATGTCATGTTCCGATACAGACCAAAAGCATAAACAGTATAAAATAGACCTTACAACAGTCATTTATAACTACTGATCTATAATCCAAAATCTCTCGTCAAGTCCACCAACTTATACTCTTGTGCCATTACCTGTAATGCAAAGAAAACTGAGTGGGTCAGGCTTGGGAGCCTGGTGAGCATATACGGTTTTCAACCCACAATAATATAATTATTATATTCAATCATCAAACAATCAACCCAATTACCCATCCCCATTATCTTCTTTATTTCTTAAGGTTTTACCCTAAGAATCGACTATCCTTCCTTCATTCGTTCCTAAGGATTAACCTAAGGAATCGGCACAAAGTCCATTGCTACCACGGTTTATACAACAGGCACTACGTCACATAGTCGCCAGGGTTTATACAATAGGCACTATGTCTCGTAGTCACCAGGGTTTATACAATAGGCACTACGTCTCATAGTCACCAGGGTTTATACAATAGGCACTACGTCTCATAGTCACCAGGGTTTATACAATAGGCACTACGTCACATAATCACCAGGGTTTACACAATAGACACTACGTCTCATAGTCACCGGGGTTTATACAATAGGAACTATGTCTCATAGTCACCAGGGTTTATACAATAGGCACTACGTCTCATAGTCACCAGATATTTCATCTACCCATGTTCTACCCAACATATTTGTAGATATAAAATACATATACGGTTTAAATCATTAAAAACCTGTATAAAACATCCATTCCACACCCATTTCAAATAAACAAACAATATATAACACATAGAACGTATTTGATAGCAAATACTTCATATTTATGTGTTAGAAGAAAGTAACTACACACTCACTTGATCAAAAGATGATCGGGCAGCACTACGGCTCTAAGAGTAGTATTTCTTCAGTGAAACCGAGAGATCTTCACAAAAACCGGGCTTCTCGCGGGCAGAGTTTCGGCTTGGAAACTTTACTTCTCGGGATCTTCGGGGCTTGGGGACTCGCTTCGGGTGTCGGGATGATACCGGGGCTTTGGGGTGGTTTAGAGGGGCTTGAGCGGTGTTTCGAGGTGAAAGAAATGAGTGGAAAGCAACAAAATTCCGAGAAGCTTCACACCCATTTTATAGGGCTGGCTGACTCCTCGTACGCAGGGCGTACCTACGAGGAACGCGTGGCGTTCCGGAGCGCAAGGCGTTCCCTGCTCGTACGCAGCTGCGTACGAGCAGCTTCGGACGTCAGCGCTTACCTCAGCCTCGGACGGTGCACCGGATGGGACTAGTGGGCGACGTGGACTAACCTAGACCCAACATTTCCGAACGCGGGGCGTTCCCTCGGAACGCATGGCGTTCATTTCGGACCAATTCTCGATATTTGATCCCAAAACTTGTAAAATTCGTAACTTTGGCGTACGATCTCCGTTTTCGACGTTCTTTATATCCACGCGTAGGTGGGAATATACTCTACCACTCTCGTTTAGACTTTGTAGGCTAATTCTGACTTTATTTTTAATAATATATTTTTAATAGGTCGGGACAGGAAAACTCCGTTAGAAATTCATAACTTCTTCATCTGACGTCCGTTTTCGTCTGTCATTTTACCGTTGTACTATTATCAACGAGATCTTCGATTCTCGTTTAGATTGTTTTGGCTAGAAATCACTCGATCTCAAATCCGAACTTCGGGCTGCATGCTGCTAAGCTGAAACTTAGAAAAATCATAACTTCCTCATACGAAGTCAGATTTGGACGTTCTTTTTATGCACGCTCTCGGTTTAACGAACTCTACGACTTTCATTTAGATCACTAAGGCTAAATATCGCTCTATCGTAAATTCACTATTTACGTCGCGTTGTGTCGTGCCGGTTCTGTCGCGAACTTTCGACAGCTCATAACTTCTTCGTTATAACTCAGATTTCAGCGTTCTTTATATTTTTGGAAACCTTGCCACGACCACTACAACTTAGTTAATATTATTCATTCTAAATAATCTTTTATCAAAAGTCATTTTTTTGACGCTTATCGTCTTTAAATTGACTAGCCCGGATTTACGGGCGTTATACACAAGAATGAGCAATATAATTTTAAAAATTTGTTAATTACAATATTCTACTTTTGTTTTTTTCTACAAATAAGCACTTTGAAATTAATATGCAAAGTACATTGCTATTTTATGGCTGCCAAAATTTGTTTTTTTGAGATGTTTTTTTTCTTTACTTTTGTTGGTTGTACAAAGTACGTTGCTATTTCTTCCTTTTAATAAAGTGTATTCCTATTTCTTAATTTTAATAAAGCACATTGTTATTATGTATCATTTTTCAGATTTAATAAGGTATCTTGCTATTTTGTATGTTGTTGTTTCAACTACAATAATGTAATAGACGACTTGAAACGGATTTCATTCCATTTATAAAGTTGTTATTTTAAATATTAATAAGTTTTAGAGAAAATTAAATAAATGGTCTCTTTGGTTTCCTAGATTCTTGTTTTTCATCCCGACAACAAGAAACTAATTGTCGAAACAAAGCACTGCGCGGGTAGACGGTATATATATATATATATATATATATATATATATATATATATATATATATATATATATATATATATATATATATATATATATATGGGGATGAGGAATATGTGGCTGCTAGGTATATAAAATTAGGTATAGAACACCAAAACGTTGTATGTATTGCTTCAAAGTTTAGATTACACGTTTTTCTTCCCTTATAAATTGGTGAAGTTGTTTTCTTTTTCTTTTCACTTCTCCGTCCCAAATGCTGTGGTTTTTCTTTTTCTCATTGCTTTTCTTCATATCTTATATGTTATGGGGAAAATCCTCGATTTTGTTTTTCTTGATTTTGGTGGGATCTCTAAATAATTTTTATGCAAGTTTTAAGAATATGTATAAGTAAACACCGACTTAGTTTTCTGACTAGAGTACGAGCTTCTCTATAAGTTCATGATCAAATCATGACACAAGATCCTTTTTTGTGAGTTTAACTTTTAACTGATCAACAAATTATCTTCCGATATCGAAGAGCTATCTTGATGTTACACATCCAATCATTATAGTTGGTGCCATCTAATGTCACCTTGGATATGATCGAGAAAAGCGAAAAGTTGTGGGTAGAGTTTTGAGAAGCAGAAGCATCACCAGACATCCATAGAGAAAAAGAAGTTTTAGTTAGATGACAATAGTCCTTAATATTTCAACCCATATTCAATATTTAAGGACATGATCCAATATAAGAATTCACAACTAAGAAGAGGGAAGCCGTAATATCATTGCAAATTTATGAAAGGTAGGTAAAAGAAATTCACCAATTTCGAACTATGAAATTCCTAGATCTTTTGAGATTCATTGAATCTTATCAATGACATGTTTACTCTCATATTATTCTCTTCTATATGTGACTGGGATGCCAAGGATCACAAACAAGATGTGAATAACCATACAAATATGTTTGGCACTCTCGATGTCATTTATCATCTCCAATTAATGTGTTAGTTAAATACACATGCTCCATTAACAATGATAATTTTCGAGATGCCCATTATTACTCTTTATAGTCACTATTAGTGTGTCGGTTAACCACACATGCTTCACTATCTACACATAAAGCATAATGTGCAATTTTATGGATTAGCATACTTTTCACATTTTTCCTAAAGTAACTCAGAGTGAGATTTTAAAAAAATAGTTTAGTTATTTTATATCATTATACTTATTAATGAGATTATTTCCTATCAAATCCATTCAGCTAACGACCCTCCACTATACAAGAGAGTGGTGGGTAAGAGTGGACATCTAGTGACGGTTATTTTATTGGTCCCTTCCTTAAACTCCCCTTATAGTATGAATTCGTGAATGAGGCGTACTAGCGATTTGACTGACTTGTCTTATACATATAATATATTAATCTTTCAATTATATATAGTATAAGGTGTTTTTTAAAACTTTTCTAAAATACTAAGTTTAAATGTAAATTTTCGAAATTAATATAAAAATTAATTTAAATTTAAAAATAAACCACTTTTCTTTTAATCTTTATCTTTTAATTGACTATTAATTAAATTAATTTAAATCATGCAAGGATTAAATAAACTATTAACTAAATAATTTGGATTTAATCCTAATCCTTACGCTACTAGGTTTTCGAAAATTAAGGGGTATAAGGGTTATCCAAATTTAATTATTCCATTTTAACCAATTAAAACAATAATTATCAAATAAGAATACCCTAAGATCCCTACCATATTTTCGAAACTTAGGGAAGAAGCAAGGGTTTCAAGAACCCTTGCCCAAGTCGAAATTTATACCCTTTAGGGTTTAAATTCAATAAACCCTAACTTGATCTATTCACCTATTATGCAAATCAATTGAAAACAAGTGGCTTTGATACCACTGATAGGTTTTGTAGGTTACAAAATTCGTGTGGCAGAAAATAACTTAAAGAGCAAATTACACGAATGGTCCCTATGGTTTTAGGTAATTTGTGCGTCTGGTACCTAACTTATTTTTTTTTTAACTCGGAAGGCCCCTACTGTTTGTTTTTGTTACGCGTTTGGTCCCTGTCTTATCTAAAAAGACTATTTTGCCCTTAATTTTTTAATTTATTTAAATAAAAAGTGCCCCAAGCCCAACCCCCTCACCTTACCTTACCTACCCCACCATTTTCCCTTATTTAAATAATAGTCTTTTTAGGTAAGACAGGGACCAAACGCATAACAAAAACAAAACAGTAGGGACCAAGCGCGTAACAAAAACAAACAGTAGGGACCTTACGAGTTAAAAAAATAAGTTAGGGACCAAGCATGCAAATTACCCCAAACCATAGGGACCATTCGTGTTATTTACTTTAACTTAAACCTTAAGTTCATATGCAACCTAATTGGATCTATGTTTTCACTATTGAAAGCTATAAATTATGAACATCAAAAAGAACCCTATGGAAACCCTATTAATTTTGAAAATCATAAAAAGTTAGGGTTCACATACCTTTTAGTTATTGTTGTGAATAACTAATCAAAACCTTCTTCAATAACTTTTGGAAGCAAGCACCATAAATCTCGTGTCTCTGCTGGTTCACACCCAAAACCTAGCAATTAGGAAACTTGAAGAGAGAGGAGAGGGGAGCTATAATTTCGGCTACGCTCTTGAGGGGAGTGATGGCCGAAAATATGAAGAGGTAAGGGTCTATTTATAGCTGTTAGGAAAACCCTAGATAACCCTAATTTGAATATAATACTATTATTTCAAATTAGGCAATTCCTTATTCCGTAATTATCTTCAAGGGATATTCTAGAAACCCTAGAATACTCCTCCCAAAACCATCAACCCCTTATGGGGAAGGTTCTGGAACCGTTTTGTTCAACTATTGAATAATTACAGCTTAAGTCCTTGCACTTTTAGTTAATCTAATTAATCCCAAAATTAATTCTAATTAATTTCTGAATAATTCTTAATTAAATAATATTATTTTTAATTAATATATTATTCTCACAATATATTAATAAATCATTTATTGCTACTTATTAATTATGTAATAAATCAATAAATCATTTATTGCTACTTAGGTTATAGTATTCAAAGTAATTATTGTATGGATGTAGGAGTAAATGTGGACCAATCAAAATTGTAATTTTAAATACAAAATGGTTAATATTAAATTAATATAAATGAACTAAAAAAGGCGTCACATTTAATGAAAATGGGGGAATAAGGGTATTTGTGTACATTTCTCATCTTCATTAAAATAGGAAACTGCCTCGATTGATAACAACTGCCCGCATTATCCCTATAACATCGCATAAACCCGGAATCGACTCCCCTTTCTATCAGAACACAAAATAAAAGAATATTTACTTGAATCATCAAAAAAATTGGTAGATTCTGTTATTGGTTTTGTATATACTCATCGATTCTATACTAGTTGTTTACAGAAGTTGTGTTGTGACATTTCGGAAAAAAAATTGATGTGTAATGAGGAGTACAAGGTCGACTGCTTTCAAATCGAAGTTTAAGAACACACAAGCAAAAGTGTTGAATCTTGATGAAGACGATGATGATTTTGTTTCTACACCTACATGTAATTTTTTTTATTAAATTTTTACGGTTGAATACATAAAATTATGTTTGAATGTTTGAACAATGTAGTATTTGCATGTGTTTTTGAAGATGTATTAAACAAAGTTTACAACAAAAATGCCAAAAGGCGTATTTTTTGATTAGGGTTTTTTTCAAATCGTAAAAGAAAAATCAGTCAGAATGTTTGAATTTTAGGGTATACGACTGTGGTTCTGTAATAATATGAGTTGTTATTGTTGTTTTGTTATGTTTTTTTGATGACATAAAAGTTAATTTTTTTGATTATGTTATCCATTCGGCTAGTAGTATTTGACATGCAATTCTTGGAGAATAACTACTTGAATAAAAAGCATTCTCTAAGAATCTATAAACGCAAATTCTTGTATGTGCTTCTGTAACTGTGATAGTAGGGGATGTGATTGTTGTTTTGTTATGTATTTTTGAAGTATAAGAAATTAGTATTTTTTATGTTTTAATTCTGTGATTTTTGGGGGTTTCCTTTACTGGTTATGTAATGGATTGCATTAGTAGTATTTGAATTCAAATTCTGTAAGAATTAGTGCTTGAACCTGTATTGCATTCTTAAAGAATGAAAAACATACAAAATCTTTTTTGTGCTTCAAGGGATTGAAGTATGGATGGTTAATTTGGAAAAAATTACTAAGTAACTGTAATCATTTGATTCATTAGTTGTTGCAGAAGGTGAGAAGTAGCCAATTAATGTGGATACCACAAGTGAAAAAAATCTGAAACAGAAATATTGTACAAGATCAACACCCGTGAAAGACAATATCATTTCTCCAGCTACAAGTATTTTTCTTTTTTTGGTTTATGATTTATAATACCAATTACTTTCTAATATGTTATAGGTTTAATAAATGGTATTCTTTAAAAATTACTGAAATTTTTTATCATTCTAACAGAATCAGTCATATCATCCAAACAGAATCAGTCATATTTTTATAGGTCTTTAAAAGTTTAATTTTACTAAAATGATATGCAAGTGCTCTGAAACAATGAAACTAATTAGCATACAGTTAAATATGGTTATGACAGATTTTTGTTATCATTCCTTTTCATTCTTATGGAAAACCATTAAAAAATTGCATTATGTCAGAATGTAATTAGATAATAGTTAATTAGCATACGTAGTTGCAATTTTTTATCAGTTATATCATTCTAACAGAATCAGGCATATTTTATATATGGTTTCAAAGGTATAATTTTACTAAAATGATATGCAAGT
Organism: Lactuca virosa; assembly: GCF_052849685.1. NCBI lineage: Eukaryota > Viridiplantae > Streptophyta > Magnoliopsida > Asterales > Asteraceae > Lactuca > Lactuca virosa. The sequence goes on along the minus strand of NC_136428.1, from coordinate 274,540,344 downwards.
TTTCTGAAAGAAAAAACCTAATTAGAATACAGTTAAATATGGTTATGACCGAAATTTTTTATAATTCCTTTTCATTCTTATGGACAGTTTAAAAATTGCATTCTGTCAGACTTTAATTACAAGTTTTTTGTACACTCTATTCACTTATAATGTAATGTTGGTGTACAATTAACTGTAGTTACATACTGGTTTATAATATATGATTCTGATAGAAGTAGTATACAGATTAAACTTGTATACTGGTTATAGTATAACTTGTAATTGTATACAATATAAGTCTATTATAATTGGTATACAATTAAATATTATAAACAACTTAATTAAAAAACTTATATTTTATATTTAAATAACTGTTAATGGGTTATTAAATACTTATTATGTAGTAACAATGAGTATAGCATAACTAAGTATGTTTATGTGATTTAGCAGTTGATAAGAAAGCTGAACAAGAGATGATATGTATTGGTAGTTCAAGTGTGAAAAGGGTGAAAAGGAAGGATTCTACAAGAAGGACAACTGAAAGGATAGTAAGAATTCAGTAGAAGCAAGGGATTGGCCCACACTATAATAATCATCCTAAATAACCATGATATGTATTGGTAGTTCTGTGGACTATCTCATTGGTTTAGCCCATCCTAAATAACCATGGATCATTGGCCCACACTATAATAATCATCGATTTACACAATCAATCCCCATATATTTAATTAGTCTCTTTTGATCACAAAATTAATTCCAAATTAATTCTTGATCAATACTAATTAAATAATGGTTTCTCAATTAATATACTATACTTATAATATATTAATAAATCATAAATAACCTTATTCTCAAAAGTCCATCCTATCAAATTGCACTGATGAAGGCAACCCAAAAGGACCATGCTACAATCGGGTCAAGTACATCCCAATTATAGTTATGGGCTTAGACACCTAATCTAACAGAGATGACATTATACAATTCAGTTTTTGAATCAAAAAGAGAATATGGGTAATTAAGATCATATATTTTAGTGGTTTGCTTATAAAACATAGTTGTATAATTGATTAATTTAAAATTGTTGAGCAGGGACGAGATATGGAACATTGGGAGCTGTCATGTATTGCATCAAGGATTTGCATATCATTTTAAAAGAGACACGTTTATATATTCTATAATCATTGACCGTTGGACATCATTACTCAACAGACTGGAGGAACTAAGGGATGTAGGATTGGTTGGTAGATTTTTCTTTGATACAAACTTTTTGGTACGTAGTAAACTTAATATTATTACTAAATAATAATATGTAGTCTATGGTGAATAATTCATTGTTTCATTTATGTATACAGGCAGATGAGATACTGGATGCATCGGTTGCATTCGATAGAACCCAATCATTATTTGATTCGATGCTGAAACTCCACATTAGTAGTCTACCAATTAAATAAAGTCTCAAAGATGTTTGACTGGTAATTAGATTAATAATTGTGTTATATGTTATAATGGCATACTATACAAATATAGCTTATTGTTATAAATTATGTTGTGTACCAGGTTTTCTTTCCAGTAGTTGAGGGGAGTAAATATTATTTAATATGATTTGATCTAAGGGACCACATACTACATTATAGACCATGTGCACCGAACATGCACTGTTGAAGATATATATGTCATGAAACCAATTCTTGTGGTAAAATTACTCCCTCCATTTCAGAATTTTGATATGACTTGTTTTTGGTATTGTTACAAATGATGTATAATAAATGGATTCTTCTTTATAACAGAAAAAAATGCTTGGAAACTAATTAAAAACAGAGAATTACCAAAAATCAGTTGCTTTCAACAAAATTAAACCTCGTGTAATGAAATTCACATGGAAAGTAGCAAAAGAAGGATCAGACTGTGGAATGTATCTTATGAGGCATATGGAATCGTATATCGGGGAAAGTGAAGGGTGTTGAGATTGCGGTTTTACAGGTTTAAAAAAAAGTGATGTAATTGCTTTAAATAATTTAAGACTCAAATACATGGAAAGGCTTATGAAATCCGAGTACAACAAGTATAAAAGTATGTTGGAGAAAAATGCAGAAGCGTATGACAGGCTTGACCCATTGGAGAAATTGGTTCTGATGAATGAAGTGAAGGAAACTAAGGAGAAGCGGAGACGTGGAAGGCGTTGTTATTAGGATGGACATTGTGTTTTCGATTAAGTAATTCTGGTAGAATGGTTTATGTTGGAAGACTTATGGTAACATGTTTTTTTTGGTCTATTTGTCTTTGTTTGGGAAACTGTTGGAAGACTCATGATAGCATGTTTTATTTTGTTCTAATATTCTTTGTTTTGGAAACATTAGAATGTGACTGATGTTGGAATGTGTTAATGGATATGAAATTTGTGAAAGTAATTAGTGTTTTGAAGTTTAAATGTTTAAAGGTTATGTTCTTTAATGTTTGATCAAAGTTTATAACTTCACTTTAGTATAATCAAAATATATCAACATCATGTTTGTGTGTTCTGTTATATTGTTTTTATAGGGGTTTAAAAATATAATAAACAAAATGATATGACATTGTTCTGAAAGGATGAACATAATAAGAATACAATTTAAAAATGGTTATTATAATGAGTTATTTATGTTGTTATTTATCAACATTAATATTATACAGTTAAATTATGGTTATGAATTATTAAATTCTGATATGCCATTGTTCCGGATAAATGAAAACAATTATACTTAAGTTTAATTCAGGTTATGAATTGACCTCATTTTGAAAGAATGCGAATAATAAGAATAAATTTTAACTTCTGCTGGAATGTTTAAAGGTTATGTTCTTTAATGTTTGAGCACAGTCCATAATTTAAAATTATTATAATGAAAGTATGTTAAGATTATGTTTGTGTGTTTTGGTATAATGTTTTTATAGGGTTTTAAAAGTATAATTTTACTAAAATGATATGCAAGTGTTCTGAAAGAAAGAACCTAATTAGAATATAGTTAGATATGGTTATTCTCATGGATTTTTTATGATGTTATTTATAAAAATTATTAGTATATAGTTAAATTGTGGTTATGAATTGTTAAATTATAATATGCCATTGTTCTGAATAGATGAAGACAATTAGAATACAGTTAAAATCTGGATATGAATTGTTAAATTATGATTTGACATTGTTCTGAAAGAATTGTTAAAATAGGAATACAATAAAATTCTATTGGAATATGGTATTGTGATGTTGAATCAATGTTAGGTCTTACAAAATACTTGTGGAAAATAATGTTTATAATGCTTGGATAATAAATGATAACAAAGTGTGCAATAGTGCATAACCATATTTAATACTTATATAAAAGACTCGCAATATTGAAATCAATGTCACTAATAAACGTGAAACAAAAATGTTTCTGTAATATAACAATTTAGAAAACCTATAAAAAAATAAAACTACTTCGACAAATTTTTAGTGGACAATTTCGTTTATCATGGTTAGCCATCTGTTTACAGGAAGCACACTTCCGCTTAGGCTTCAAACTTACTTTTTCCAACATTTCTTTTTTTGATTTTAGTCTCTTACCACGACTGCCAGTTCCCTTATTCCGAATATCCGATGGATTCTTAATGTCAGGCGCATCATTAGTTAAGTCCACACCAATAATCTGGTTGTAGAATGATTCTCTTGATGGCATCTCGGGGGCTGGAGAATCATCTACAAATTTATTTTTCAACTTATTCAGCTCTTCAAGGTATGACTTTAACTTAGCAGCATCATGGCTCAAAAATGAAATGCAACGGTCTACATTTGAAAAAATTTCAATAACAGTCATGTCAGAATTTGAGTCAACCAAAGAATTAGAGAAACGCCTCTTAAGTAATTCTGTTGGAATAACATCCCGACGCCACCGTCTCATAATATATTCTTCAGGAATCTGTTCGATACTGCAAAACTTAAAGGCACAGAATATGTGCCTACACAAAAGACTGACATGTTCAAAATGCATATAGGTACACTTGAATGAACCCTCTATTTTTGAATGGGTAACCTGGAATATATCTTATAGTATATGACTATAGGTTAAAAAAATGTTCACCTTGTTTGGCAATTTTTTTTATAATAAGCCACATACAAAACCTATGTGATGACATAGGAAAAACTTCATTTACAGCTTTGTTTAAAGCTGGATCTTGATCTGTAAGAACAAGCGTAGGTTGTTTTTTGAATGCTTTCAAGAATGCTCTAAGCAGCCAAGAATAAGAACTACCATGTTCTCTACTCTAAAGTCCAACACCAAAACTTACACATTTCTTATGGTTATCTATCATAGTGAATGGTATGAAAACCATATCATATCTGTTTTAAAAAATTAAAATTAGTTACCATTATTGGAAGTAATAAAAAAATTGTAATAATAGTACAAATTTAAAAAAATACTTATTCATGCTGAATGTGGCATCAAGGGATACAACGTCTCCAAAAGCGTTGTAGTTATACTTTGCGGTCTCATCAACCCAAAAAAGTGCATTCAATTTTTTCTGCACGACTTTAAGCTCGAAAGAAAATGTAGGGATATTTTTTTTCCTTTCCATCATCTTGACTACAAGGAATTTTGCATCCCTAGAACCTATGTAAGAATTCAAATTTCTCGTATTGTTCTTGAAATCGGAAACCAAACCACCTCGAACGTCAGACCCACCCTGAAGTCCAGGTATACAATTTGTGTGTTCTTGAGGCACCGAAATGATAGTCGGAACTGACATCGATGTGATCTTGAATGTGTTCTAATGGATCCTCAACATTGTAAGTTAAAGTTTCGCCATAATGCAAATAACAATATACAAGTTCAACATTATTGTTATAAAAATAACAAGTAGAAAAACTTATAAAGATAAATCACCTAGATTTAGATTGCTATTATCGCCTATTTCAAAATCAATATTATGTAGAGAATCATGATCAGCCAACCTGAAATCTTAATCATGGTCTGCATAATCAATAGGATATTCGTGTTGGGCATGACTATGATCGTCACCAGCTGATATTGTATCATCCATAAGATAATTTACAGAACGATTTAACACCAGATGATTAGAGAAAGCAGAGTAAATTGAATCTTCTAAACTTTGAGGCAATTAACTATATATTAAAAAAGGGGAAACCGTAGATATGTAACTAAAAAGGCGTGATATCTGCAGTCATTGTTATTAATGATTTAATTTTTTTATTCTTTAGAATCATTGTAAAGATACGAATCAACACCAAATCCTATTATTGATCATGATATTGTTATTATTTGAAAAATTCATATTCCAAAGATAATACTTTCCATAGATAAGTCTTTACAAAAGATCATCTCCAGTAGATAAGACTTTTCAATAATTTATTCAGCAAATTTGAATTAAAAAATTATTTCGTATGAATTTAAATATGATTACTGATTAAGAGGATTGATTATGACATAAACGAAGATACTAAGAATACAATGAAGATACAACTCTCTTATTCTGGCAGAATATGTGGAACAATAATAACATAAAATAATATATTTCAAGGACGGGTTTGCATATAAACATATAAGTTTGTTTATTTTAATAGTTTTTTAAATTATGTATTTGTTTGTTTTGGATATTGTAATACACAATAGCATTCTGCAAATTTTAAATAAGACCAATTCTAAAAGAATCTTTGCATAACCAATACTTATAACACAATAAGGCAAAATTATGCTATACGAATAGAAAAACAATATACATTTAAAACAAAAAATCTGTCAGCCGATAATCAATAACAAATTGTATCCAATTAAATCAACATCAAAATTGATTATACAAACAAATAATGAATATGCTAATGAATAACCAATAACATATATCAAAACATAATATATAATTAATATTTATTGAATGAAAACATAAACGCACAAGGAAAAACCCTAAAATTCATGAATCCATAACATTATTATACTGAAATAAAACTCAATAAAAGCTTTTACGCCTAAAATGAAAACATTATTGAACTTCTAATCTCTTTTGACGAATTGAACTTCTACTCTCTCTTGACTAATGCATGCTGACAGTTCCTCCTATCATGACCAACACTAAAACTAATCCCACATCTTCTTTTTTTCTTCAAATCTTGATTCACTTTGGATTCCTTGACATTCCACCCATTTTTATCAGAAAAGTCCTTATTATTGATATCAGCATTATCTTTGTTCTGAAAATCAAAACAAGTATAATTAAATCACTGAATTTCATCAACAAGAACCATGAAACTAAAATTAAAGAAGAAATAATATATGAAAAAGAAAACGTGAAGAAAAAAAATACCTCAATTAACGTATTATCAACATAATAAATATGATATGAAGATGATGAATAGAAGAAAACGACAAATATGATGTATATATTATTATCGTTGATGATATCCATAATTACTAGCATGAATGTTCCCTATGTCATGGCTTGCCAAATCGTCGTTCAATGATCTTCAATCCCCAGAATGTAGTCTTTGAAGTGTAAAGCCCGTACTTCATAGTCTTGTGGGAAGAGGATAGGGATCCAGGTAGTAGATCCGATGCTGCTAGAAAGATTGAAAGATGAACTGTGTGGATATTCAGGTTACATGTTGTTGATTCACTTAAACCTGTAAAGAATCAGATGTGTAAAATGACAATCGAGTTTAGGGAAAAATAAGTATCAAGATCCAACATCTACAATCGATGAAAACGGAAAGAACAGATCCAATAAAAGCGGAAAACCCAAATAACACTCAACATAAGAGTTGCGTATGGTTTACACAATCTCCTGCTCTGATACCAATTCTTAGAACAATAATGAATAGATCGATAGATTCCAAAATGGAATATGAATCAAAACAATGAAATCGAAGTTGTGCTTAATGATTAAAATTCAGTGCCTTAGGAGAGCTCGATAAAGAATTTCTCTGTAATGGCACCGTAGGGAATCACAAAACAATTAATTCTAATACAATATCTGCATGCAATATTTATAGCCTAACCCTAGCACCATAATGACGAATGGACAGGCCCAGTCCATTTAATAAAGGCTAATTACATACAAAGTAAATTTGACACAACAAAATAAATAACTCAACAATCTCCCCCTTTGTGTCAAATAAGGAAGGCAGATTCTTCAGTGCTACTGGCGCTTCTAAACTTTAAACAATTTTGGCATTAATCCTAATAGAGTATTACGAACCAAGATGTACCAGTTGATCATAACTGCGAAGCATTTATTATCCGCAACCCTGTTCTCTATGCACTGTTCAATTATCCACAAAGTGAATTCAAGCAAGAACTGGAGAAAAATGTTTGTCTGGCAATGATAATAAACATCTCTAAACATTTACACCAGCCCTATCACGCTGTTGAAACACAACTCTCTAGTTATCGTTTTCAATCTTTCCCAAACCTCATCTGGCTGATGTCCTTTGGAGATTCTTTGGGCGGCACTATGGGTTTCTTTTGAAGTACAACCGCTATCTCCACATCTATCTTACCAACTTCTTGTATGTAGGAGATCAACATCCTTTTGAGATGCGCCACAATAGGTTCGAATTTCTATTCATCCTTTAACAAGAGATGCAACAAAGAAATCCAGTCAAATGGGTTAAGGCACGGCTAATCAGTGAGTATAAATTCAAAGACCGAAGTCGCAGCCCCTCAAGCAACCTTGAAACGAGCATTGATAAAACTCTCAGTTTCAATGGGGCCAAAAACTTTCACAGCGGTTATTTTCTTTGAACTCCAAATTTGGTATTGATGCTTCATATGCTTGAGATAGAACGAGAAAAGCGACTGATCGACATCATATTCCAAGAGAGGAGCATTCACAATCTTATCAAAGCTACAAAACTGAAAAGGTTTGGAGTTATTGGAAGGTCAAGCTGTGAATCCAGAGAGTTCTCCAAATCAAACGATACAATAGGCTCTAGTCAATAAACGCTTGGATTATCAATGGCTTCATTCAGTATTCGCTCCAAGGACCAGGGAGGGAATAGAGATTTCTGAGTTTTCAAAGTGTCTTGAGCTTCACGAGCTGCCTTTTATCATGCTTCAGCTTCCCTGGCAATTCGCAGATTCTCATCAATATCCTCGTCACGAGAATTTCATTTTAGATTTGCCCCTTCATACTCTTCCTCATTATCATCATCATTAATCAACTTTCCTTTTCCTTTTGATCCCGAAGCTTCATTACCCTTCGGATCGTTTGACATTGGCTTTTATTCATGGTCATCAGAACCACCAGTTGCTTTCCTAGGTTCTCACCCTTGTTTTGGAAGAGCAACGGATTCTGAAACTGTTGGATAAGATGTCTAAGTCCATAACTATATTTGGTATGTACTTGACCCGAGAGTAGTATAGTCCATTTGAGTTGCATTTCACCGGGACAATTTGTAGGATGGACTTTTGAGAAGAGGTTATTTATGATTTATTAATATATTATAAGTTCTAATATATTAATATGAAATCATATTATTTAATTAGTATTGATCAAGAATTAATTTGGAATTAATTTTGTGATCAAAAGAGACTAATCAAATATATGGGCTTGATTGTGTAAATCATTCATTCTTGTAAAGTGGGCCAATGATCCATGATTCCTTATGTTGGGCCAAACCCATGGTGTAACCCACGGATACTGCATGGAGGTTTCAACCCATGGAGCATGAGGGATATGAAAAGTCATGCACATAAGGGTTTGCATTGTGTAACCCTAATGTAGCCACACTATATAAGAAACCCATGTATGCATGAAATCGACACCTTAGTGATCTTGTGAGAGCCATAGCCGAATTCTTGAGTACAAAGTAACCTCTTTCTAGTCTTCAAATTGTTGGTGGTGATTTGTGGTTCCCTTTGAGGCATTCATACTATTGGTGCTAGGCTCTTAAAGCTTCAAGGCTTCAACTACAACAAAAGGTATGTAATTCTATTAGATTTTTGTATTACATATACTTCATGATATGCTAGTTAGGATGAAACCTTGGAAAAATGAAAGTTTGCATGTATTATAGAGAAAACATAGATCCAAGGTTTCTAGGGGTGCATGCACACCTTAGAAGTGTTAGAATGCTCAAAACCTATCAGTGGTATCAAAACCTAGGATTGTTTTCCTATATACTTGATGCTACTTGTTGTTTGAAGTTGAAAAAATCGAGTTTTTGGCATTTTGACTGATGAACTCGCCGAGTCCACTGATGGACTCGACGAGTCCATGTACAAAATCATCAACTCGACGAGTCTAGTTCATGGACTCGCCGAGTTGGCTGGGCAGGGTGCTGAAAATCGATTTTTAGGCCACAAATGGATAGGATCATTACCCCCAAACTATTTTGAATCATAAAAATGTGTTTTTTAAGATATGGTAATGATGATGCTCATCCATTTGAAAGGTAATTATCATTGTTTCATGTTTGGTATTAGTTTATGTGATTAATCTAAGTACATGAAACTTGATTAATTTGAATTGTCATGTTCATATGAGTTTGATTGAATCTTCCATGATTATTTGATTAAATTGTGTTAGTTAAATGTTTTTTAAATGCTTTTAATGGACTCCATAACTTGTCCTCAAGTTATGGAGGTTGTGGAACATGAAAGGTTTCTTCTCTTAAATAGATTATTAAACTCATATGCTACAAACTTGAAGAGTTTTGACAAGTTTCAAAACTTGCGCTCAAGTTTTGGAATTTGTAAAGTCTCACAAAATGAAACTTTAATTCCAAACCTTAGAATTTTAAAAGTTAAAATTCAATCCTTATACTATCATAATATTATAGTTTTAATATTTATATATATGTATAAGACAAGTCGGTTTTACCTATAGTAGGCCTCATTCACGAAGCCGGTCTATAAAGGGGTATAAGGTTACTGCCTATAAAATGGTGGTTTAATGGGTGTCCACTCTCACCCACAACTGCCTTGACTGGTGGAGGGTCGTTAGCCGAACGGGTAGGACAAAGACTCTAATTCTCTTTAAAATTATAATGATAATTATAAAGTAACTAAACCTTTTATAAATTCCCATTCTTAGTTACTTTAGGAAAATGTGAAATTGATGCTAATCCATGAAATTACACTTTGCACCTTACCAAGTCGTTGATGGAGCGTGTGTGGCTAACCGACACATTAACTTAGACTAGTAAGGGTGGCAAGGAGTAGCTTAATGTTTATCATAAGGTCAATGGAGCGTGTGTGGTTAACCGGCACATTGATTAATGTGATAATTGACATTAGGAGTGTCAAGTACATTTGCATGGTTATTCACACCTTGTTTGTGATCCTCGATATCCCAGTCACAAACCTGAAGGGCATAATCGAGATTTAAACATGCCATTGAAAAGATCAATGAATCTCAAAGGATCTAGGAGTTTCAAAACCAATTAAAACTGAATAAACAGTTTCGTTTTTCGTGGTGGAAATTGATAAATCGTCATTTACCTACCTTCAAATATTTTGCAAGATGGATTACGACATCCCTCTTCTAAATTGTAAAATATTGTGTTGGGTCCTAGCCTTAATATTTCATTTGGGTGTTATATTAAGGATTCTTATATCTAATCTAAACTTTGTTCTTTTTCTTTTCAGATGTCTTCCAACAATGCTGCTTCTAGCTCAAACCCTACCAACTCCTTCTCTCTCATGAACCTTTATGGGAGAGTCATCTTTGATGGGTCTAATTTCAATGATTGGATTAGAAACATAAGGATGGTCACTCGTTACGAGGACAAGGAATATGTCCTTGATAAGGAGCTGAAGGAAATTGATGAGTCTGTTGCTACTCCTCAGGAGATTGCAGATTTTAGGACTCATGAGAGAGATGCCACCAAGGAGTCTTGTTTCATGTTGGCCACCATGTCTCCTAAACTCCAAACGTCCTATGAGGACTTCTACCCTTTTGAGATGCACCAGGACTTGATGGAAAGATACCATCAGAGTGCTTGTTAAGAGCGGTATTAAATCATCTCTTCCATGATAACAACCAGGTTGAAGGATGGTGAACCCATCACGGGCCACATGCAGAAAATGCAAAGGTTTGTGGACTGTTCGCTGAAGTTAAATGTGAACTTCCCTGAGGAGCTGGCTATTGATATCATACTGCACTCCTTACCTCCATGTTATGAACAGTTCCGCATGACCTATCATATGAAGAAGGAGGAGGTTACACTTAGAAAACTTCAAGGGGTTTTGAAGACTGCCGAAGGTGGTCTCAAAGGTAAATCAGTTGTTTCTAATCCTACTGCAAATGCCCCTGTTCTAGCAATTGGGCAAGGTAAGGGGAAGAAGAGGAAGGCTCCTACCAAGAGCCGCAAGGGAAATTCTCTTGATGGATCCTCTTCAAGTGGAACCAAAGGAGGTTCTGCTACTCCCTCGACCATAACAAAGAAAGCAGAGTGCTTCTATTGCCATGAAAAGAGGCACTGGAAGCGAAGCTGCCCCAAATACTTGCAGGATGTTAAGGATGGGAAGGTTAAACCCTCTCATCCAGGTATTTACACTATTCTATCTAAAAACTCATCACATACTAACTCTTGGGTCCTTGATACAGGTTGTGGATTTCACATTTGTTCTGATATACAGGGACTAAAAAGAAGTAAGGATGTGGAGCACGGGAAGATAAACTTGATTATGGGGAATAGGAAGGTTTCACCTTTCACCAAGATTGGAGTTTATTCTTTATTTCTTAGTAGTGGGTTAGAAGTAGATTTGAATAATTGTTGTTACTCGTCTGATATGGCGAGAAATATTATTTTCTTTCATGCTTTGTACAAGCAAGGATTTACATTTTTGTTTGATAATGAAATTGGTGCTATTGATGCTTTTTATAATGGTGTTTTTTATTTTAAAGCATTACCTTGTAATTGTGTATATGAAATTGTGATGGTTGTAGACAACTTAGGAAATAATGTGTTGCATATTGATTCTTCTAATAGTTTAGATAAGGCATCCTTGTGGCATTGTTGTCTTGGACATGTTAACAAGAAGCGCATAGGCCAACTCTAGAAGGCTGGAGTTTTGGAGTCATTCGACCTAAGGTCGGATGACACTTGCGAGTCTTGTTTGCTTGGAAAAATGACTAAGTCACCCTTTACTGGTTCTTGTGAGAGAGGTGAGGGTTTGTTGGATCTCATACACACCGATGTGTGTGGGCCCTTCAGAACCGCCACAAGGGATGCTAACCGCTTCTATGTGACCTTTACTGATGATTATAGCAGATATGGCTATATCTACTTAATCAAACATAAGTCAGAAAACTTTGAGAAATTCAAAGAGTTTAAGCAGGAAGTGGAGAATCAGCTGGGCAGGAAGATAAAGATGCTCCGATCCGATCAAGGTGGTGAGTATCTTAGTATCGAGTTCCTGGACTATCTTAAGGAGTGTGGAATTATTTCACAGTTGACACCACCCAGAACACCATATCTTAATGGTGTGGCTAAGAGGAACAACCGAACCTTGTTGGACATGGTTCGTTCCATGATGAGTCGGGCTTCGTTACCAATCTCATTCTGGGGGTATGCCTTAGAGACTGCTGCCCATATCCTTAATCGAGTCCTAATTAAAAAGGTTGCCAAAACACCTCATGAGATGTGGACAGGGAAAGCTCCCTCGTTAGCACACATCAAGGTTTGGGGTTGCGAGGCTTTCGTGAGGCGCGAGACTCACAACAAGCTCGAACCTTAAAGTGAGCGGTGTATTTTCATCGGCTACCAGTAGAAGTCCTTTGGTTATCTCTTCTACAGACCGAGTGATAATGTTGTCTTCGTTGCGAGGAGAGGGGTTTTCCAAGAGTGGGAACTCATAAGCTAAGGGGACAGTGGGAGGCAAATTGACCTTGAAGAACTTCAAGAGTTAACCGATGAAGGAACCTCAAACATTAGCAATCAACCTGAGGAGGAAACTCCTATTGAGCTGATTGACGAGTCCGCACCTCTGAGGCGTTCCAGTAGAGTTAGGGTTCCACCTGAGTTTTATGGGTTCCATATTCCTACAAAAGGTGATACATTTATCAGTGATAACATACTGGTAAATTTGGATGAACCCAACAACTACAAGGAAGCTATGGCAGGCCCCGAGTCTGCTAAATGGAAAGAGGCTATGGACAGCGAGATTCAGTCCATGTATGACAGTCAAGTTTGGAACTTGGTTGATAATGCACCGGGTCGTAAGACAGTCGGGTGCAAATGGATCTTTAAGAAGAAGACCGACATGGATGGGAATATATACACATATAAGGAGCGACTAGTTGCGAAGGGTTTCACTCAAACTCCAGGAGTTGACTATGATGAGACCTTCTCACTAGTAGCAAAGATTAAATCTATTAGGGTTCTACTGGCCATTGCTGCATTTCATGACTATGAAATATGGCAGATGGATGTCAAAACCGCTTTCCTTAATGGGAAGTTGGCTGAGGATGTTCACATGAATCAGCCAGAGGGTTTTGTCGATGCGAAGTACCCTAATAGAGTGTGTAAGATTGAGAAATCCATTTATGGATTGAAACAAGCATCTCCCAGATGGAATCTTTGTTTCGATGAGAAAGTCAACGAGTTTGGCTTTTCGAGAAGCGAGGATGAGTCCCGTGTATATGTCAAAGCTAGTGGGAGTATAGTTAGCTTTCTGGTGTTGTATGTAGATGACATACTTCTCATAGGAAATGACATCCCGACCCTGGAGGAGGTGAAGTCCTGGCTCTGGAAGTGTTTCGCTATGAAGGACCTCGGAGAGGCTGCTTATATTCTGGGTATTAGGATATTGAGAGACAAGAGTAAGAGACTAATTGGACTTAGTCAAAGTACCTATGTGGATAAGGTGTTGAAGAGGTTCAACATGCATAATTCAAAGAAAGGTGACTTACAGATCCAGAGCAATGCCAAACTGAGTAAAGCTCAGAGTCCGAGTACAGAGGCTGAGATAGCTGAGATGATTCGATTGCCATATGCTTCCGCTGTTGGCTAGATCATGTATGCTATGACTTGTACTCGCCCTGATGTGGCCTTCGCTTTGAGCATGGTCAGCAGATATCAAGGGAATCCTGGCAAGGCTCACTGGACAGCGGTGAAAAACATTCTCAATTACCTGCGGAGGACTAAGGACTGGGTCCTTACCCTCGGTGGTAGTGATGACTTGAGAGTAGTGGGGTATAGCGACGCTAACTTTCAGACCGCCAGGGATAATTTCTGCTCTCAGTCAGGCTGGGTGTTTACCCTGAATGGAGGAGCAATTACTCGGAAAAGTTCCAAGCAGGAGACTGTAGCTTATTCAACGTGCGAACCAGAGTACATAGCAGCGAGCGAAGCGCCAAAGGAGGCAATATGGCTAAAGAACTTCATCGGAGACCTTGAAGTTGTACCAGCTATAAAGGAGCCTGTGGAGATTTTCTGTGACAGTGATAGTGCGGTTGCCTTAGCCAAGGAACCAAGGGATCATTGAAGGTCCAGACACATCGACAGAAAATATCACTTCATAAGACACAAGGTAGAAGAAGGACTCCTCGTGGCAAAGAGGGTATCATCAGATGAGAACCCGACAGATCCCCTCCCGAAGGGACTGAGTAGGGTTAAGCATTTACAACATGCGAGGCGCATCGGGCTGAGGGATGATATTATTTTTAATGGTTAGATAGCTTACGGAAACTTGTAATAGATAAATTGTAATTGACATTTGATGATTAAATAAAAGGTGTTTTTTTATTTACTAGTATGGTACTGTCTTATGTCAATTGTTTACTATTGTTTCATTTTTGTATGTTTTTACTTCCAGAATAATTCAATTATTCAAAATATCCACAGTCGATCATACTTTGGGAGTAGGTATTGAGGCAAGACTGTCATGAATTGGGCTTGTAGATTGTCTAAGGTGGTTAGACATAGCAAGGGATTGCTACAATATTCATGAGTGCTGATAAGGTCTGAGTATTGGATTCAACCCGCGCTCACTTGAATCATTTATTGGAATTTATCTCGAGTGATCGTGAGGCGATAATATCATATAATCTTAAAACCTAGATATATGAGTTGTTGACTATAAGTTGGTTATACATTGATAGTACGAAAACGCATCGGTAAATCAATGTTATAAAATGTGATGTTGTGTGTGGCTCAATGAATAGTTAGTACAAGCATATACTGTCGAAGTTTATCTGTTTGTTTTAGTTCTTGGAGAATTAAAGGTGATATCTTGGGCCCCTCGATGATTTTGTTTTGACTTATGTGACGGGCCCCGTCAGAACTAAATTGATGTGTTCGATTAAGTTCTATGTCAAACAAATCAGAAATCGGGAAACAAACTGATGGACAATAAGATCGACTGTGTTCCATGTGTTTATCCGGCTGATATCTTGAAAACAGAGGATTCTATGATTACTTATCTAAAATGGTACGTCTAAGTTCGACAAAAGGCATTTAAGAGCCACGATTGCTAGTCGGATCCTGAAGTTATACTTACAACTACAGTTATTAGACTTATCTAAGTGGGAGACTGTTGGATAAGATGACTAAGTCCATAACTATATTTGATACGCACTTGATCCGAGAGTAGCATGGTCCATTTGGGTTGCATTTCACCGGGACAATTTGTAGGATGGACTTTTGAGAAGAGGTTATTTATGATTTATTAATATATTATAAGTTCTAATATATTAATATGAAATCATATTATTTAATTAGTATTGATCAAGAATTAATTTGGAATTAATTTTGTGATCAAAAGAGACTAATTAAATATATGGGCTTGATTGTGTCAATCATTCATTCTTGTAAAGTGGGCCAATGATCCATGATTCCTTATGTTAGGCTAAACCCATGGATACTCCATGGAGGTTTCAACCCATGGAGCATGAGGGATATGAAAAGTCATGCACATTAGGGTTTGCATGGTGTAACCCTAATGTAGCCACACTATATAAGAAACCCATGTATGCATGAAATCGACACCCTAGTGATCTTGTGAGAGCCATAGCCGAATTCTTGAGCACAAAGTAACCTCTCTCTAGTCTTCCAATTGTTGGTGGTGATTTGTGGTTCCATTTGAGGCATTCACACTATTGGTGCTAGGCTCTTAAAGCTTCAAGGCTTCAACTACAAAAAAAGGGTATGCCATTCTACTAGATTTTTGTATTACATATACTTCATGATATGCTAGTTAGGATGAAACCTTGAAAAAATGAAAGTTTTCATGTATTATAGAGTAAACATAGATCCAAGGTTTCTAGGGTTGCATGCACACCTTAGGAGTGTTAGAATGCTCAAAACCTATCAGAAACACCCTTAATTCGGTTAAGAATAGAGAAGATGGGTTTAAGTTTCTCAGCCAGATGTTGTCGAACAGAGACTGTAAGTAAAGAATGTTGGGTTTTAGGTACTATAACACACCTATGGTGCACATACAACCCTAATAGCTTTGGATCTAAGTTTTCTCTAGTTATACATGCAACAAAATTGTCCAAAGCATGAACCCTACAACTAGCATACAATTTGACATATAAATCATAAAAGTTAGTTAGAGGATGAAACCTTGTTGTAGCTTGTAGGAATTAGTCTTTCAAGAGCCTAGCACCTCAAGTGTGATGCCTAAAATGGAATTATAACAAACCAAGAACAAGTGGAGGAATTTGAGAGAGAGGTTTGGAGTCATAAAATCGGTTATAGTTCTCATAGACTCATAGGGGGCCGATTTTAGCAAGAAAGGGATTATATTTATAGTTTGGAATCCTTGAAGGTTTAAACTTGTAAACCTTAATTCACTTGGGCTTTTAATCCAATAAATTATTAGCCTTATGGAATAACTCTTAATGGATCCTCATAAAGATTTAGTCCATTTCTAATTAACAAGGATCATTTTCCCAAACTATAAATATTACTGATTTACCTAATCAGTCCCTGCAAATTTAATTAGTCTCTTTTGATCACTAAATTAATTCCAAATTAATTCTTGATCAATACTAATTAAATAATATGATTTCTTAATTAATATATTATGCTTATAATATATTAATAAATCACAAATAACCTCATTCTCAAATATCCATCCTATCAAATTGTTCCAGAGTGTTACAACCCAAATGGACCATGCTGTATCGGGTCAAGTACATACCAATTATAGTTATGGGCTTAGACACCGAATCCAACAGAGAATCACGAGTCTCGATGAGATTATTCAAATAAACATTCACATCAGCAACACAACTCTTTGTCACAACTTTTTCTGATTTGAGCTCATCAATCTGTGTGTTCCCATGTGACAACTTCATAGAAAGAACTTTCATCTTTTCGGTTTTGACAACGAGTTCATCCATGATCTTTTTCTCAATGGCTAGATCTTCTTGAAGCTTCTTGATTTTGGAGGTGATGGATGTTTGCAATGCCGTGTTATTAGCCTGGATGTCAGTACGAACTTTGGAAAGTGCATCTCTTTCTGTTTGAAGGGTTGTATCAAGGCTGGTGGTCACATTGTTCGTAGTTGTAGTGTTTGATTGAAAAGAGCTTCGGAAATCACCCATGAAGGTTGTAACATCAGAAAGTAGTTTTTTCGACGTTTTCGGTCGTCTCCTTATAAGTTTTCTTTGAATCCTCGACAACTTTGTTGGATTTGGCAAGATTCGCATCATGCTCCTTCGTCAAAGTCTCGAGTAAAGCCTTATGAGACTCAAGAGAGTATTCATAGCTGGAGGAAGACTTGGATGACTCGATTAAAGTATCCAACTTGTCTTGAAGAATCTTGAACTGATGTTGGGTCATGGGGGCATCATCATTATCCCCACTTGACAGATGAACATTAAAAGGACTAAAGTGAAAATATTGAAAATCATCCCGATCATCACCAAAAACAGTATCGGGATCATCTTGGTGAAGGGGTGTGCTGGGAGTGAAATCAGCACCAAAAGAGACACTAGAAGCACTGCCTCCATATAAGATACGTTGACATTTATTGGCGGTGTACTAGTGGTTATGGTTGTTGTAGATGTGGACTCGGTGTAGAGAGGAGTGGATTGTGCGATGGACACCTGTGGTTGCGAAACACCAACAGATACATTAAGTCATGGAGCGATTGTGATAGGGGTATTAGTAGCAGTAAGAGAAGGTTGAGAAAAATGCTGAAAGAATTCATCTGTTATGGGGACAGAAGGTGAGATTGTAAAAGTTACCTCCGGATTAGCTGGAGTTGAAGACGGCTCCAAAACCATAGGTTGCGATGTCGCATCGGTATCTTCAGTTTCATGCTGGACTTCATCTGTTCTACGAACTTCGGAGATGGTGTGTGACTCTGAATCCTCTTCATCAACTGGTGAAGGTGACCTTGGCTTACGAGCAGCTCGCTTGACTTTCTTCTTCGGAGACTGAGCTGGCTCGGAGGGTCCAACTTTTGTCTTTTGTTTACCCCCTTTCTTTGGCTTGTTAGCCTCTTCGAAGGCCTTTCACATTGCAGCTGTTAACGGACGACGACCTGATGCTGGTTGCTTGCGATACTCGTCAATTACTGCATTATCAGCTGGAACATTACGAAGCATCCGACTCTGGAATAGATCCGATAAAGGAAAACTTCGATCGATTAGACACGATGAAGTTTGAAGTGTGGAAAACTGGAATAGCTGCAATCACCGAACCCTCTATCACCGGAATGTTGAGACAATTGATAGCCCTCTGAATAATGATGGACCAAAATCGAGCACCAGAGATTTTATGTCCCTTGTGGAAGAAAGAATACTCTGAACAAGTTGAGACCTAACGACTAAACCATAATTCAAATTGATTCCATAATATACCCCGTAAATAATAGCGAGGAAGAGCTTACTGGCATTGTCCGATCCCGTGACCCTCTCTGAGAAACTTTTAAAAATTAGGGTAAACAGCCCATTCCACATTGGAGGAAGGTTGGGCGTCTTGAACATGGATAAAATTGCAAGATTCTCCAGATACCCCATCTTGTAAAACATCTCCAGAATATCAGAAGAAAGATTGATTCCGGATCAACAAAATTCCTAGATGAAGGAAACCCTATTAAGCGACTGAATCGGGCCTTGGTGATGGAAGTATGTTGAGAACCAACCTCGAAAGTAATGATAGAACCACTCTCTTGGTAACGAGCAGTAGAGAAAGTTGTGGATAGATGAACCAAAGGAACATTCTCTATCATCGAAAGTGTAGGAGCCAAAGGAGAATATCGCGGGCAATCGATCAACAGCTGGAGAAAGTCATGATACTTGGATGAGTCGATGTCCAAGATGAGGTTTTGGTTGGGCTTGATGCTTAGAAGACCCGATGAGGCGGTTTGGTCAGCAGCAGATGGAGTTTCAAACGAAGCAGCCATGGAAGCCGGTGGAGAAGATGCTGAACAATATTGAGAGAAAAAAGGGTTTTTCTTGTGTTGGAAGTAGGAATTCTTTGAGAGCGATAAATGAGAATGAAGCGTCGATTTTCCTTTTATACGTCATGAGTGGTGAGAGAAATCCGGTGTTTGGCGCTGCACAATCCCTGAAAAAGCGCCTGACAAGGCATGACAGCAAGGCGTGTGTCAGTAGGCATAACTGACAGGCGTGATGTCAGGCTCAGTCTGAAATCTTCACGCGCCAAAATTGGAATCTTATCCCTTAAGTTTTGCCGTTTCAGTTATTCACATTCGTAATAGTTCGACATTTCCTGTTCTTCGAAGCTGAAAGTAACCACTCGGAATATTTGAAACCAGACTTTGGAGAATCACGATGATTTTCGTGCAAGTGTGTGCCAAAGATAAAGAAATAAAGCAAATTATCTAAGGGATTCTAGTGATGTCAATAAAGACATAAAACAGTTGGACCCCGGGCAACGATCTCTTCTTTCGGAGTCAAGAGAGACTCGGAAGTGTGTGTATGGTATCCCGTTGAATTACAATCATCAGTTTGTTGAGAAACAATGAAATGCTTCTTTTCATTAAGGCTTAAGGGTGGCTTCATCTTCAACCAAACTCCGAAACTCAACATTAATCCGAACGTTCGGAAGAAGTACTTGTCTGACCAGTGTAGCCATAATAACAAGTATGCTTCTGAATTATTTGAGTAGCTGGATATCGAAGAAATCTCAAGAAAAGAGAAAATGGATCTATTGGGAAGAAGCGTCGTAGGTCTAGAACATTTCATTAAGATCTCAGAAAAATAAAACAATGAGATTTCAAGGTACAAACAACGAAGGTGGATTTTCGTCAATTCCATGGTGAAAAATCTAGAACATGTTACATTTTTTTTTGAAAGAGCCAAAGCTCAGCAAACTTTATTAAAAAGAATAAAAGAATACAAGTCCAACAAAAGAACAAATCAACCTACAAATCCCAAATATAACCAACCTATCCATAACCAACTTCCTAACCATTTTTTAATTTCCAAACCTATCCACCCATTACCCCAACCACCCTTATTATCCTTAAAGCTAGCCCAAAGACTTATTGAAAGTGGGAAAAAAGGTAACTTCACCCCCTTGCACCACCAAACCCACAAAATATCCTTAAGACCAAAGCAAGGGGAAAGGCCCTTAAAAAAAACCCACAGTCCATAGGACTAGCCTTAAGATATAACCCAACAAACCCACAACACTAGATAAACAAATAACAAAGGGGAAATAAAAGAAATAACAACTAAAACACACATTATCCCTACTATATAAAAACTCGATCAAACTCTCAATCCAAAGCCTTCTGCCACTTCTCCTCCCATCGATCCTCCCTTTTCTTTTACTTCTCTTATCATCTTCAAACAGGAAGAGCTTCCTCATGGCCTTCAACAAAAGAGAGTCCATCTGAATGCTAATCTACAGCAACTCCATCCTTTGCAAAAACTTCCTGCACACCAAAAACAAGCCAATCCACAAAAAACCACCACCAACCCTCCATAAATTCAGAACAAGTTTCATACTAGACATGGAATCAATCACATGTCTAGGATTCTCCATTTGAATAATCTCAATTAAGATCATATCCAAACAGAAAATCCCACAGGTACACGTCACATGATTTGAAAGCAAGCTCTCAAACCAGTAACAGAATCCGTCAATTCCTTTGTATATAAACTTATTCCAAAAATACCCCCACCAATTCACAGAATGAAAATCAACAAAATTAAGCATCATCCTCATCCAATCCCAAACTCGAGAACCGCCAACCATCAATCTAAGAAACCAAAATATGACTTCCATATCTTATATTTTGTCCATTCCAGAAATACCCCAAGTCTTAAAGACTCTATCATTGACCATAATAGCCTTTTTCCTCAACCCCAACAGCTTCAATTGTATTTCACTTTCAATACAAGAAATCACCACCTTATGCGAATTCCTCCTACTACTAAAGAGTCTAGAATTTCTCTCCTTCCAAATATGAGAAACACAACTGGCAAACACACATTTATTAACCAAATTCTCAACCGACTTCCCTTTGAAAGAAATGCTCAGTTTCAAAATTAAATCATTCCAATCGTCAAAAAAGATATTAAGACCGATCTTATTATAGAAATAACTCCAAATAAGATGAGAAAATTCACATTGAAGAAGAGGTGATCATGGGAATCAGAAGAAATAGCACAGAAAGGACAAAGTAAATTACCAGAAATCTCCCAACCTTTGACTCGATCCTGGGTCTTCAATCTATTCAAAATAGCCAACCATAATATAAACAAATTTCGAGGAATGCAGTTACCATACCACACAATATCATACCAAGGAACTTTGTCACCAAAATTATTTATATCTCTCCACACCTGTTTGCATGAAAATTGTTTACACACCCCATTCTTATCTCTCCAACCAGTAACATCCCCCTGATTAGCATCAATACAAAACATGGGACCATCCTTCAATCCAGGGAATTCAATCACCCACTCAACCGACCATAAATAGAAATCATTAAGCATAACATCACTGACCTTGGATATATCACTAAACCCATTTCTAATCCAATCCCTTCTAGATATAATAGTGCTTAAAATACCAATTGGGTGCCACCAGTCATGCCAAAGAGAAGTATTCATCCCATTTCCCACACACGAAACTACATGAGGCCTAACAATTTTCCTCACCTCAAGGAACCTATTCCAAGTCCAGCTCATACTCTTCTTCTGTAAAATATACCCAAAGTTCCTATCACCAATGTAATTCTTTTTCACCCATTGGACCCAAAGAGAGTTTTTATTATTAATCACATTCCACACATGTTTAGCTAACAAGGCATCATTCAATTTCCTTAAATTCTTCACCCCTAACCCATCATAATCTTTAGGCCTACAAATATCAATCCACTTGACTTTAGCTTTCCCTTTGACTATCTCACCATTCGCCCACAGGTAACTTCTACAATTCTTCTCAATCTCTCTAATTGTGGCAATAGGAATTTTAAAGATCGAGGCCCAATACACATGAATAGTAGTCAAAACAGAATTAATGAGCTGCAACCTCCCAGCAAACGATAAGGCCTTACTTTTCCAATTAAGAATTCTCATCTTAATCTTCTCAACAAGCTGTTTACAATCTCTGCAAAATAACTTAGTAACACACATAGGAATTCCAAGATACTTAAAAGGAAATTTCCCAATATCAAAAGGAAGAATGCCCAATATAATCCTTCTCATATTGGGTTTAACACAGCTAAAGAAAATCTGACTTTTTTCCATGCTCGCCTTCAACCCTGAAACTTTTTTGAAATCATCAAGAGCATCCCTAATGACTCTAGCTGAATTCCCATTCCCATAAGAAAAGACTAACAAATCATCAGCAAAGCATAAGTGTGTGATTTTTTGGGACAAACATTTACTATGAAACTTAAAATTCTGGCAATCTTCAATTTTCTTCAAAAGAATGAGATTAAAAACCTCCATAACTATAGTAAACAGGTAAGGAGATAGAGGTTCACCCTGCCTAAGACCCCTTTTACCTTCAAAAAACCTGTGATCTTCACCATTAAAATTCAACATGAACCACGGAGATGACACACAAGCCATAATCCACTGAGTCATTATCGGATGAAACCCAAAACCCAAGAGGACCCTTTTAAGAAATTTCAAATCCACCGTGTCATAAGCCTTTTGAATGTCGATCTTTAAGGTACATTTAGGAATTCCTCTTTTATTTTTATAACCTACCATCAGATCCTGGGCAAGAAGAATATTATCTAAAATAGATCTCCCTGGAATAAAAGCTGATTGATTTTTGCTCACAATATCTCCCAGATTATTTCTAAATCTATTCACTATAATCTTACTAATACACTTGTACAAAGTGTTACAGCAAGCTATAGGACGGAAATCAGAAACTTTCCTCGGGAACTCCACTTTAGGGACCAGCACAATTCTCGTAGCATTAAGCCCTTTCAACAATTTACCAGTCCAAAAAAATTCCCTCACAGCTTTACACACCTCCGGCCCAACAATATTCCAAGCACTTTTAAAAAATTTGGAGGAAAACCCATCCGGACCAGGGGCACGATTGTCATCAATATCAAACATCGCAACTTTAATTTCTTCATCAGTAACCACTCTAATCATATTCAAAGCCACCCTACTGTCCAATTTATTATGAAAGAACCCATCATTTAAATACGAGAACTCAGTTATATCTTCACATCCCAAAAACTTCTTGAAATGATTCACAAATTTCTCCTTCATAGCCTTCCCACTAACCCATCTTCCATCTTCATCAAGCACCATCAATATACGATTTTTATTACCCCTGCTCTTCACAACTCTATGAAAAAACTTAGTATTATTGTCCCCTTCCAATAACCAATCATCTTAGATCTCTAGGAGAGAAGCATTTCTTCATCATTACACGCAACATTGAACTCAAAAAGAGTATTAGCATGCTCCTCCCTAATCTTACTATCAAAAGGATTAAGATCAATATCAGCTTGTTTACTTTCCAATTCCTTTCTCAACTCTTAAATTCTCTTCCCAGAACCCCTGTATTTACTACATAGCTCCCGAAAATACTTTTTAAGAATCTTCAACTTCTGAAAAACTTTGAACATAAAAAAACCTTCAATATTAGTGCCCCAAATCTCTTTAACCAAAGGTAAAAACTCCTTCTTCTATGTAATAAAATTGGAAAACCTAAAAGAAGGTTTCCATCTCAATTTGCCAGCATGAACATTTAAAACAGCAGGACAATGGTCCGACACCCTATAAGGTTTAAAAACAGCATGAGCTAAAGGATGATCAGAAACAAATTTCAAATTAACCATCACCCTATCTAACTTCTTCAAAAGACCCTTATTCCCAGTAGGAGATTTGTTCCAAGTAAACTGAAAACCAGTGCAATTCAGATCCTCAACTTCAATAGAATTTATACAGTCATTAAATTCATCAACTCCTTTCGGCATTTTAGAACAACCTTCAGAATATTCCGAAGGCTTTAAAGCAA
Organism: Lactuca virosa; assembly: GCF_052849685.1. Classification (NCBI taxonomy): domain Eukaryota; kingdom Viridiplantae; phylum Streptophyta; class Magnoliopsida; order Asterales; family Asteraceae; genus Lactuca; species Lactuca virosa. Next base: position 274,515,971 of record NC_136428.1, on the reverse strand, counting down.
CATTAAAGTCACCTAAAATTCCCCAAGCTTCCTTCTTAACAACCAAACTATGTTTCTTCAGATTATCCCACAATAACCTTCTCTCTACATAAGTCGAAGCAGCATATATAAAAGACAAATACATGCTATAGTTAGAATCATAGAACCTAACATAACAATGTATTACTTGTCTAGACTGAGAAATCACCATCACATTGAATAATCTAGGATTCCATCCAATAATTATTCTAGTTCCAGCCTCACAGTTGCTATTATTAGAAACCCAATCCCATTGACCAAAGGTCTTAACACACATATTCTTAAGATTTAAGACCTTAACATGAGATTCTACCACAACACATATACCAAGGTTATTACTCCTAATAACATCAATAACCTCCTTTTGCTTAATGGCTTTATTCAAGCCCCTGACATTCCAAACCCCTATAGACATCATTGGGAATTAATAGAGTTTTTGGCATTTACAACCTCAAATGCCTGAGAAGACCCACCTTTGCTATTACTGTTCCCCTGAACACTCTTACTATTCTTCATTTTATTGCTTTCATTCACTATTTCACCCTTCCCAAAAATCTTATAAGGATCCATCTTATTATTCGTTTCTCCAACAACATCAGAAGAAAAAGCAATACAATCTCCTTCCTGTTGGACAACAACCTTGTCCCCCTTAGCATCCTCTTCCATTCCATCCATAACTTCCTCACCAATCATTCCCAGGATTTCAAAACTATTTTTATTACTACAACCATCACCAGTAACATCCTTATTTTCTAAATTCTTGCTAACACCCACCTTTATGATATCATCCTCTTTAGTATCCCCCTGCACCTTATTCCCCTTATTCCCCTGATTACTAGTCAAAGTCTGACCTGTAGCATACTTCTCATATCTTCGATTCTTTTCCAAATTCCAGTGACTCACCCCTCTATTGTTCCAGTTCCCATTCTGCCCCCTACCATTACCACCTCTATTCCCATTATTACCCCTGAAACTATTTCCCCTGTTAAAATTGCCATTCTTTCCACTATTTCTCTGATTATACAAATTAGCAGGACCCTCCATAGTTTTACTAGTACCTTCACCATCTTTATTTCCTTTAACCTTCTTATTAACAACCTCAGTAAAACCTTCATCATTAACCACTTCCTTTAACCTTCTTACAGTCATTATCCCCATTCTTTAAAACTTTATCTTCATTCAAAACTGCCATACAAACTTTATCCATATTACCATAGACCTTACAGTGATTACATCTAGAAGGAATCCTCGCATACTCCACATCAAAACTCTGAGTCACAACAAAATTAGAAACAAAATCCCAAGTAGATACCTCAATTTTCCTCTTCCACTCCTTATCAGCCGCCATTTCAACAAGAATTCGAGCATAAGCATTCCTACCCTTGTGTTCCAAACACATCTCCTCAGTAAAAGAATCAAAAGCCAGAGGAACCCCCAACTTACTCGCAATAATACACAGTTTGTCCCCACTCCAAACTTCCAAAGGTAAATCATAGATTTTAATCCACACCGGAATTTTATCATGACTGTTCTTGGTTAAAGTCAGCCCCGGTGTCCACCGTTGAAGAAATAAAGGCATATTATTGAACATTAGCCATAGACTTCCCTCCAATATAGATAACATCCCCTGCTCATCACTAAATTTAAAAAAGAAAAATCCTTTACTGTTCATGAAGATCTCCTCAAGTCCCACATTCCTCCACAACCTTCTAACCTCTTTTTGAATTACAGGAAATGCCAACTTCTTATCAATCATCTACCCATATAAAGTATTAGTATATGGAATACTCGCCTTCTTTAAATTCTTAATCGGAATAATAACTGGACCTTCTTCCTTACCCTTTTCCCCTGGTATAAACTTAACATCAATCTTACCCTTATGCCTATTACCTTTTAACACACCAGCATAAGAGCTCAATAAGTTCCCCTGACCATCACCATTCACCTTCTTACAAATATTTGCATCACCCAATATAGAAGGAAGCAAATTAATACTGTTAATAACAGTACCAGACTTCAGCTTTGAATTAGTCTCATTATTGACCACAGTATTACCCTTCTCTTCCATCATAATTTCTTCATCCTCATTAGACTCATCCTCACTAGATTCATCATCACTAGACTCATCAGAAGAATCATCTGTATCATTACCATCTTCATTCCCTTTAACTTGCCTATTCAAAATTGATATATCAACATCCATTTCCTGATTCAAACTACTGTCCATCTCCTTTTTCTTAGGAGTATCCTCCTTCATCTTATTAAGGAATTGAAACCTAACACCCGGAATAAACTCTTCATTATTCATAATGTTCTTTTCATCAACCTTAATACCACTTTTATCAATCCTATCAACCCTAGATTTCTCAACTTCACAATCAACCAAATTAGGGCATACAGGTTTTGAGACATCATTCACATAAATGTTAGGATTCGCCCTAATCATTTGACTAGTAACCATTTTCAATTGCGAACTAGGACTAAATAATTCATCATTCACCTTAGAACCATCCCAAATTTTCAACAAATTAGCAGTGTTACTTGAAGGAATAGAAACTACTTGAACTCCTACAGCCTTCACCTCACCAGGACCACCATCCTTCAACCCGTTCAAAGTGTTATCATTTCCAGGAATCGAAACACTAGCATCCGACTGCCAAGCCGACACAGACTCCGAATCATCTTCCGTTTCCTCCTCTTTAACTTCTTCAGCGTAACATTCCACTGCATCCATCGGAGACATCCCATCCACAATCTTCCGAGCCCGATTCTTCACTCTAAAAGCTTTCCCCTCCGTTTTCCATTCAGCCTTTCTAATCCCCGAAGCAACAGCTCCAGAAGCACTTGGCTTACAACGAGTTTTGTAGATCGTAGCTGATGACTGATCAATGACCCCAGGAGGAACCAGATCTTTCACATCCACTTCAGTCCTAACATACCGGACAACAACACTTTTATCTGGCGGTTTTACTTTCACTTCCTTCAATCGATCCGCTTTGGATGACGCACTCATAAGGACAACGGAAACAGAAGAGAAATTGCTACTACAACGAAAAAGAAATCGTCAGAGAAGCAGCACCGATGAACCAAGAACTAGATCGCACCACCGTTAGAGAGAATCAGGGGAAGAGAGAGAAAGAAGAGAGAGAAAGCGAAAAAGTGTTTTTACAACATGTTAATTGTTCACCGGCAATTCTGAAATTGGTGTTGGATTTTTGGTTTCACTCAATTTGTGGTGATAACGAATTTAAGATCATAAACAGTGAAGTTGTGTAACTATAAACCACAGTGGTAATATCTGAGAGTCTCAAGGGTTATGTTCATGAAAAAAGGAACTTAAACGTGACAACGGTATGATAATACGATATGATGACAATGCCGCAGTTGTGATTGGTCAAGAAGGAAATCCAAAAGGAATGCGAGTTTTTGGTGCAATTGCCCGAGAATTGAGACAGTTCAATTTTACTAAAATAGTTTCATTAGCCCCTAAGGTATTATAAAATCAGAGCACAATATGGTTCTAGTAGGGTATTTAAAAGAAATATATTAAGATTCATTTAGTAGATTTTGTCTCACGTATATACCTTTCAAAATTAATATTCATAAACAAATACATAAAAAAAAAAGAAAAACATGTTGATTATATCAAAATGAAGAGAAAATGATGGAGAAATTTTGGGAGGTGGTTTCGAAGAGAAATGTACCTCTGCTATGAAAGAATGACCAAACAGTCAACTCTACACTCAATATGAGAATAGTAAGGTAGCGCAATGACTTGTGTGAATATACATCCTGATTGGGAAGAAACGATTGGTATTATCGATTCATTAAGGCTTCAGACATAGAGTCTCAGAGGCTTTGGACAACATGCAACATCATGCTTCTAGGGACACTTAACTAGTGCGAAGATTCGGAATGTTATATCTGTCCCGTCGTTCAGAATTGTGATCATAAAGAATATGTACCTACAAGCCTTCTCAGATGTCTAATAAAATAAAAACAAAAATAAAGAAAATATTTTTGTATTTTTCATTTTATGAAAAAGAAATAAAAACAGAAATAAAGAAAATATTTTTGTATTTTTGATTTTCTGAAAAAGAAATAAAATAAACATAAAATAAAAACGAAAACACAAGTGTACAATAACTTACGAAAACAAAATATACAAAGGATACAAGAAGTGTCGAACCTCCTAATGAACAGTTAAATCCGAGTCGCTCCGAGGGCTCAGACCCATTCGCAGTGTGAACAGTAGACTCTGAATCGCTCCGAGGGCTCGGACCCATTCGCAGTTTAACCAATACTTTCTTAGTGCGAAGAAGGTTTCGGAACATATTCTTCTTCTATCATTCCTAAGCCTTGAAGAATTCGATTGAAATTTTGTTCAGGTGAGGCCTTCGTAAAGATATCAGCTAGTTGATCAGTAGATCTTACAAAGTGAATTTCAACATTGCCATCCTCCACATGACCCTTTATGAAATGATACCTAAGTGCTATATGTTTAGTCTTGGAATGCTGCACTGGGTTGTGGCAAATGCGAATAGAACTTTCGAAATCGCAGTATAAGGGATTCGCTTCATATTAATCCTAGAGTCCCTAAGCTGACTTTGAATCCAAATCACTTGCGAGGTACAAGAGGCAGCTGCGATATACTCCGCTTCAGCAGTCGATAGGAGACTCATGTGTGTTTCTTTGATTGCCAACTTATGAGTTTGCCATCAAAAAATTGACATCCTCCAGTTGTACTTTTTCGATCAAGACCGCAACCTCCAAGATCAGCGTCTGATAATGCTTGCACAAAGAACCCTGAATTGGAAGGGTACCAAATTTCAAGCGAGGATGTTTGTTTCAAGTATCTGAAGATATTCTTTACTGCAGTCATATGGGGTTCACAAGGATTTGCTTGAAACCTGGCACAATAACAAACATAAAACGCAATGTCAGGACAACTAGCGGTTACATACATCAATGATCCTATTATTTGACGATAGATAGTCATATCAGTAGATGGTTTGTCCAAAGACAATGTAAGTTTTGTTCCAAATGCCATTGGCACCTTGACCGTTGAATCTCCCACCATTCCGAACTTTGCAAGTAAGGTCTTCGTATAAGCCTCCTATTTGATAAATATACCCTCTTGACACTGTCTAATATTCAAACCAAGGAAAAAGTTAATCGGACCCATTGAGCTCATCTCAAACTTAGTCTCCATTATTTTTCGAAATTCAGTAGTTAATCTAGGATTAGTAGATCCGAAAATGATATCATCAACATAGATTTGGACAATCATCAGATGGTCACCATCTTTCTTGCGAAAGAAGGTTGGGTCGACCGAGCCTTGTTTCAACTTAGATTGCTTTAAGAATCTATTGATAGTTTCATACCATGCTCGTGCGATTTTCATATAACAATGGTTGGGATATTTTTCGTTTACGAACCCTGGTGGTTGTTCCACATACATTGTTTCTTCTAGTTCCCCGTTCAGAAAAGCACACTAGACGTCTATTTGATAGACTTCAAAGTTCTTGTGAGCTGCATATTCCAGGAAGATGCGAACAGAGTCCAACCTTGCTACTGGTGCGAAAGTTTCTTCATAGTCTATGCCTTCCTCTTGGCAATACCCTTTTACGACCAATCGAGCTTTATTTCTGATAACGTTCCGCTCTTTGTCGAGCTTATTCTGAAACACCCATTTCATACCTACAACAGATACATCCTTCGGAGTGGGAACTAGTTTCCAAACTTTATTTCGTTCGAACTCATTAAGCTCTTCCTGCATAACTTGCACCTAATCAGAATGATCAAGAGCAATCTTAACATTTTTGGGCTTAATTTTGGAGATAAACAAATTGAACATGCAAAATTCCATTTCTGAAAATAATGCAGTCTGATTCGCCTTATGTTGAGCACTCGTAAGAACTCTAGAAGATGCATCTCCGATTACTTGTGTTTTAGGATGATCTCTAGTCCATTTGGTCAGTGGAGGGTAGTTTGGATCATAGGATGGATCCAATTCATCATTCACGTCTTCAAATTCCGATTGAACGTCTGAGTCATTATTTTCGTTCTCATTCTCCCCCTAGAATATTGCATGTGGCTCTTCGCTCGTAATAGGAATCTCCCACTGGATTGGACTTTCGTGGTTTACTTGAGGAGTTGAATCCTCCCCCTGAACAGGTCTGCTAGATGTAGAGGTTGATGCAGAACCCTCCCCCTGAATTGGAGAATTCGAAGCTTATGGTTGAGATGGAATGTCAAAGGCCTTCAGAATGGGTGGCTCCTTGTCAAGATCCTTCGCAGCGTCATCAATAATATTCTTTAGTACATCTTCCTTGTTTTCTGTTGCTTTTGATTCCGAAGATATCGCCTTTTCTGGCTCATCAAACAGGTTCATGAATTCCTCGCAAATATTTGAAAGAGGAATCGTCATCGGATTAGTCGTGGGAAAAATATCCTCTGATTGAGAATCAGTCTTTTGATACTTCTTTAGATAATTGTCATCAAAGGTGACATAATAGGTTTCTTCTATATTTTTGGACTTTTTGTTGAGAACCCAATATGCCTTCGAAGTCAGAGAGTACCCCAAGAAGATTCCTTCATCTGCTTTCACATCGAACTTGTTCCTTTGCTCCTTTGAATTTAAAAATGAAACACCTAGAGCCGAAGACATGAAAGAACTTATCGTTACGTTTTCTTTTATTGAGAATTTCATAAGGGGTGATTGAAATTCATTTATTTATGAGAGATCAATTCTGAGTAAAACAGGCTGTTCCGATGGCCTCAGCCCAGAAGTAGAGCGGCAAGTTTGCAAAAGATAACATTGTCCTCGTAAATATTTGAAAGAGGAATCGTCATCGGATTAGTCGTGGGAAAAATCTCCTCTGATTGAGAATCAGTTTTCTGATACTCCTTTAGATAATTGTCATCAAGGGTGACATAATAGGTTTCTTCTATATTTTTGGACTTTTTGTTGAGAACCCTATATGCCTTCGAAGTCAGAGAGTACCCCAAGAAGATTCCTTCATCTGCTTTCACATCGAACTTGTTCCTTTGCTCCTTTGAATTGAAAATGAAACACCTAGAGTCGAAGACATGAAAGGACTTATCGTTAGGTTTTCTTTTATTGAGAATTTCATAAGGAGTGATTGAAAATCATTTATTTATGAGAGATCAATTCTGAGTAAAACAGGCTGTTCCGAGGGCCTCAGCTCAGAAGTAGAGCGTCAATTTTGCAAAAGATAACATTGTCCTCGCATCTTCACACAGAGACCGGTTTTGTCTTTCAACAAATCCGTTCTGCTGAGGAGTGTAAGGAGCCGAGAAGTTTTAAGCAAATCCCTTTTCAGTCAGGATTTCTTAAAAAACATTGTTTTTGAACTTCGAACCGTTATCACTGCGAACGTTCCGAACTAGCTTTCGCAGTTGAAGCACGATTTGCTTGATAAAGTCCTTAAGATTGGAAGTGGCTTCTGATTTCTGTTTAATAACATAAATTCAGGTAAATCTAGAAAAATCATCAACAATAACGAGAATGTATTTATTACCACCAATACTCTCGATGACAGAAGGACCACAAAGATCTATATGTAATAGTTCAAGTGGTTCAATCACTTTGGTGTTGATGATTGTCGAATGACTTTCTCCTACTCTGCTTTCCTAGTTCGCAGGCAGAACATAAATGTTCCTTCTCAAACTTTAGAAGAGGAAAGCCTCGCACATTATCACCAAGTACGAGTTTGTTGATATCCTTAAAGTTTAGATGCCAGAGCCTTCGGTGCTAGAGCCAACTATCATCCGAAGATGCTTTCGTAAGAAGGAAAATATCAGGCTTTCCTTTGATAGGATTTAGATTCAACGGATACATCTCGCCTTTTCTCTAGGACTTCAGAAGCACTATTTTGGTATTCTTTTCTATGCTATCAGATTCCCCATCATCGAATGATACTTTCAACACGGTACCTACAACCAACTGAGAGACACTATTTAGGTTATGTTGCAGGTCTTCCACATAGGCTACCTTCCGAATGGAGAATTCCCCATTCGTAATCATGTCGTATCCTTTGATTTCTTTGAGTGAGTTATTTTCGAACTTGACTCGTCCTCCATCCTTCAACGATCTGAATTCTCTTAATTCCTCTCTCCTTCCTGTCATGTGACGCGAGCAACCACTATCAATATACCATTCGGAGTCGAACTGCTCGTCATGAATCACCTACAAAATTCAGAGAGATTTAGCAACCTAAAGTTGTTTCGGTCCACGTGAGGCTTTCTTAGAAACAGGAAAAGTTATTGCTTCATCAACCAAGTAAGATCGTTTTACCAAAGTAGAATTCTCTCCTTTCTTGATTTTGAAAACAACAATCCTATTATCTTTAGGATTCTTTTCTTTAAAATATATTTTTTTTGTTTGGCTTCAATTTGTTACTTGGCAAACTTTTTCTCGAAATTCTTTTCCTTCTTTTTCAAGTGTGTTTTAGACGTCTTGAAGAGAATTTTAGATTCCGAAACAATTTTTCCTTTTCCCTTAACATCTTTCGACGTGTTGGTAGACTTTGAAACATTAGGTTTTGAATTTTCCAAAGGTTTCGTTTGTTTTGAAATTAATGTATTTTGAAAATTTATTGGTTTTGAAACCTCTGGAGAAGAAGACAGTGGTTTTGAAAACATTTTAGGATTGGGATTAGAAGAGACTTTCGCATTCTGATTTGCAGATCTTTCTTGATTAACAGAGTTGGAATTTTTTGGAATTCCAGAAAAGTTTCTTTCTTTTAAGTTTTTCTGATATCTAGCATTTCTTTGACGTTTCTTAGCAACAAATTCCTCACCGGACTTATGTGTGTTAGCCCTAGGTTTCACTTTTCTAGCAGGAGTGTTAGCTTGTTCGGATGACATTTCATTCGGAACAATTTTGGTTCCACTCGGACTTCCTTCCTCGTAACCAGAGTTAACCCTGTTCAGTGGTTCTGCCACATACCTCCCCTTCCTTTTCCAAGAGGTCATCTCAGAAAGACCTTTGGTTTCATCTGCATTGTCTATGAGAGTAGACCAAAAATATTTGTCGCACCCATCAGCATTGTCTTCTTCTACGAGGGATGATAATTCTAAGGTCTGATTTTTTTTCGTCCAGAAGTTGCGAAAACCTGATTAGGAACGGTTTGTACTTTTGGAAAAACTATTGCTTTTTCTTTTAAAATTTTTGCACCATTGTTTTTACAAATACAAACATACTCAACTGAATTTTCAGAAATCAAAATTTTCTTTGGTTCAGGTTCACTTTTTATAAATTCAGAACAATCAATCTCATCCTCCACAGAGATTTCACACATGTCACCTTCATCATCAAATTCAGATACATTTTCAACATCAAGAGTATTTTTTGAACTTAATTTGGTGCAAAATGAGTCAAATTTCTGTATAGTATCAGATTTAATTTGCAATTTGTCTTTTTCGCTCAAAAGTTGTTTCAACATATCCTTATGTTCTTTGGACTGTATGTAAGCTTCAATTTTGTCAAGTCCGATTCTATACGATTCGGAGACATCGTTAGAGCAAACGATGGATTTACATTTGTAGTATTTTGCGTCGATTTCGTCCTCTTTCAAATTGAGAAAGCGCAAAATCATTTTTTTTATATTCTTGCCTATTTCACAGTTAAGATGCAGTTGAGTGATATTAAAATAAAGACATTTAGCAATCAAACATAAAATATTTCGTTGTTTTAAAAGCCCTAAATTGTCTTGTTGCAAATAAATCACATCATCCCTAGACCTAGACACCTCTGACTCCAATTTCTCTATCCACATCCATCTCTCTTCAGTCTTGTTGGGTCAAAAATATGGTTTATACTTTGCTTTTCTAGGAAAATATATTTTTATGTCTAGGACCGTAAACAGCTCGGTGTTTACGGCCGTAAATAGGTTTACGACCGTAAACCCTGTTTACGGCCCAATGGGTGTTTACGGCCGTAAACCCATTTACGACCGTAAACCCATTCACGGCCCATGTTCACCAAGCCCATGTTTCTTTTGTATAAATATAGGTGTAAGGGGTGAGGAGTAGATTGATGAACACTATAGGAGCTTAAGTGTGTGCATTTGAAGGTGTTCTAGAGAGAGAAACTAGAGAGAAGAATAAGTGTGTTTTAGTGTGTGTGAATCTCATGTAAAGGATCATCATTCTATTCATTAATACATTGAGATTCATATTATTGTTCTTCTCCTTCTCTTCTATTTGATCTGACATCATCCGTTTGATTGGGATTCCACACCATCAAACGGATCTGATTGATACACAAGCAGAAAACGGACTTACAATTGGTATCAGAGCTTGGATTGTATCACTCATCTTTGTCAAATCTGGAGCCGATTTGATCTTATTTTGGAAAGATTCTTGCGTTTTTGGATAGATCTCTGAAAATTAAGGGGGGTTTGTTCTTCGCGTTTTTCATAAACGTGTTTACGGTCGCCGGAGTTTACGGTCGCCGGAGTTTACGGCCGTAAACGTGTTTACGGTCGCCGGAGTTTACGGTCGCCGGAGTTTACGGTCGGCGGTTTACGGTCGCCGGAGTTTACGGCCGGCGGTTTACGATCGCTGGAGTTTGCGGCCTCGGCTCGTAATTCGGCTCGGTCAACGGCTTGAAGGACGGCTCGGTCAGCAGCAGTTTCCGGTTCGCACGCCTTCTCGGTCAGCAGCATCCTCGCACCAGGTCCTCACCTTCACACTTCGGACTAGCGCCCTCGCATCGCAGCAGTTGCCTCGCCTTCGCACTTAAAAAAATTGAAACAGAGTTTTGGGGGTGCCGGGATTCGAAACCGGGTGCTTCAGTTCAACATCCCAGCGTCTTACCATTTGCTCTAGGCTGCATCTTGCTCCATTACTCCCGGATTTTATTCATAAAGACTCTCTTTCGCACCTACTTTCGCATTTTTGTCAATTTCAGCCCAAAATTGATTTTCTTTTAATTTTAAATTCCTTTTTCAACCAAAAATTTTAGTTTTAAAATTTTGACTTTTATTTTTGATTTTTTCTTAAAATTTTGACTTTGATTTTTAAATTTGACCTTTGACTTTAAACTTTGACTTTCTCGTTTAACTTTTAAATTTTCAAATTTAGCTTTTCGGTTTGACTTTTAAGTTTGACTTTTGAGTTTGACCTTTTAAATTTGACTTTTAAGGTTGACCTTTGAGTTTTTAGTCAAAGAATTAAATAATAATAAAATTTAAAAAAAAATGAATTCCGAATCCATTCCGGTAAATAAAGTTTCATGTACTCCAGCTTGTGAAACTACTATTAAATTTCTTCGGGAACAAATTGATTTATTAAAAAGAGAAGTTGAGGACCTGAGATATGAAGGATATCAACTCTGGAAAGGACAGAAACCCCTTAAGGCCCAGTTAGAGACAAAAATAAAAGATTTTAAAAGAATTCAGACAGAATACAGTGAAAAATGTGAGCTTTATGATTATGTTAAAAGACAAAATGATGAGCTAATTACCGAGCTTGATACATTAAAAGGACAATTTGAAACTGCAAATTTTGATTTTAGAAAATTTGATGGATCAAGCGAGGTAGTTGCCAACATGATTGATCACTGCATGCAGTTCAAACGAAACCACCAAAAGGGTTTAGGACATGATAGTGTACCTCCTCCTTATAATCATACATATCAGTATCAACCCCTATCCAAGGATGAGATTGCCAACGAACCATTTATGGTTTATGGCAAGCCGTCTGGTTTCGTTTCAGGAGGATTTATTAATGTTGAAAGTACTAACGTTTCTACTTCCCCTGCAGATCAATCCTTAGATCAGTCAAAGCACAAAGTTGAAGGATCTGTTTCTGATAACAAAACTGAGCCTGAACCGGATGTTTCTGTTTCCAATGAACAACCTTCTGTTTCTGATGTTAAAGTTGATGATACATCTTGTGATGCCTTTGATGCTTTTGCATCGGATCATGTTGAGTTAAATTTTTTTGACATATTTGATTATTTATTTGAAAATACTGATGTTCCTGTTTGTAGCACATCTACTTCATGTGCAGGTAAAGTAGCAGAGGATGAGAACATGGAGAACACCATTGAACAAACCAACATCTCCTTGAACTCTGAATCGGTTGCTTCGAACTCAGCTGCTTCTGATCAACCTACTGTTCAGAAATACAGGCCACCAATTCCAGCCTGTTGCAAGTGTGCTTGTGGGAAAAATAAGAGATAAGGCAAGGATACGCCACCAGGGGCAGGAAGAAACAACTTCACAATGAAGAAAAAGACATGTTTTCACTGTGGAACACCTGGACACATTGCCAGAAATTGTCCTAATCGCGCATACGTTCCCTACTATGCACAAGGCTGGCAGAACGCGCCAAGAGGGAGATACTCCAAAAGAAACCCCTCAAGGTCACGTTCAGACAATGGTGACTGGAACGCGCAGAAGGCCAAGAATCAAACCTACAAGGCCAAGAATCCGAATCCCAAGGGCAATAAGGGAATGCCGGCCAAGAAGCAAAATCCAAGAGATGCTCCCGTGAATCCAAAATCAAAGTCATCTCAACGGCCGACATCAAGTTCAAAATCAAGTACCGAGCCACCCATCAGATCGAAAAAGAAATGGGTTAAAACCAACTACAAATGGGTTCTAAAGGCTCACTCTCCCAAATCAACTAATGACTCTAATATTTCTTCATCTTCTGTTTGTGATAAATAGGATATGTCATGGGAGAGAGTACCATGCAAGGATGACAAAGGTCGACCCAGTTTCAAAATGGACTGGGTTCCAAAGACCAACTGATCCTGCTCTGTGTCGGAGCAGCTATGGAGGCATATCATCAGACTTCGGTTTGTTGGTAGTGGCTGTTCCTGGCACATGATATGAGACATCTCTCAACTGTACAACACTCAGAACATTGTTTGGGAGTATGTGTCCTTTGCAGGAAAGGAAGAAAGGAAGAGATCACAAACGGGGTTAGTTCTTAATGACATGAAGAATTTTCAGATCTGTTCTGAGATTACACGTGCTGTACTCAGACCTTCTGGATGCAAATTCAATCGGTGACTTACGGTTTGAGTTTTCTTCTCTATACTCCTGAGTTTTTTTCTTAAGCTGATTCGCTTTAAAGACAAATTTTTGTTTTAGGATAGTTTAAATTTGCGCATTTACTTTCGTTTCTCTCCAATGCACAAATTTAGGGGGAGAAATAAAAACAAAACAAAAATTTTAAAATTTTAAAAAATCCAAAAACATTAGAAAATCAAAAAATCAAAAAAAAATGTTGGTTATGGAATGTGCTTGAGGGAGATGTTTTGGGAAGTGATATAATCATGTGATAACAGGCAATCTGAATCTGTGTAAGGGACTGAATCTGAATTGTCTAGGCTCTGTGTTCGATGCGCTGGTAGGCACGAGAGATTAAAATGGACTTGACTAGGCATTAATGAACTTAAGGAATCTAGAGACTTGAAAAATCTTGACCTAGATAGATCCATTTAGCCTGACAATACGACGCTCAGATAGGTTGAGCAGGGAGATATACATGATAATCCACCGGTCACATTAAAGTAATTCGTATCTAGAACTGTGGTTTAACTCTTCCTCGATGTACGGACTTTGTCCTTAATTCCGGTATTGATGGTGCGACTGGGGAATTCCGATAAAGTAGGTCTGTAGAAAATTATTTTCTTGCTTTCCTTCTGTTAGTCATATGTTGCCTCCTCTGCGTGATTGAAATACATCCGACCTGGACTGCAACATATGCAACTCTATTTCTATGCATCTTCTATCTATGCAATTCTTTCTATCTGTTAGGCATATGCTGTCTCCTTTGCGTGATTGAAATACATCCGACCTGGTACACAGTATATACACCATTCTACTTCTCAATCCCTCTAAATCTGGTTAGTCATATGTTTCACCCTCTGCGAGATTGGAAGAGATCCGACCTGGGTGTATAGCATATGCATTCTAAATCTGACATCTCTCATAATAATTGTCTGCTCACCTAAAGTAAGGAGTACTTTGGAAGTTCCTGATTATTGGGGTATGTCAGGAAGCGGGAAACATGTTCTAGTACATTTAAAATTGAACAATCACTAGGTTGTCTGTAGATCTCGCTGCTCAATTTAGGTGGACAACAATATCTTTGGTCGTCGTCAGCTGAATGGTCCTTAAGGAATATTATCTAGGAACTTAGGATCACATTGTCTTGTCATTTTTAATATGTCCTAATTTTGTCACAATCTCTCGTGTTTAAGTGGACCACAATACCGGCGATTGACCAGATCTATTCATGAAGGGAAAGGTACTTATAAACGAATAAAGGATGTCTAAAAACTTTGATCCCAAATCACTCTTAAAGTTAGATATCATTTTATTTTTGTTAAATTTGTTCATAGTTTTCTTCTATTTTAAATATTAAGGGAAAATTAAAAAAAATTTAAAAACCAAACAAAAATCAGAAAATTAAAAAAAAAAATCCAAAAATAGTGTTATTTCTATTTTATTTCTTTTTCAGAAAATATGAAAAATCCAAAAAAAATATTGTGTGCTAAATTTTCTTTTAGTTTTGTTTTATCTTGAAAAGTGAATTCAGGTGAAGATGAAACTCATGGAGTTTGTGTCGAAGATTTCTGAGCCAAGGCTTCATCCGTGATCATCGAAGAATTCGCATTCGAAGGAGCAAGAAATGAAGATTATTCTTTCGACATTCAATCCTTCAACCCCAGAAGCAAGGTGAAGCTGAAATTGAAGATTATGTGACGGATTGCATTGAAGCCTCCTCAATCAGTCTGCTGCTATCTTGTACCTGCTGAAGTGATCCAGAAGATTTGTTCTCTCTGATGTTCTCTCTTAAGATTCTCAAGCTGAAAGCGCTATCTTTCAAGAATCAGTACGTCAAGCCTCCTCACCGAATGTGCGTTCAATGCCAAATTTTGAAGAAATGCCCAACTGCTCAAGATGAAGTCAATTATTGAAGATTCATCATGTTCATCTTGAAGCTGTGAAGAATTCGAAGATTAAAGCTGAAGCCAAAGCTCCCAATGAACATTATCAAGAAAGCCAGCTACTTTTTAGGGGGAGCTTGTTGGGTCATTTAAGAAAAGAAAAGAAAGCTATAAACCAAGGGGGAGATTGTTGGGTCAAAAATATAGTTTATACTTTGCTTTTCTAGGAAAATGTATTTTTATGTCTAGGACCGTAAACAGCTAAGTGTTTACAGCCATAAATAGGTTTACGACCGTAAACCCTGTTTACGGCCCAATGGGTGTTTACGGCCGTAAACCCATTTACGACCGTAAACCCATTCACGACCCATGTTCACCAAGCCCATGTTTCTTCTGTATAAATATAGGTGTAAGGGGTGAGGAGTAGATTGATGAACACTAGAGGAGCTTAAGTGTGTGCATTTGAAGGTGTTCTAGAGAGAGAAACTAGAGAGAAGAACAAGTGTGTTTTAGTGTGTGTGAATCTCATGTAAATGATCATCATTCTATTCATTAATACATTGAGATTCATATTATTGTTCTTCTCCTTCTCTTCTATTTGATCTGACATCATCCGTTTGATTGGGATTCCGCACCATCAAACGGATCTGATTGATACACAAGCAGAAAAGGGACTTACAAGTCTTGGTTGTTACCCTAATGATTTGATCAGTTAAGTTAGAATTACTTAAACGGGTTCTTTTCAAGCTATCGTTAAAACTAAAGACTGTAAATTTTAAATAATCTAATTCGGTTTCGTATCGAGAGACAGGCATATTAAGAGACTCAAGAATGGATTGTAACTTGCTGATTACTTACTCGCACTCACTGTTCTGCTCAGAGACAGGTCTCGTAGCAAAATAGTTGTCAGAATCATGGCCGCCGTCAGTAGCGTATCCTCTTTGCTCTGAAACATCATTGTGAACCATCATGCATTTTCCCTCATACTCAGGGACCTCAGCCTTCGCAACGAAACAATCACCATGCTTGATCTTGCGAACCTCTTCATCCTCCGAATCAGTCGGCCACACTTCAACTCTTCCAAACTCGTCATCATCTTCCTGCACAATCAAAGCAGGCGTAGCATTGTCAACACTTTTCTTCTTTCTAAGCTCTTCTATCTTCTGAAGATAGTAAGCTTCGTCATCTTCTTCGTCCTTCTTCTCACTCATTCTTCTTAACATGCACTCCTTTGCCAAATGATTCGTGCCATGAAAATAACTGCAGTCATAGCCATAATCTCCCACTAGCTTTTTCTCTTTCTTCACTTCATCCTTTTGCGAGTTGTTGAGGCTTTCATCCTTTGCTTTTTCTGAACTGTAATTCCCTTGCTAGTTCCTATTTTTGAGGCGTCCAAAGTTCTTCTTCGCAAACTTCTTGGAGTTTAAAACCATAAGAGCATATTCGTCTTTTGTAAGTTCGCAATATGAGAGATCGGGCTCCGAAACTTCTTCTGCCACAATTTTGCCCTTCGCAACCAGGGCCAAAGAACCCATACTTGAAACAAGCTTAGCGTCTTTCGTCACTTCATCTTTGTGGGATCTTAAAATACCCACCACCTATGCCAAAGTATGATTCTTAAACTGTTCATGAGCTTTTACAGTTGATACCACTGCTTTCCATTCAGATCTCAAAGTGTTCATGAACGTCACCTTTTGCTCTATCTTTTCACGTCTGATCTTGTGTTGTAACATCCTTCTTAAAAGATGATTAAAACGATTAAAAGTTTGATCAAGTTTCTCATCTGTCTTTTGAGCAAAGGCACCAAATTTCGAAAGAAGTTGTGTTTGAACAGAGTGCTCAAGATCTGCATCAGTTGAATAAAGCTCTTGTAATCTATCCCAAATCTCCAGATGAAAGGTGTCCGGAGGTAGAGCAAACCTTATTATTCTCATGGCTTTGATGTTGCTTAGTACTTTATCATTCTCATCATGAGGAATGTCTTTAACGTCAATAAAAAGAGTATTATATTCTGCTTGAGTTTTGATAACTCTCCTAGTTCCCATGTGCATGAATGTTCCCTCTGTCATGGCTTGCCAAATCATCGTTCCATGATCTTCAATCCCCAGAATGTAGGCTTTGAAGTGTAAAGCCCAGACTTCATAGTCTTGTGGAAAGAGGATAGGGATCCAGGTAATAGATCCGATGATGCTAGAAATATTGAAAGATAGAGTGTGTGGATCTTCAGGCTACATGTTGTTGATTCACTTAAACCTGTAAAGAATCAGATGTGTAAAATGAAAATCGAGTTTAGGGAAAAATAAGTATCAAGATCCAACGTCTACAATCGATGAAAACGATGAAGACGGCAAGAACAGATCCAATAAAAGCGGGAAATCCTAATAACACTCAACTTCATCATCCATTGGAGATGGAACATAACAGGTTCGTACTTCTCTTTCTCTCTCAACAACATGTTGTAAAGCACCATCCAGTCATGGGGAGTCAGATAAGGCATGTCTACGAGGGTAAATTCGTAGGCTTGACAACCTCATCCTCTCGCAACCTTGAACTTCGCATTGGGGAAGCTTTCAGTCTCGATCGGCCCAATGACTTTCACAGCAACAATCTTGTTTATACTTCAAGTCTCGTATTGAGGCTTCATGTGCTTCAAGTAGAAAGAAAACAACATTTGATTCGCTCCGCTGTCTGTGAAAGGAGCATTCGCAACCTTCATGAAGGCACGAAACCTGAAAGCCTTAGGAGTAATCGGGAGGTCCTGTTACGAATCCTGAGTGTTTTGAAGATCAAAGGAAGCAACAAGATCCAACGAATACTGACTTGGTAAATCCACAGCTTCATTTTGAAAAAGCTTCAGGGTCCACTTAGGAAATAGAAGCATTTTGCTTTTGAGAGTGGCCTGAGCTTCCTTTTGAGCCCTTTCCTTTTCTTCTGCCTCCCTGACGATACGAGCATGTTCGTTCAATTCTTCTTCGTGAGCCTTCCGCCTTTTAAGCTCAACTTCATCAGGCTCTTCTTCATTGTCAATGATAGGTTCATCATTGAACAAATTTTCTTTCCCCTTAGGCTCTTTCTTGATAACCGGTTTCACTGGGGTTTTGGGAGGTTCGTTCTTTGTCATATGGGAGCCACCTTCTCCCCCTTGTTGTGCATCATAGGATTGAGGCAAAACACCCTCAAGTCTGTGCAACATTGCAAACACAGGGCTTAGTTTTTCATCCAAGTGTTTACGAAAAGTTATGGAGATCATTGGGTCACGAGTCTCAATGATATCCGAGAGCAAGGCAGTAACATCTAAGATGCAACTTCGCACAACGGCCCTCTCAGATAGCAAATCTTTGACCTGCTTTTCAACATGTTGAAGCTTTACATCTAACACTTTGGCCTTATCTGTCTTGATGGCGAGTGCATCCATAATCTTGCTTTCCATCGACAGGTCATCGTGCAACTTTGTGATCTTCGCAGAGATAGATGTTTGGAATACCTCTTGATCAGTTTGAAACTCCTTGCGAAGTTCAACAAAATTAGCTTTTTCTGTTTTGAACAAAGCATCCAAGTTATGGATAGCCTAATTCGCAAACGCAGTGTTGGTGTTGTAGGTGGTCTTGTAGTCTTCCATGAATGCAACTATGTCTGAGATTAGTTTATTGACTTTTTCGGTCGTGGTCTTGCAGACTTCAGCAGAATCTGTCACAGCCTTATTCATCTGCGTTCCATTGGCTGCGTGCTCTTTCGTAATGCACTCGAACAGGGACTCAACCGCTGCTTTTGTGTATGGTTCAGAAGAGGAAGCCTTGGATGCGAGAAGCAGCTGATCGATCTTCTCGTGAAGGGACTTAAGCTGCCCTTTCGACACAGTAGCTTCATCTTCACTGTCAGTCCGTATTTGAAATGGACTATAAGTGAATCCGCCAAAGTCATCATCATCATCTCCAAAGATCATTTCAGGATCATCTGTGCGAATAGGAGAGATGGGAGGTAAAACGTGGGTTGAGAAACCTGAAGTGTTAGCCCCCGTATCAGATACGTTGACTGAATTTATAGGTTCGGCTGAGTTTTTGGGTGGGATGGTGGAATCTGTGAAGATTGGGATTGAAACAGGAATAGAGGTATGAGGTTAAGATGAGATACGTGGAGGACAGGGTGTAATTGTGATTGGTGTAGAAGTGGTTTTTGGTGAAGGAGGAGGAGAAGGAACTAAAGTATTGAGTGGTGGGGTTACCTCACGGTTCGTAGTTTGTTCCTCAGTGCGAACTGGAGGTTCGTTGCGAACGTGTTCGCCTTCTTTGTGAGATTGCTCTTCCTCCTCATTGCGAACGGGATGTTCCTCCTCAATACGAATGTCAGATTTGGTTTCAAAGCTATCCCTTTCACTTTGAGATGGAGATGGAGTTGGAGTTGGAAACTTGCGCTTGACAACAGACCGTTTTCGTCGTTTAGGGGCAGCAGTAGAAGCAACTGGAGCGTTTCGCTTTTTGGTTGTAGGTTTCGCAGCCTTCTATGATCCTTTTCCCCCTTTCTTTGCTTTGTCTGCTACAGCCAGGATTTCTTGAAATTCAGCAGTCAAGGGGCGAAATCCAGAAGGAGTAAGAGCCCGATAACCCTCCAAGATATTACTGCAAGCTGGGACATCACGGAACATGACTTCCGGTATCGATCCGATAAAAGAGAACTTTAAGACATCATACACGATGATGCCGGTGGTGTGAAAAGTTGCAATTGATGCCATCAGTGCATCAACCATCACTGGAACTTTGAGCCTCTCGATTGCTGTATGAACAATAACAGTCCAAAATCGTGCACATGAAATCTCATTTTGACGAGTGGTTGAGTGTGTGCTCTGGATGACTTGAGCCCAAAGAATGGAACCGTAATGAATGTTTTGGCCAGTGTAGAGACCATACATCAAACCCATAAAAAGCTTACTTGCACAGTCATTGCCAGTTATGCGTTCATAGAAGGTTTTGAACAGGATGGCGAAGAGAGCATTCCACGTAGGAGGAAGGTTAGGTTTCCTGAATTTGGAAACTGCAGTGAAGGTCTCTTTTTATCCCATCTGATAGAACATCTTCAAGAGAGCAGCATTTGAGATGGTTTCCGGATTGATCATATCTTCTGTCTGTGGAAGCCCTAACAGGGTGCAGAAACGGGATTTTGTAATGGAGGTGGTACGGTTGTGGATGTCGAAGTAAATCTTTTGTTCATCCTTGACATAGTTGGCAGTCGTGTAACCTTTAGAGAGAATCGACATAGGAACATTCTCCAGTTGGGTGAGAGCAATCATCAGTGGAGAGTATTTCAGGCACTCGACAAGTGGAAGCATAAAAGGTTCATACTTGCATGGTTCCAGATCTATGATCAAATTCTGGTGTTGTTTGATGGCCAAAAGCGATGAGTGAGCAGTCTGATCTTGAACGAAGATATTTTCATATGAACCCGCCATTGAAGAAGCTTGATGAAGAAGATGAACAGTTGAGAGCTTTTGATCGCCGGATCTTTTTAGAGAATTTTGGAAGTGGTAATTAGAGATTGATTCGTCAAAATCCTTATATACAATTCGATTTGTGAGAGAAATCCGGAGAGAGAGTGCAACTATTACTGAAACGTCGCCTGAAAAAGCGCGATGTGACAACTGGCATGTGTCAGACCCGTGCATCATGCGGCGTAGTTATAGCTATCAGTTCAACTTTTAACGCGCCCATTTGAATTCTTATCTTTTAAATTTTGTCGCGTCAGCTTATCCCGTTTCACAGTGAAGAAGCATTATGATCTATATGCAACGAACGTTCAGTGCAACGAACATTGATACAACTGCGAACCTGAAAGAACATTAGGAACCACGAACTAGACTTTTGGAAAATCACAAGGATCTTCGTGCAAAAGTGCCAAAGATAAAGAAATAAATCTAAACATATCTGTGGGATATAGTGATGCCCAAATAAAGACATAAAACTCTTGATCCCGGGCATAGATCTCTTCCTTCAAAGTCAAGAGAGACTAAGAAGTGTCTGTGTGGTTTCCCGTTGAATAACGATCAAATGTTTGATACGAAACATTGAAAGGCATCTTTTAATTAGGCTAAAAAGGGTGGTTCATTCCTCAACCAAACTACGAACTTGACATAAGTGCGAAAGTTGGAAGAAGTACTCGTGTGACCAGTGTAGTCAGTTGAACGAGTAGGTTTTGAATTATTTTAGTGACTTAGATAAATATTGAAATCTCAAAAAAAAAAAAAACTGGATCCATTGGGAAGAAATATCTTAGGACTAAAATATTTCATTAGGATCTCACAAAAGAAAAGAGATTTCTTGGCACAAACCACAAATACGGACTTTCGTTAAATCCTTGGTGAAAACTCTAGAAAGTTTGATTGTTCACCGTCAATTCATAAAATGTATTGAATTTTGGGTTTCACTCAGTTTGTGGTTGAACAAAACTAAGATCATTAACACAGATGTTGTGTAACCATAAACCTCAGTGGTAATTTCTGAGAGTCTCAAGGGTTACAAGTATGAATGCGAAAGTGATGGAGAAATGTACAGATGGTTGCAAGAAAGCGAAAGTACCTCTACAATGCGAAAGTGACCATGCAGATAACTCTTAACTCAATGTGAGAAAAGTAAGGTAGCTCATGACTGACGTGAATTCGTAGCCTGATTTGGAAGAATCGATTGGTAGTATCAACTCATTAACGCTTCACAATCGAGTCGTTGAGGCTTAGGTCAACATGCAACAACATGCTTCTAGGGACACTTAGCTAATACATAAGTAAAGAGATCTATACCTGCCCCATCACACAAATTGATAGATTTTGCGAACATCTTCTTCTATGATCTTGGTGTGAATCTATTATTTTTGGAATCTTTAATATTTTGTGAAAAGAAAAGAAATAAATTTAAACACAAATTAAAAATATTTTTGTAATTTTGATTTTCTGAAAAGTAATAAAATAGAAACAAATAAACTATTTTTGGATTTTGAATTTTTCTGAAAAACAATAAAATAGAAACAAACAAACTATTTTTGGAGTTTGAGATTTTCTGAAAAAGAAATAAAAACAGAAAATATACAAATAGAAAATAAAGATAAGAAATAATATACAAAAAGTACAAAAGGATATATAAAAAATCAAACCAAGAATGAACAGTGGACTGCGAACTACTGCGAACGTTCGCACCAATTCACATCGATAAAGTAGACAGCGGATGAATAGTTGACTGCGAATTACTATGAACGTTCGCACCGATTCGCAATGAAACTTTATGAGTGCAAAAGTTTTTTTGGTACAGATTCAACTTCCATGATTCCCAGCCCTTGAAGTATTATGTTAAAGGTTGTTTCGGGTAGGGCCTTGGTGAATAAGTCAGCTAACTGATCAGCCGGATCTTACAAAATGTATCTCGATGTTGCCATCTTCCACATGATCCTTGATAAAGTGATACCTCAGTGCTATGTGTTTTGTCTTTGAGTGTTGCACTGGGTTGTGACAGATGTGAATTACACTTTCAGAGTCACAATAAAGAGGGATTCTTTTCATACTTAACCCATAATCACGAAGCTGGCTTTGAATCCAAATGACCTGGGAAGTGCACGAACCTGCAGCTATGTATTCAGCCTCAGTTGTTGACAATGAAACACACGTTTGTTTCTTGGATTGCCGACTAACTAGTTTGCCATCAAGAAATTGGCATCCACCAGTTGTTCTTTTTCTATCGAAAACGCATCCACCTAGGTCAGCGTCATAAAATGCATGAACGAAAAATCCCGAGTTCGCAGGATACCATATTCCAAGAGATGAAGTTTGTTTCAGGTATCTGAAGATGTTCTTGACAGCCACCATGTGAGGTTCGCGAGGGTTGGCTTGGAACCTAGCACAATAACAAACGGAAAACATAATATCTGGTCTACTAGCTGTTAGATACATTAGTGAACCAATCATCTGACGATAAAGGGTCATATCAGCAGCTGGTTTATCCAGAGATGGTGTCAGTTTCGTTCCAAATGCCATTGGAACCTTTGCTTTTGAGTCTCCCACCATTCCAAACTTGGGAATTAAGGTCTTTGTATATGCTTCCTGATTTATGAAAATTCCCTCCAGTCCCTGTCTAATGTTTAATCCAAGAAAAAAGTTAATTGGACCCATGGAGCTCATCTCAAATTTAGTTTCCATCAACTTTCAGAACTCAGCAGTTAGGTTGGGATTAGTGGATCCGAAGATGATGTCATCAACATAAATTTGGACGATCATCAAGTGGTCACCCTCTTTGTTGCGAAATAACGTTGGGTCAACCGAACCATGTTTGAATTTGGACATTTTGAGAAAACGAGTTAGTGTTTCATACCAGGCTCTTGGAGCTTGCATTAGACCTTAAACTGTCTTGTCTAGAATATAGCAGTGATTGGGATATTTTTCGTTTACGAACCCATGTGGTTGGTCCATGTAAACATTTTCTTCAAGTTCGCCGTTTAAGAATGCACACTTAACATCCATTTGAAAAACGTCCACGTTCTTGTGTGCTGCATATGCCAAGAAGATGCGAAAGGATTCCAACCTTGCAACGGGTGTGAAGGTCTCTTTGTAGTCAATACCTTCTTCCTGGCAATATCCCTTGACCACGAGTCTCGCTTGGTTTCTGATAACATTCCCTTCTTTATCCATCTTGTTGCGAAATACCCATTTCAAACCATCAACTGATGTATCTAGTAAAGTTGGAATTAATCTCCAAACCTTGTTACGTTCGAACTCATTGAGTTCATCTTGCATCACTTCCACCCAATCAGAATGATTAAGAGTTGTGTTGACGGTTTTGGGTTCAATATTAGATACTAACGAATTAAACATACACAATTCTACTTTGGAGAATAATGCAATTTGTTTCGCTTTTAGTTGTGATCTCGTAAGGACGCCGACAGAAGATTCACCAATAACTTGAGTTTTTGGGTGATATCTGGTCCATTTGGTACTTGGAGGATAATTGCTATCTAAGGATGGATTCAGTTCAGCATTCACTTCCTCGAATTCAGATTGAACAAAATGAACGTCCGAATCATCATTCGCTTCCTTATTCTCCCCCTCGAATGATGCAAACTCATGAACTTTAGGAATCGAATCATCGCCTGCGAACGGAGGTGAATAATCCCCATCAGAAGGAGGTCAGAGGAAAAGGTTGAAGCAGAACCCACCCCCTGCAGTGGAGTACTCATGCTTTGAGGAGTAAAGCCCTCCTCCTGGAAGTGTGTATCAGATTAAGAATTCCCCCCCCCCCAGAAAGTAGTGTTCGTGTCTTGAGGTATGTTCGCAGTGGATGGCTGTTGGTGCATGTCTTTTGCAGCATCATCAATGATCTTCTTAAGTTTGTCGACTTTGTTATCAGCTGCTTTGGCTTCAGACGAGATGGCTTTCTCAGGTTCATCAAATAGTAACATGAACTCCTCATATAGGTTGGAAATAGGAATTATGGCAGGACTAGGCTTAGGAAAGATTTCCTTTATCTGGCTTTCGTTCGACTGAATCCTCTTCAGATAATGTTTGTCAAACGTAACATAATAGGTTTCTTCTATTTTCTTGGATCGTTTGTTAAGAACCCTATATGCCTTAGAGGTCAGTGAATATCCCAAGAATATACCGTCGTCAGCTTTCGCATCGAACTTGTTTCGTTGTCCCTTGGAGTTAAAGATAAAACACCTGGAACCAAAAACGTGGAAAAACTTAACATTAAGTTTGCGATTATTTATAATTTCATATGGAGTGATTAAAAATCGCTTATTCAAGATGGATCTGTTTTGGGTAAAGCAAGTTGTAGCAATAGCATCTGCCCAGAAGTAGAGTGGCAGACATGCGAACGTCAGCTTCACACAAAGATTAGTTTCGTCTTTCAACTACACCATTTTGTTATGGAGTGTAAGGAGCAGAGAAATTGTGAGTTAGTCCCTTTCAGCAAGAAATTCTTCAAACTCTTTGTTTTTGAATTCAAGCCCGTTGTCGCTACGAACATTGTGAACCAGCTTTTGCAGTTGGAGCTCGATTTGCTTGATAAAGTCTTTGAGCTTTGGCGTTGCTTCAGATTTCTGTCCAAGAAAGAACACCCAAGTGAAACGTGAAAAATCATCAACAATTACAAGTATCTACTTACTACCACCAACACATTCAATTGTAGAAGGTCGACAAAGGTCGATGTGTAAAAGCTCTAAAGGTTCAATGACTTTCGTCTTCACAATAGTTGGATGACTTTTTCTGCTTTTCTTTCCCATTTCACAGGATGCACACATGTGATCCTTGTCAAATTTCAATAGAGGAAGTCCTTGCACATGATCGCCAATAACGAGCTTGTTGATGTCATTGAAATTTAAGTGCGAAAGTCTTCTATGCCATAACCAGCTTTTGTCTGAATGAGCTTTCGTAAGCAAGTAAATGGCTGGCTTCCCTCGTATTGGGTTCAAATTCAATGGATACATTTCACCCTTTCGTTGTGACTTTAAAAGAATTGTCTTTGTCTTCTTTTCAATGATTTCTGATCCTTCGTCATCAAACGACACCTTTAAACAAGTTCCCACAACCAATTTCGAGACACTAATAAGGTTGTGCTGCAATCCTTCAACATAAGCCACTTCGCAAATTGAGAAGTCTCTATTCGTTATCATTCCATAGCCTTTGATTCTACCAAAAGAATTATTCCCATACTTTACATTACCACCATCTCTAAGAGCCCTGAATTCTCGTAACTCCTCCTTCCTCCCTGTCATGTGACGCGAATAGCCACTGTCGATGTACCATTCAGTGTCAAACTATTCGTCACGAATTACCTGCAAAAATTAAGCAGATTTAGGAACCCAAAGTCGCTTGGGTCCTTGTGAGCCTTTCATAGAAATAGGAAAAGTAATATCAAGATCAACCATATATGTTAGTTTTATTAGAGTGGTTTCATCTTTTCTTTTGATGGTGAAAACTTTGATTTTGTTATCTTTTAAGTCCGTTTCTTTAGAATCAGAAGACTTTTGCTTGTTGTTAACTTGATTCGTAACAGAATCATTTTCAGATGCCTTAGGGTTAGCCTTTGTTTTCTTGTTTGGAACATTCGGCTCCGAAACTATCTTTCGTGGACTGAGAGTAATAAGGTTTTGGCCTCTCCATGGGTTTCTTTGTAAAGTAAGGTTTTTGAACACCCTTTTGTTGAGAGTCCCTTGGACT
The DNA here is from genome assembly GCF_052849685.1 of Lactuca virosa. Classification (NCBI taxonomy): domain Eukaryota; kingdom Viridiplantae; phylum Streptophyta; class Magnoliopsida; order Asterales; family Asteraceae; genus Lactuca; species Lactuca virosa. The sequence goes on along the minus strand of NC_136428.1, from coordinate 274,489,827 downwards.
GTGAGAGCAACAGTGCGAACATTGACTGGGATTCGCATGCGAAGGTGCTTTCGCATTTTGATTGATTCTTCTTTCGGTGCGAACATAGTTAGAATTTTGGGATTGCCAAAATTACTTCCTTTCATTGAGATTTCTTTGGTATCTCACATTTCTTTGTCATTTTTGATCTGCAAGCTGCTCCGACGACTTGTGAATGTTCACCTTAGGTGTCGCTTTTCTTACCCCAATTTCGCTCTTCACTGGTTTGGGTTCGCTGCGAAATTCCTTGGTACCACTTGGGCTACCCTTCTCAAATGTTGAGCGATTGTTTGTGGGTTCAACCACATATCTTCCCTTTACTTTCCACGAAGTCCTTTCAGATAAGCCAACGGTTTTGTCAGCACTATCGATTGGGGCTGACCAGAAAAACTCATCGCAACCATCCTTGTTATCATCATCGACAATGGACTTTAGTTCGACAGTTTGAGTTTCATCAACGCCATTGATTTTAAAAAATTGATTAGGCGTAGTTTGGACCTTTGGAATAATAGTTGCTTTTTCTTTCAAAGTTTGTGGTTTGTTTTGAGAAATTCTTGCGAACTCTACTGAATTTTCAGAAATTAGAGCTTTCGCAGGTTGAGATTCGCTTTTAACAAACTCTGAGCATTCAACCTTATCCTCTACGCATATCTCACTCATATCACTGTCCTCATCAAATTTCGAAGTGCTTTCAACATTTAATTTGTTTTCTGAACTCAACTTGGCACTCAATGAGTCAAATTTCTGCATAGTATCAGATTTGATCTACTTTTTATCATTCTCATCCAAAATTTGTTTCAACATGTTTTTATGGTCCTTGGAGTTAATGTACGTTTCAATTTGTTCCAGTCCATATTTGTACGCATCAGAAGTTTCTTCGGACGAAACGATGGATTCGCATTTGTAGCAGTCTGTGTCTATTTCGCCTTCCTTTAATTCAACAAATGGTAAAATCATCTTGTGGGTTTTCTTACCAATCTCACAATCAAGGTGCAATTGAGTAATATTAAAATAAAGCCTTTTCGCAATTGAACAAAAAATGTTACGTTGTTTCAAAAGCATTAAATTGTCTCGCTGCAAATAGATAGATTCATCCCTAGACTTAGACAAATCCGACTCGATGTTCTGAATCCACATACGCCTTTCATCACTCTTCGACGAAACCCTGCTCAATTGATCAATTAGGTTAGAGTTTGACAATTGGGTTCGCCTTAAGCTATCACTTATACTTGAAAAGGTGAATTTTAAGTCGTTTAATTTAGTTTCATATCTAGATACAAGTACATTAAGAGATTCAAGAATGGAGTTTACCTTGTTGATCAATTGTCCGCATTCATTGATCTGCTCTGGAACAGGCCGAGCTACGAAACAGCTATCATCATTCCTTCCACTCCCACTCGCGTTCTTCTGCATCTGTGACCCTCCGTTGGTCACCATTAAACACATTCCCGTGAACTGTGACCTATCCTCTTTCGCAACAAATGCCCTTCCATGTGTGGGCTTGCGAACCTCTTCGTCCTCTAAGTCTGTTGACCAAACTTCTACTCCACCAAACTGATTATCAACAAAATTTTCCTGCACAATTAAAACAGGCATAGATTTATCATTAGCTTTCTTCTTCTTGATCTCCTCTAGCTTTCGCAGGTGATAGGTCTCGTCATCCTCTCCTTCCTTTTTCTTATTCATCCTTTGCAGCATGCACTCCTTGGCTAGATGATTTTTGCCATGACAATAGTTGCAGTCATAGCCTGAGTCACCAGCAAGCTTTTTCTCCTATTTTTCTTCTTCCTTCTGAGAACCACTTTTGTTCTCCTATTTCACCTTTTCTGAGCAATATATTCCCTGCCAGTTTCTGTTTTTGTTTGAGGGAAACTTTTTCTTTGCGAATCGCTTAGGTTTTGACACCATCAAATCAAAATCTTCATTTGAGAGCTCGTATTCAGAGTGATCCGAATCAGACCCATCATCAGCAATAGTTTTGCCCTTCGCGACAAGAGCCAAAGATCCGATCCCATACACCACTTTCGCTTCCTTTGACACCTCATTCTCTTGCGCCTTTAGAATACCCACCAGCTTCGCAAGAGTGTATCTCTTGAACTATTCGTGTGCTTTAACAGTAGATACCACCGCCTTCTACTCTGATCGCAGTCCATTCATGAACGTGATTTTTTTTTTCAATCAGTTCTCTTCCAATTCCCTGCTTTATCATCTTACTCAAAAGATGATTGTAACGATTAAAAGTGGAGGTGAGACTTTCTTCAGGCTTCTACACGAATTATCCAAATTCTGAGAGCAAAAGCGTTTGTGTTGAATGCTCCAGATCTGCATATGTAGAATAAAGCTCCTTCAACCTATCCCAGATGTCCTTCGTTGTATCACATGAACTGACGAGACGAAAAGTATGTTCTTGCAAAGCGAATCTGATGATTCTCGTTGCTTTAACATTACACATAAGTTTATCTTTCTCGTCTTGAGGTACATCCTTCATGTCAAGAAGTAGTTGGTTGTACTCTTTCTGAGTTTTGATGGTTCTTTTGGTCCCTATGTGAACAAACGGACCTAGAGTGATTGCTTCCCAAATCAGATAACCATTTTCGTCTGAGCCTAGAACATAGTGCTGCATGGTGAAAACATTTTGATACATGTAAAGAATCAGATGTGTAAACTGAGATTGTTTATAGGGTAATATAAAGATCACTTTAAGCCGTCAAAACAACAATGAAGACGACTAAGTTAGAGCCTATATTAACGGAAACTGTAAAATTCTGCAAACAGAAGAGATGCGTATAGATTACACAGTCTCCTGCTCTTATACCAATTGTTAGGATGAAAATACTTGTAGATCGAAAAGATTCAAACAGATATAACAAGAACACAATATTGATCAAACAAGTGCTGAATGATTAAATGTCACGCCTCAGAAGAACTCGATGAAGAATTACTACTATAGAGGCGTGATTAGGGTTGCAAAAGATAATATCAGACTTAACTAAAATACGATGCATGCATGCACCTTATATACTCTAACCCTAGGAATTAATACGAGTGGACATGCCCAACTCGTTTATACAAACAGACTAATCTAAGAAACCCAATGATGCAATACTAAATACTCAACAAATACCAATTGTTTGAACAATCACGAATAGATCGATAGATTCTAAACTAGAATATGAATCAACACAATGAAAACAATGATCGAAGTTGTGCTTAATGATTAAAATCCAATGCCTTAGAAGAGCTCAATAAAGAACTTCTCTATAATGGCACCGTAGGGAATCACAAAACGTTAATTCTAATACAATACATGCATGCAATATTTATAGCCTAACCCTAACACCATAATGATGGATGGATAGGCCCAGTCCGTTTAATAAAGGCTAATTACATACAAAGTAAATTTGAGACAATTTGAGACAACACAATAAATAACCCAAAAATGATCAAGGAGGATTCCACAAATGACATGATGCACAACCATGACAGAGTATACGCCATTGTGATCTTAATACGCCATCTGAGCATCATTCTATGACATGATGGCTTATGATGCTCCATATTTTTGCTCAATGTTATGCAATGTCTCTTATGTTTGAAGGTTGTAGAAGCAACTACATGCCATAATATGATTGTTTGACACCTTTCATGGGCCTATCGACTGATGTGTTTGGCCCATTAAGGTTTTACATATGATTCGTTGTCTATAAATATGTATGTTGCTACTCATTTGTAAGTAAGTATGGAATTCTAGTGAGTAGGAGAATCTTTGTGAAATTGTACCTATATCCTCTATTTGAGAACACGTGGATAAGAATGTTCCCCTCCTTACCCATGGACGTAGGTCACCTTGACTGAACCACGTAAACATCCTACCTTTTTGTGTGTTTGTGTGAGGTTTCATGTAAAGTGGAATCAAATATGTTCTGATTATTGACAAATGACATCTTATTCATTGCTAGTGGTTGATGCGCCATTAGGAGGCTTAATGTGCCATTGTAGCTCTTGATGTGCCACTCAAGCTGTGAGGTATGCTAGGATGATCAAGGTAGTCTAAGGATGCTCGGAAGTTTAATATGCTCAATGAGGATGACCCTAATCGCATGATGTGTCATGTTGATCTTGATAAACCATTTGAGCATTCATGTGATGTCTCTCAAGTTTGACAGTTCTAGAAGCAGCTGCATGGCAGATTGTGATTAGTTGACAAAATTCATGGGCCTATGGATTGATGGGTTTGGTCAATTAGGGTTTTAGGTTTGATCCTTATTTTATAAATAGGGATGCTATTAGTCAACTATATGTGGGTCCGAAATTCTAGTGATTCAGTGAAGCTGTGTGAAATTGTACATGTAACCTCTGTTTGAGAACTCATGAATAAGAATACTCCCTCCTGCCCATGGACATAGGTCACCTTGATCGAATCACGTAAATATTGTGTCTTTGTGTGTGTGGTTTGTGTGTTATCCGCTTTACTTCCTATTAAGTGGTATCAAAGCTTAGTAAGTGGTATCAGGTGTATTTCGATTCTTGACAAGTGACGTCCGATTCATAATAGGTACTTAATATTTGGCAAGTGATATCATATATGTTATGATTCATGACAATTGACGTCCGTTTCATAATAGGTTCAATACAATCCCTAAATTAAATTAATCATTTAGTTACTTAATTAAAAGTTTTACAAGTATAAAAAGAGCAATTGTAAAAGCCTAAAGGTTTTTTTTGTTGGTTTGAGGTTTTCTGCCAACGTGAGTATATAAAACGATTTTTCATAATGGGTTTATATCGATATTTCAATTGATATTGAGTAAACAATCTTAATGTATGTAATTGAGCAATAAGTTGATGAAAATAAAGCTTAAAGAACTTATTTAATAAAAATACTATACTTATTAGACTAAATTAAAGTGATTACTTATAATATTATATAGAATTTGAAGATTTACCCAAAAGGCATTTGGCTTGGAGTTGATGGATAGATGTTCATCATCTAAAAACTAAAAATTAAGGGTTCAAGTTTTTTTTATGGGTGAAATATGTACATTTAGGAGTAGTGTAGTGAGTTCATGTCTAAACCATTCTATTTTTTTAAAAGATTAGGAAGTTTCATTATAAATACGATGCAAATTTAAAAAAAAACATTATAAAATAAGAACAATATTTTAAATAAACTTTTTATATTTTGATCATAATATGTTAGTTATTTTCACAACCTATACCGAAGCTCCCTTAGTGCTTATTATTAAAATTTAAAAATTAAATTATTGATTTACCAACTAAGATTATATGTAAAATTCATATTTGGACACAACCAATAAATTGTCATTAATTGAAAATTAAATGTAAAAGCTATATTTGAATATTTTTCCTGCTAATTCAATAAATTACCAAAGAAAACCATAGCTCCTCCCCATAGTACACTTTATCAAAATTTAAAAATTATCATAAACAAATATTTTATGAAAAATCTTTGTATTCTATAAATTATTGATTTACCAACTAAAATTATATGTAAAATTCATATTTGGATGTAACTAATAATTTCTTTTAATTAAAAATTAAGTGTAAAATCTATATTTCAAATTGAACAATAAATTACCTAGAGAAATTAAATATTCTCCTACATTTTATTCTTATTTTTCTTTTGTTCCTATTTTTCTCTCTGCTTATTTAAAATGATGAGAAGTTTACAAATTTAACAATCCAATAAAATTTAAATTAAATTAAATGACACTCCCCACCGTCTTAAGTAGGTAGGAAAATAGTATGAACACAAAATAAGAGGATATTTAATTTCTATTACCAAAGAGAACCAAAACTCCCTGTAGTACTTGTTATCAAAATCTAAAATTTACCATAAACAAATATGTTATTAAAAATATTTTATTCTATAAGTTATTGATTTGCCAACTAAGATTATATGTAATATTCATATTTGGAGATAACCAATAAGTTGTCGTTAATTGAAAATTAAATGTAAAATCTATATTTCAAAATGAACAATAAATTACCAAATAGAACCAAAGCTCCTGGAATACTTGTTATCAAAATTTAAAAATTACAATAAACAAATATCTTATAAAAATACAATAAATTATTGATTTACCATCTAAAATTATGTAAAATTCATATTTGGATATAACCAATAAATTGTCATTAATTGAAAATTAAATATAAAATCTATATTTCAAAATCAACTATAAATTACCATTAATTGAAAATCTTTCAAGATTGTCACATTGATATTTATAAACTCAATTAATTAGTCTTTGAAGTTCACAACATAAATCCATTTCGAAGAAAATTCGGAAAAAAATGATGAATACTTCCTCCAAAATCCTCTTTTTCATTATATTGGTGTTCACTACCGGTTATTCTCTCCCTCTTTCTCTTCAACTATTTTGAGGTTTATTATATTATCCATATGTTGCATAAACCTTCGACGAATGCATAATAATATATATGCTTTTTGTGTTACTGCAGCTTCAGGAGTTCAATTTGATAAATCGAAGAAAAATAATGTAATAGATAGCAGAAACCAACTTCTAAACGCTATTTCTGACAAAACTGAGATAAACATATGTGCAGTAGATGCAGATTGTGATGGCTGGGATTGCCCACCTGACAGGATGCCTGCTTGTTATAATTTCCTTTGTGTATGTCGTCTTTTATAGAATAATATAATGCCTGATGAGAATCATAATAAAGTATTGATTCCGTGAATTGATGTTTAAATCATTTTAAGAGTGTTTCAAAATGTTGATTAGTTATGTTCATCTTTCAATTGCTTAATAAAATGGCAAAAGATCATCGTTTTCTATATAAATCAGTTTACTTCTATAATGACATTCTGAACCTAATTTTGAAAATAGATTTGTTGAAATGATAACATCATTAATTTTGAGCGATAACAAAACTAAAAATAAATACACTACAACAAATAGGACGCCATTTGTCAATAATTTATGTTGCTATAGCCATCGAGCAAACATGTTGTCACCATATATGTTAACAATAAACCTTCATCGCTATAGTTTCTTCTTTTTGTCGGGCTTGATGTCATAGTATGTATGGACTTCAACAACATGCCATCAACATAATTAAGTGTCATTGTAAAAGTTATGTTTTCCTTAAAAAGTGTTAAACAAAAGTTATGATGTTTTTTTTGCAAGTAATTTTGGCTATGACAGGTCATAGTGCTAGATTATATTTTGAGTGGCAGTTTCACGACGACATATCATCAAGCATGTACAAATAAAAAAAATTTATTACTCGACTACCAAAGGTTGTTACACTGTTAAGTTTCGGTTCAACATCTCGTTTATTAGGATAGATTTTTTTTCTTGAGCCATATATATTTTAAACTCTTACAACTCTGTAAATATTTTTTTTATCAATGTTAGTTAATTGGTTCATCAATATGGGATAATACATAGAAAATGAAACTTTCTAACTAAATTTTGATCTTCTATAACTTTTGATGGAGAGAGATGGGTTTGAAATGCTAAATCTTAAGTAGACAACACCTATAGTATTTTTGGATATCCGAAAGTCATTAGAATTAAAACTCTTCATAATTCATGTAAAATCCCATTCTTTTTAAAAGTATTTACAAACTATGTTTATAAACCTTACATGATTTATAGTAATGTATCATAAGTTAGTTTTAGCAAAAGCATCAAAAGTATTATAAGAGTTTCTTGTTGTTCCCAAAAAATATCATAACCATAGTTAAGAAAAAGGATATAGAAAAGTCCATGGTTACGTTAGGTCTTCCAAAAGTTCACTTCTAACTCTATCCTTCTGCTCCTTTGCTACTGGCCTAATAAAGTCTTATGAGATACATTGTTTTAAACACAATAATATAGTAGCATATAATAAGTTTTAACATGACTCACAATTCAGTGCAATGAAAACAATAATTCAAGCAAGATAATAATTATATTCAATAATAACCCTACGGTTTTCCTTGTATCTAGTGTTAGTGATTACGTTTTTGGACAAAACCCTTTAGGGTTTAGATTATGTCACTTATGTATCCTTATTTATATGAGGTTTAACCCTGAATCTATATCAATCAATCTATTATATCACATGATAACAGAGCTCTAGGTGAAAACCCTATTGCTGACCATAATTCGCAACCGCCTCCCTCCACCTCCGGTGACCTTCTCTAGTAGCCTTCAGAGGTGTCTTCCCTGTCCATTTTTCCCTTCTTAAATCTCTTCTCCTCTTTGAAAGTTCTTTATGCCAAAAAATCATTATAGAATGATATTGCTAATAACATATAATCCTATACGGTCAAACCTTATAGCAAGTTACTACTAATTGATTATGTATTATAATAATTTGATTATTATTAAATATAATTAACACCTGTATTTAATTAGAAAATCATTATTTTATGAAAATAATATTTTACCAACATATTGGGAATTATTGTTTTTAGAAAATAATAATAAAAGAGAACAAAACTAGGTTAATATCATATGGTATGAATATTAATGTTGTGTACAACATTTTTGTCACTCTGAGTAACCATCAAGTTGCCATCAAACTAGCTAGTTATGGATACTGTAATTAGCAATTCAATCTTGTCCCCTTTCTCGTGATGGTTCTAGGATTGCTTTTGTATTGTGTATTACTTCACTCATGCATGTAAGAAATACTTGTTACCTTTATGTTTTCTTGTCTTGACTTTATATATACTTGGATGCATAAAAGAAATAGTATTACAAGCATGAAGAGTTAGTTCTTTTAGAAAGGGTATTACAAGTGAACACTAGCATCTTGAAGTGGTTTTCTCTTGCTTGGTGGATACTTCTAGAGAAGCTTTATTTTGAGTTGCTTTCCATCTTCATCAACTTCCTAATGGGAAAAAGGAACCAAAGTCTTCAAAGGTTGTAAACTCTTTCCGTTCTATGGCTGTTTTACTCTTCCTAATTACGTCGAATTTGTCACTATAATTAAAATATTTTTGAATAAAAACTCAACACTTTTACTCCTCCTAAGAAAACCACTCTCAAACAACCGTCATTGCATATTGTTCTAACCGCTAAAACAGTCGCCACCGCCGCTGCCTCAAGATCAAGCCACCACCGGCGCTTGCAGATCCAGTCATTTCCGTCTCAACCACCGATGTGTCCGGATCTTGATCTCCGCCAGCCTACCTCTTCTACTTTTTATTGTCATATACGTGTAATGTGTTATGCTTTATGTTTTTTGTTTCTCCAGTTTAATCGTTCCCAACCCGATTAAGCTGCAGGGGATGTTAGTGATTAGGGTTTAGGCATAAGTTCTATAAGGTTAGGCTTTAGATTAGGTCACTTTTGTATCCTTATTTATATGAGGTTTAACCCTCACTATTTATCAATCAGTCTATTATCTTACACCTTGCTCCGTATAGAAATGTAGTATTTAATTCATAGACCTATATAAAAATCTTACGGGTTACCCCGATTCTTTCTTACCAAATGGGATGAACAAATGTCATTCCTCATGGAATCTTGGTTGAACATCTGCTTTGGGCTTGGAGTACCATCCCTATTGAATCTTGTAATTCAACTAGCCGGGACATTGGAAAACTATGAACGCATTCATGTTATAAAAACTCAAAGCTTAATCAATAAAAAATTGACCAAACTCAATTAGAGTGCTATATACTTTCAAAACATTACTCATGGAAATGCATTATAACAATCTCAATAGAAGATCAAAACAATGTTTAATCATCAAAACAAGTTTTTAAGTAAATATAGCTATAAGAATATTGTTGCTATGTACCTATTTAAAAATCTACATGTACTCACCTCCAGTAGTTGTAAAGTTTATCTAGCTTCCATAATATCTTTGTCCATCACTTACCTTTTCTCCTTCAACACATACCGAATTATTCCATTCATACATGTCATTTAATTTACTAGAGTTATATATATGTGAAAGTGTTTCCATTTCTATGTCTCTATAGGCCAATTTGAAAACTATTCCATGATATGACATGTTTTATTCCTAAATAATGAGCCAACTATACAATCTTGAGAATTTGTTAAATGACTAATTTGAGAATTTGTTAAATGAATCTTCATATAATTTTATCATACTTTTATTGATATAACACATTGGTCATAGTTATAGTCATTTCCATAACATTTTTAAGTTAGGCCCCATTACAATTATCAACTTTAAATTCATATCATATTAATGATAATCATTACTTCAATACTCATCTATAACTTCTAGAAGCTCATTCTTTATAGTTATGTGAATTCTCCAAATTGTTACAATGCATGAATCATTGGATCACCATAAGCCAATGCCACATGATCGCATACATGAGTTTTGTATGGAAGATCACATACATGATCGTATGATCGGCATCGAGATCGTAAAATCGGGATCCGATCCGAACTTACCCCTCCATGAAAATTGTCAAATTTTAATCCAGGTTTTATTGTCTTTACTAATTTACTGCATAACAAGGTCTCCCTACCCAAAGGTCAGTCAAGAATATACATATTCTTGTACTGCTTTGTAAATAGTAAATGATCAAAAACCCCAACTAGAATTCTTCTCTTTTAATGTTTTACTATCATCGATGGTAGAAATTTAGATTTAGCTTCAGATTGTTATTAATGTTTTAAAGCATGTCATATTAAAGATTTAATAATATGAAGGTTGCGAGTTGCTACTAGTGTATGATAAATGATCAATCTTATTACTCTTTTAAGCTATTTAACAATGTTATTAACTACTACATGATCATTTACATTTTGAGATATTTAACCATGAAATATGGGCAAAAAAGTTTTATATACGATCAATTACCTTTTTATGTCAGTTTTTGAGAGATATTAGGATCTCAATCCCGATCTTACGATCATGATCTTGTAAACATGAAAAATGATCCTATGTAGGATCTTGATCTTGAAAACCTTGGCTTATGATACCGAAGATGGATTTAGATCAATGGACAATGCAATATCTGATTATGAACTATCAAAAACTAGTACGTAAGGATCATCAAGAAGACTCTTCTACCTGGCCCTTTCTACATCTATATATCCACCTGTTTGTAAAACAATAAAGAGTTATTGCATTAATAATGTATGTATTCCTAATCTCATTTCAAATTACATATTATTATTTAATGCACTGTGATGTTGTGTCATCTAGATTTATGAAAGTTAGGATGTTATTTTCCAACTGATCTTGGTGATTGGACTCAAGTTGTTTTCGAGGAGCCTTTTGGAAAGGATTTGGAATCTTTTGAAAAACTCAGTGCCTGCCCACATTGGAGAACTGTTTGAAGAACCACAAATCTGTCGTATTGATCATTATTTGGAAAAAAATTTGTACAAAACTTGGTAATGGCGACATGAAACTACCCAACTTTTCTTTTTTAATCTCCTCAAATATTCATTCTACTTAAACTTTTCTTTTAATTAATAAAATTGTCGATGGCACTTTGATTTGCAAATCAATTCTTCTTGCCACTATGAATCACGACAACATTTCTAATATTCAGGTGAGATAATCTTTTAACCCATTCTTAATATGGAAATTTTTCCCAATGATATGAAATCAGAAGTTTAGTTTCATTCATTAGATTCATTTTGATTTTAACTTTCTGATGGAAATTTTCTTTTGGAATGTGTTTAGAGAGGATTTTGGAACCGAAGGTCGTGTTGGATATTTCGATCAACATGGATAATTTTTATTATTTTTATAGTAATATTACAATGCACACATTGAACAAATTAATTTTCTCCTGATGACCCTTGAAAATTTTAAATTCTTTGTGGTCTTCTTTGGCACTATTATCATAGGCATCATTCAGAATTATCTACTAATTTATTCTTAAGATGTTTCAAATTAAGTTCAAAGCATAAACTTCTATAATTGTTTCCCCATAAAAAATGTAAAAAGATATTTGTTTGCAATGCACGTGCTTCGCCTAGTTGCTATAGAGAAACCAATTTCTTTTTTTTTAGAACTACATAATATAAAAGAAACAAGCCTTAGGGACTAGCAAGAAACTAGCCTAAGACAACAAAATTACAAAAACATAGGTTGGTGGAGCCATAAGTTCCAATCTCTAACACCTTTTCTCTTTCTAGAGAAACCTTTTTCTTTAAAGCCTAAGCATGTTTGTGATGAGTAAGTGAAGGTGTATATTTTTTGTTGTTTCGTTAAAATTTATATTTGTTTTCTTTACTAATATTCCTCACCACTGTTTCACATGGCTACTACACCTATAATGATCATTGAGATTTGGGGCCCCATATGTTATGCATGCATGTATTGGACTAGAATTGATGTAAATGGGATAAAAATTGAAATCTTTACAAAATTGGATAGGTACTCTATCATGATCTCTCGTTTATGCAAAAGATGTAAATTCCCTCCAAATCCTCATCATAGAAAAAAGAGTACAAAGCTTTCTATGACATATACTATAATTTTTGATGTAGGTGAAGCTACATGGCTTGTGATGAACATGGTTTAGGGTGAATTAGACTTGTCTTACACGCAACGATATCAAAACACCATAATTCCAGAAGCTTATGAACATTTGATTCTTGTATGAATATAATCAATTTTCTATGACATAAATTATTGATTGACCTAAAATATTCAATATTTATTCAAATAATAAAGATAGAAAGCTATAAATTATTTTTAGAAGCCCAACAAATTTGGTGTTTGGTTCATAAGTAGTGATCAACAACATTTTATTTGTAGAGACGAGCTAAAGGTATGCTTGCATAAACTAATCAACTTATCATATGAGAATTTAAACTTGCGTTAAACGCAAAAATAGTAACATACTTTCAAGTTGTATATTATATAGCATCTTACTTTCATTTTAATTCCAACCAAAAACCATAATTGTTTTACAAATATAGTTTCCAAAAGTAATAATTATGAATCAGAGTATCGTAAAATCAAATATCATGAAAATCAGAAAGATGTGTACGTCCACACCTTTGCTTTTCCCTGATCATCTGAAGTACCTGAAACATAGAACTTAAACTGTAAGCCAAAATCTTAGTGAGTTCCCCCAAAGTACCCCCACACAACCAATACACATAAGAACATGTATATATGAGCCTTCAGCTTAACAGGACAACCTCGCAGGGCCTATAGCCGATTTGGACCGCTCTTCGCGTCTTCGGTCTGACTGGACTGTTGGATTAATGTCTAAGTCCATAACTATATTTGGTATGTACTTGACCCGACCCGGCATGGTCCATTTGGGTTGCACTTCACCGGCACAATTTATATGGATAGTCTTTTGAGAATAGTATATTTATGATTTATATTAATATATTATAAGTTCTAATATATTAATATGGAATCATATTATTTAATTAGTATTGATCAAGAATTAATTTAGAATTAATTAAGTGATCAAAAAGAACTAATTAAATATGGACTCTTATATATATGGAATGGGCAAAGTTCATTTAGGTTGGGCTAAGCTTTCATGGATGGTCCATGGAGCTTTTAACCCATGGATCCTATGTAAATGAAAGGTCATGGGTATTAGTGTTTACATGGATGTAACCCTAATCCTCCATAATATATAAAGGGGTCCTTGGCTCACAAAATTGGCACAAGTGTGTGAAAATAAGAGTGGGCCGATTTTAGTGTGCATACATATTCTCTCAAGTTCTTCCAAGGTGTTTTGGTGATTTGTGATTCCATTTGAGGCTTCCACACTATTGGGGCTAAGCTCTTAAAGCTTGAAGACATCAAGCTACATCAAAAGGTATGTCATCTAACTAGAACTTTGTAGTATAGGTGCTTCATAATATGCTAGTTAGGATGAAACCTTGGAATAGTTAATATTTGCATGTATAATAGAGAAAACATAGATCCAAGGTTTATAGGGTTTCATGTACACCATAGGAGTGTTAGAATGCTCAAAAACCCAACAGTGGTATCAGAGTCATGAGTTGTTTTCTGTTATATTGATGCAAATGTTTTATTTTCAAGTTGGAAAAAAAATGAAAAAAAAATATGAAGTTTGTCAAAATTTAAGATAATTATTTGTTTTGTGAAAATCGAATTATTTGTAAAATTTGAATCATTTGTTATATGAGTTGAATTAGGTCAAATTTTGTAAAAGATAAAATGATATGATTATTTTATTAGTTTTAAAAGTTTGATCTAAATGTTTTAAGGAGTTACAAATTTTGTCATAAAATTTTGGAGCTCAAAAGTTTTTTTAAAGTTGTGATCTTAAGGGTTTTTGAAACTTCCATAAGTTATGGATATGAAAGTTTTTTTTTTTAAAAAAAAATTGATTCAAAGTTTTTATGGAGTTACAAAATTTGGTGTTAATGTTTTAAAGAATTCCATAACTTGTTCTTAAGTTATGGAACATGGAAAGTTTCATCATAAAACACAATTAATTCCATAAGTTATGGAATCCAAAGGTTTTCAAGAATTACAAAACTTGCCCTCAAGTTTTGGAATTTGAGAAAAGTTTTTTATGAAAAAAAGAATTGAATTCTAAAACTCATGGGTTCATAACTTAAACAATTAATTAAATGGTTTTAATTTTGAGTTTAATAATTGGAATTATGATGTTTTGTTGAATAGTTCAAATTAACTCTTATGGACTTTATTAATAGTTAATTAAAGCGTTTAATTAAAAGAGTATTATTAAATCCATAAATATATGGTTTGAGTTTAATTAAATTAAAAGTCTAGTTTAATTAATAGATTAAACCATCAAGTATTTTAAATGTCTAAAATACACCTTTATACTATTATAATATTAAAAGTTTAATATATTATATGTATAAGAGCAAGTCGTCTTACCATTAGTAGGCCTCATTCACGAAGCCGGTCTATAAGGGGGGTATAAGGTTGTTGCCTATAAAATGGCAGCTTAATGGGTGTCCACTCTCACCCACCGCTTCCTTGACTGGTGGAGGGTCGTTAGCCGAACAGATAGGACAAGGACTATAATTCTCCCTTCATTAAAAGTATTAATGATAAATACTAAGTAACTAAACCTTTTATTAATTCCCAATCTTAGTTACTTAGGAAAATGTGAATAAGATGCTAATCCATGAAATTACACTTTGCACTTTGTTTAAACCGTTAGTGGAGCGTGTGTGGTTAACCGGCACACTAACCTGGATTTAACAAAGTAGGCAAAGGGTAACTTAATATTTATCATAGTATCGGTGGAGCTCGTGTGGTTAACCGGCTTATCGATTGAGGGGTAAATATTAAGGGTACCAAGTATATTTGCATGGTTACTTCACACCTTGTTTTGTGATCCTCGGCATCCCAGTCACAAAACCTGAAGGGCACACTCGAGATTGAAACATGCCATTGAAAAGTTCAATGAATCTCAAAAGATCTAGGAGTTTCAAATCCAAGTAAAAAAACCTAATTAAATTATTTCGTTTTTCATGGTGGAAATTGGTAAATCGTCATTTACCTACCTTCAACTATTTTATAACTCGGATTACGGCATCCCTCTTCCAGTTATAAATAGGTTGTTGGATCCTAGCCTTAATATTTCATATTGGGTGTTATGTTAAGGACTTTAGATCAACTATCTTGAATATCTCCCAAAAGATGTCGAGTTCAGACATCTATGATCTTCCCAAATCTCTTGGAACTTTACTTCCTCCACCTCCTCCAATTATTCTCCCTAACCCACAAGTTCAAGGTCACTCAAGCCCTAATGGGAAGGAAGGTCTATGTGTGATCACATCTTAGAGATGAAGTCACATATTGACAAGCCGGGAGAGTTGGGTTTCAAAGTCTTGAGAAAGTTGGGTGTTCAATCACTTTCTAATTCACATAGTGAGTTCCTTTGGGACTACTATGATACAGACTATGACATGAACCTTAATGATCATATCTATTTCCTTGGTGCTGCTGAATCAGCAATGATTTGGAATGATAGTGAAGCAAATTTGATTAGAAGATCAACTTCCCAAAAACTTTATGGACAGTGACAATGGTGACACTGGAAATCCAGAAAAAGCATTCTCTTCCCAATGGAAAGGGATTGGCCATAGTCAACCCGGTTGACCAAATGGTAAAGAGAAAGGCTAAGTCTGAGATAGTCCCATTACCAAAGGGTCCATATGTTTATTTTGCCAAAGGAAGGGGCGTTGATTGCAAAGCTGCCAAATTTACCTAAGGATGTTAAAGTCAATAAGTTTGACTCTACATCAGGTAGAGCCCATTATCTAACTCTGCTAAGTTCTATTCTGAGATCCTCATTACATGATGTGACTGGGTCACATGTTGATGTTTTAAGAATCAAAGAATAGAGAGAAATCTTAAAGGAAGTATATGCTGATTCTGATCGCGAAGGTGGATTTCGATCGCATCAGAATTTTGAGCAGTTGCTTAAGAAGTTATGATATATTGCTAAGGAATAGATAACAACAATTTTCCATGTGGATTGTAAGGATAAGTTTTTCCTCAAAGTTTTAAAATAAAAGAAAATTGTTTAATTTTGTTTATTTGAAGTATCCTTACAATGACATTTGTGGAAAATTGTTGCTTATATGATTCCACTGACAGCAATATTGGAAAATGGATTTGATTCTTTCATTTGTGGTAGTGTCTAAATTTACCAAATCAGGAAAGTTCCTCATCACCCAAGTTTCAATTGGACCAAAACTTGGAATCATGCAAGTTGAATAGTATGATGAATGAGAACTTTCAAGCATTGGAAAATCAAGACTAATTACTTGTTCACATGGATGTGTGAGTCAAGTGAAGGACTAAAGGGATCGAGTACACATTCTTGTGCACTGGTCATGTCCACCACAAAGCTCGTTAAGACTATTTGATTTACTAAAGTTTAGTAAATATGGTTATACTTACAAGTTTAAGTATAATTCTGAAACATTGGAAAAGTCTCAATGTATGGCAGAACGAATGGGAATAATCAAATTAGGCAGAAAGATAAAAGTTTCTCAAATCTGAAAATATGGGAGAGTACTTTAGTATCATGTTTGTGATCATCTTAGTGATTTAGAAATCATATCGCAATTAGTCCTCTAAAGGTCATCTTAGTGCATTCTTATGACTAAGAAGAGGAGTCATGAATTGTTGAAATGGTTAGATCAGGAAGATGAGTCATACTTCGTTCCAAAACAATTCTTAGAGTCATACTCCAAGATTGTAACTTGAGTGAAATATCTTAAATAAAGGTTTAAAACACTTGTCAAATGTAAGAGTAAAAGTGTCCTACTCTTGTACATTTGAAATTGGTAAGTTGTGATGTTTTGGATAAAACAAAGACCAACTAAGGCCAATTGTGTGAAGTGTTTGTCTTGATAAAGAATCCGCACTATCTCTTGAATATTTGGCAAGATAGTCTTATATGTCAAGAGGATAGTGGGAGTCTTAAAGATCCTAAAAATAATTTCAAGAACTAATCAAGAATAAAACCTGAGGTTCTTCACTAGCACACGACTTGAGGTTTATAACCTATCGTGTTGACATATTCTGTGCCCATTCCAGTTAAAGTTGGCTTTGCATAGGAGTTCTGAAAGTTCTCAATTGGTTGCATAACAACTTGGAAGCAATGGCAAGCCCTGTACTGCCAGGTGGCAAGAAGTTAAGATTGCATAAGTTCAGTCCGTATGAGTTTGGATTTGTCATTATCCTTGTCTTGTGACTATGGTTTTGACGATTCACATGGATAAGAACACATACACCATAAAATCTAAGGGTCATAAGGTTTCTCTCCGATTCATGAAAATGATGGTGAGGAAACACTTCCACCAAGTAGATTTGAAGCAGATGGCAAAAGGTCTAAACAATTGAGACTATGATTACGACATCCCTTTTCATAGTTCTGAAATTGTTTAGACACACATGCATGCTATCTAAGGAAAGGTGTATGATTTTGATAAAGTTTTATCAAAGCATCTCGTATCAGAAATCTGAACTTTGGTAAGAAAGTCAATAAAGTATTGATTTCTAGAAGTCCAGCTGATTTCTGAGTACATGTCAAAGCTAGTGGGAGCATAAGTGTTATGCTAATAATCATCATGTTAGTGGGAGCATGATAATTATTGTTAGTGTTTCAAGTTAGCAATGTGAATTATAGAAAACAAAAGTTTCAATTCGTGAGGCTGTAGGGATTGAAAAAGTTGTTTTGCTATAATTAAGGGAGAGGATATACTTCATTTCAGTTCTAAAGGCTTAGATTGAGACCTTAATCATCTTTAGTCAAGAATATATATATGAATTTCATGTTGGATTGGTTCAACTTAAGGAAATTCTATATATTGCGTTCTCAAAATTCGATTATGATTACGGCATCCCTCTTCATAGTCAAATTTTGAAAACATGGCAAATAAAAATATTGTAGCAAAAGACTGGTCTAGAATCATGTCTTTATGTGAGACATCATGAATCGTGTACCATTTGCTTTGGGTACAGGATCGATTGCATGTGCTATAATATTTGTCATTTCTAAAGTTTTCCAAATGCCCATAGGCATTAAGAAGGGAAAAGGTCTAGAATTGGATATGACTAAAATGATTAAGCAATTGTCGATGACAATCTGAGGTTTACCAAAGATTGGTTGCTCAGGGACAGTTGGAAGTATAGTGCTAATTTTGGAAGGACCATATTGACATATTCTGAAAAGAGGCATCTCTTATTCAGAAGTGATAGTCAAAATGAGAATATGGAGTTGTCTCCATAGGTGGAAGTTATCTGTGTAAGATTAGAAAACTTAATGCAAGAAGCATGTCCAAAGCAATGTACTTTGAATATGAGACTTAGTTTCCATGGAGTTGATCTCCATTGGAATACCTTATAATGACTGTTGACAAGTCTTTGTGACTTTGTACATATTCATTACAGGAGGGTCAGTGAATATAAGTTTAAAATCTAAACAGATTTCGATAAATGATAGGAATTTGAAATTCTCACATTTTTCGATACGGATTTGGGAGTGTGAAATTAGAATCATTGAAATTATGTTCAATTGGTTTATTTCACAAAGTAAGGACCATAGACAAACATAGAGTGCATACTTGGTGTATGGCAAAGCTATTGTTTAAGAAAAACATAGTGTACATGCTTGGAGCATGGGACAACTAGTGTTTTTAATTCAATTATAAAGTTGATAAAACCGAAACAATGAATAATGAGTAATCAGTATGGTGATAAATAAAAATGTTTATTTATATTCATAGGGTTTGATACCATATTTGATTCATTTACTCTTGTGTTTCACTTTGCATGTTTTGACTTCTAGAATAACTAAGTCGCTCTTCCTGAATGACTAAGTTATTCAAACCATCCACAGTTGGTCATATGTTGGAAGTAGATATGAATCAAGACTATCATGGGTTGGTTTGTAGAGGTCCAAGTTGGTGGAAAAAGTGGTGCTACAACACTCATGAGTGCTCATAAGTTCTGAGTATTGGATTCAACCCGTGCTCATTTGAATCACTTCATGGATTTTATCACGAGTGATCATGAGACGATAATATCTTATATTCTTCAAACCTAGAGATATGAGTTGTTACTATGAGTTGGTTATACATTGATTGCACGAAAACGCATTTGGTAACTCGATGTTATAAAACGTGCCTTTGTGTATGATTCAACAAGTAGTAGAACAAGCCATATGAGTCGAAGTTTATCCATTCCTTTTACCTTCGGGATAAAAGAGATATATGTGGGCCCCTCGATAATTTAGCGATGACACATGTGAGTGCTTGGCCAAGCCAGGACTGATTTGATTTGTTCAATCAGTCAGTCATCATAAATCAAAAATCGGGAAACAAAAAATGGACAGAGAGAATGATTATAATCCATGTCTCAGTCCATATGATATCTAGAATGGAGGAATATATGATCCCTTATCTAATGGACAAGTCATTGACAAGGTCAGAGTTCGACAGCGGCTTTAAGAGCTACGATTGCCAGTTAGGTTTTGAAGTCATACTCAATAATAGTTTTAGACTTATCCAAGTGGGAGACTGTTGGATTAATGTCTAAGTCCAGAACTATATTTGGTATGTACTTGACCCGACCCGGCATGGTCCATTTGGGTTGCACTTCACCGGCACAATTTATATGGATAGTCTTTTTAGAATAGTATATTTATGATTTATATTAATATATTATAAGTTATAATATATTAATATGGAATAATATTATTTAATTAGTATTGATCAAGAATTAATTTAGAATTAATTAAGTGATCAAAAAGAACTAATTAAATATGGACTCTTATATATATGGAATGGGCCAAGTTCATTTAGGTTGGGCTAAGCTTTCATGGATGGTCCATGGAGCTTTTAACCCATGGATCATATGTAAATGAAAGGTCATGGGTATTAGGGTTTACATGGATGTAACCCTAATCCTCCATAATATATAAAGGGGTCCTTGGCTCACAAAATTGGCACAAGTGTGTGAAAATAAGAGTGGGCCGATTTTAGTGTGCATACATATTCTCTCAAGTTCTTCCAAGGTGTTTTGGTGATTTGTGATTCCATTTGAGGCTTCCACACTATTGGGGCTAAGCTCTTAAAGCTTGAAGACATCAAGCTACATCAAAAGGTATGTCATCTAACTAGAACTTTGTAGTATAGGTGCTTCATAATATGCTAGTTAGGATGAAACCTTGGAATGGTTAATATTTGCATGTATAATAGAGAAAACATAGATCCAAGGTTTATAGGGTTGCATGTACACCATAGGAGTGTTAGAATGCTCAAAACCCAACATGGACCGCCTCGTAGGCCTTATGTCTATCCAGACCGCCCCATGTATCTTGGCCTTCAGAACAAAGTAGGACCGCATCAACCCAATAACTATAAAATGTTGACATATACAATAGGAATCAATAAACAACAACACAGGTAATCATACAGATCTGCCAATCTAATGCATACTCAGTGAATACAGGTAATCATACAGATCTACCAATCTATAACGTACTAAACAGAGCATAAATACAATATAATAGGATATAAAATTCAGTGGGACGGCCTTGGTGCCTTCGACCCACTAGTACAGTGAGGAAAACTCACCTCACAGTTCAAAAGATAGTTGAATAAATCACAGCGCCAACTGCTGACTCTACTGGTCACCTACACAACAAATAGTGACCTAGTCTCAAACTACAGCCCAAAATACCCCTAGGTCAAACTAGGTCGAAATCCTGGTCAAAGGTCAAAAGTCAAAAGCCAATGGGTCAACTCAGCCTAAGTACACTCGACATACTCAACTACTACGCCTGGCGTAGTACGCTTCTTGACCAGATTGTGGGGTCCTGACCTGGTACGGGCAGTGTACCGTCAGGTACACCCACCATACGCGTCTACCAACTTTCCTTTCTAAGAAGTGCTTAAACCATTAAGACAGTACGTCCAAAACCCAAATCTAGTTCCAAATAATGTCCTAAGCCATAAAGTTTCCAACTTTATGACTTTCGAAGGATAGAAAGGGTCCAATAGCTAAACCCTAACTTATTTCATAAACCAACACCTCATAACTCATGCATAAAGAAATGAAAGGGATCAAAATCATTTTTTATGGCTTTAAGCACCTAAAACGACATGTAGGATAACCCTTATGGGTTGCAGTAATCCATACTCATGAAAACCAAGCAAATAGGACCAAAAAGCGTAAAACGTAAGAACTAACAAGATCCAAAGCAAATAAAAATCAAGGTCTGAACTTTATACCTCCAAAGGCTGTTTGAGGGCAAGATACTTCTGGATCTAGACGGTCTTGAGATTTAAGGTGAATACACTTCCTTCTTCCTCCTTTAAGAACACCACGACACACTCTAAGGATCCAAATGCTCACAAAGATGGATTAGGGTTTTCAAGTTATGAAATGGGCTGGAGGCTGATGAGGGAAGGAGTCTTGGGGAGTTAATGATGCTTCAATATGGTCTAAACCCTGAAAATTAGGGTTTGCCTCCAACCACTGACATCCAACGTAAACTGAGTAGTCCCAACATACTAGCCAAGGCCACACATTTCCATTTAAGTGCCATTTGGGACCAATTAGCAAACAATTACATAATAAGGATCGAAAATGAAAATTACCTGAATCGTGTGTGTTGCATTTCTCCCCTTGAATCAAACTTCATCCTCGAAGTCCAATTCTATGAATAACTCAGGGTAGTGCTCTCGTATCTCCGCCTTAGGTTCCAGGTCCATTCGGAACCCTTCCGATGCTGCCATTGAACCTTGACCAAAGATACCACGTTTTTGCGCAAGGACTTCATCTTCCATTTCGAAATTCCCACTGGTCTCCCAACATAGTTCAGGTCATCATCAACCTGAATATCATCCAAAGGCACTACAGTTGAATCATCAGCCACAAACTTTCAAAGCTGAGAAACATGAAAAGTCTTGTGTCCACATCCTCCTCTCTAACCCTCATCTGATGATACCCGAACCTCAAATCAATCTTGGAAAAACAAGATGCATACTGCAGCTTATCAAAAATGTCATCAACCCATGGAAGTGGGTAACGGTTCTTCATCGTTAACTTGTTCAACTCCTGACAATCGATACTCATTCGGTGAGACCCATCCTTCTTCTTCATAAACAAGATCAGTGCTCCCCAAGGCGAACTTCTTGGTCTAATGAACTGCTTGCCCAACAACTCCTGAAGCTGAGAGGATAACTCTTGCAGCTCTGGTGGTGTCAATCCGTATGACGCTTTAGCAATCGGGGCTGCACCGGGAAGCAAATCAATCTTGAACTCAAACTGCCTCTTGGGAGGCATGCCGGGTAACTACTCCATAAAAACATCAGGGAACTCCCTTAGTACGACCACAGCCAAGACCAAAACCTCCTTCCCGAACCGAGTTTCAACCACATAAGCAAGTTAACCCGTACACACATGTGGTGCCAATCGATATGACGCTTTAGCAATCGGGGCTGCACCGGGAAGCAAATCAATCTTGAACTCAACCTACCTCTTGGGAGGCATGCCGGGTAACTACTCCATAAAAACATCAGGGAACTCCCTTAGTATGACCACAGCCGAGACCAAAACCTCCTTCCCGAACCGAGTTTCAACCACATACGCAAGGTAACCCGTACACACATGTTGTAAATACTGTCGAGCCCTGGTATCAGAACAAAAGGTTGATCTGACTCTAGCACCCTCTCCATAAATAATTATTTCTCCCTTACGTGAGCTTTGAACTACTACCCATTGACCCTCACAATCAATCATCACACCAAACCTGCTCGACCAATCAATCCCTACTATCATGCACACATCTGCCATGTGGATAGGGATTAGATCAATCAGGTAAGACACCCCTAAAATCTCCAAAACACAACCCCGAAAAACTCTTGATGCCAAAACCCTGTGTTCGTTGGCGATAGAAAACCACAACACACACTCCAACCCACCAATTGTCATATTAAAACTCCTACTGAAGGATTGAGACACAAAAGACTGACTCATAACCGAGTCAAAATGGAGAAGAGCAGGCAGTGAGTTCACTAAGAAGCTACCTAACAAAATCATAAACATAAGCATACCATAAAATAATTGACAGAATAATAAATGAAAACATACCAGTAACAACGCATGGCGCTGCCCTGGCCTCCTCTGATGTGGGTTGGAAAGCACAGCCCCGACCCCTCGAGGGCTCCGCCTTACCTCGGCGTCCATCCATGATCCTCAAAGTAGTCGGGGCTTGAGCCTACACCGACCTTGCAGTAAGTAAGGGAAACTGGGTCTACTTATGGCCCACCTGATCATAATGGTAACAAATCCTGGTGCTTGGTACTGGGGCCTGCAGATGATAATCCCTCGCATAGTGCACCTCCTTGCCATATTTGTGGCATATAGAAGAAGAAGATTGACAAGCACCCTCATGAACCTTTTCACACTTGCCACAAATTCGTCCCCTCTGACCTCCTGATCGTGAATCAACAGGCTTAAACTGCAACGTTACAGGTTAGGACTGAACCAGAGCCTGACGCCGCTCTGTCGTCTAGGTCTCTATCTTAATCGGTCGCCTACTTCTGGAATCCTGAAGCTCAGCGAGGGTACCATGGCGCTGGGTAGACACAAACTGCCAAATTGTAACATCTAATTTTTAGGTATTACATTTTTGGTCCTTGTGTCATGATTATTTTGCAATTAGCCCGTACGTTGGCGTACGTGAGGTACGCACATCGTACCTGATCGAGACTTAGAAATAAAGGACTCTCCTTAGTACGTTGGGCATACATGTGGTACATCGGGCGTACTAGCTCAGACCTTAAACCCTAAATTTTAGGGTTTGTTCCGTATTTAAACAACCTTATACCTCCCTTAGACCTTCTAGAGACAACCTTCACTCCTTCCAAACCCTAATCTCGAGCCTCATCCTTGTGTGTGAAGATTTTAAAGCTTTTGGTGATTTTAGTGATTTCTTGTTGAAGAAGAAGGCCATTGAAGAAGGTGGCGTTGCATGCAAGCTTGTGGATCTAGAAACTACCTCACATTGTGCATCTTTTGAAGGTATGAAGTCCATAAGTTGCTGATGTTCTTTCTAGATCTCTTTAGATGGGTTTTTATGAGCTTTTTGTCCCAAAGCTTGGACCTTCGTGAGTATAGGGTACTCCATAGCATATTGCTTGTCCTTTTAGATGTTTTTGAGTGCTTAGATTCATAAAAATGGTTGCTTGATCGTGTCCCTTCGACCATGCATGAGTTAAGTGACTTGGAGTGTTGTAAAAATTAATGTTTTGTTTTTTGATCCCTATCTAGCCATGCAAAGGTTTAAATTCATTGACTTTATGGGTTAATACATTCTATAGTGGTCAGATATAAAGTTGGAATAAGTGTCTTAAAGGATTAATAAATTTTATTTAAGAGTTTCGGGTCAGGCCGTGTACGATGGGCGTACTCCTGACTATGCCCCACGTAGTCAGGAACGACCCCGATCATGATGGTTCGAGCAGTACTACCCGCGTTCAGACCAAGACTGTTGACCTTTGCTGAATTTTGACTTTTGGTCAAACGTTGAGGGTTTTGGGGCTTTGGAGGGGAAAAATGGTCTTTTGCCTTAAAGGGGCATAGTTGGGGGGATTGGACTTATGAGTCGAGTTAATGAACTTAATTGATTAAAGTTACTTGTTGTGTTTGTTAGACGGAGTCTAGTTCCAACAATTCAGGAGTGAGATTTATAAGTCATCGGTGTTAAGTGAGTCTCCTCACTTATTCTTACCTATACGGTAGAATAGTTGTATATATATACATGTGATGGCCAGCTCGGCCTAAGTGCTATTTGTTGGATATAGTGTCTAAGTCCATAACTATATTTGGTATGTACTTGACCCGACCCGGCATGGTCCATTTGGGTTGCACTTCACCCGAACAATTTATGGATAATCGTTTGAGAATAGTATAAGTTATGATTTATTAATATATTATAAGTCCAAATATATTAATATAAAATCATATTATTTAATTAGTATTGATCTATAATTAATCTAGAATTAATTTAGAGATCAAAAGTATGACTAATTAAATATGGGCTCTTGTATTTATATAGTGTGGGCTAATGCTTATTTGGAATGGGCTAGGCTTGCATGGAAAGTCTATGGATACTCCATGGAGCTTTAACCCATGGATCTCATGGAAATGAAAAGACATGGGTATTAGGGTTTATATGAATGTAACCCTAATCCACCACACTATATAAAGGAGGCTTTGGTTCTTGAAATCATATGAGTTGATGTGTGAAAATTAAGAGGGCCGATTTCAAGAAGGTGATTACTCTTCTCTCAAAGTTACAAGTTTGTGGTGATTTGTGACTTCCATTTGAGGCATCCACATTATTGGTGCTAGGCTCTCAAACTCCAAGCAATCAACTACTACTACAAGGTAAGTAATTCTACTAGTTTTATTTGATTCAAGTACTCCATGCCATGCTAGTTAGGATAAGAACCTTGGAAAAATAATTATTTGCATGTATCTTAGTCAAACATAGATCCAAGGTTTCTAGGGTTGCATGTACACCATAGGAGTGTTAGAATGCAGAAAACCCATCAGTGGTATCAGAGCCTGGTTTGTTTATTTGATACTTGATGCAAACAAACAAAAAAAAACTTGAAAATCGAAGTTGTGTTCAAAAGCTCGTATCAAAATTTCAAGTTTTGTATTTGTGCTTACGATTCTTGAAATTTTTGATATGAACATTCATAAACATATGAGTTTAGAAGATCATAGAAATTATGTGCTAATAATTGATTAGATTAATTCTTGATCTTTATGTGTTTTAATGGAGTCCATAACTAGTTCTTAAGTTATGGATAACCAAAGTCACATTTATAAATAACCATTAAATGAACACATACGTTACAAAAAATGAAGAGTCTTCATTTTTAATAACCATTAACTCATAAGTTATGAGAAATGAAAAGTTTTGAAAGTTTACAAAACTTGCCCTCAAGTTTTGGAACATGTAAAGTCATATTAAAAACTTTAGTTCCAACCCCTAGAATTTTAAATGTTAAAATTCAACCCTTATACTTGATAATATTATAAGTTTAATAATATTTATATATGTATAAGATCAAGTCGTCTTACCGCTAGTACGCCTCATTCACGAAGCCGGTCTATAAGGGGGGTATAAGGTTGTTGCCTATAAAATGGCAACTTAGTGGGTGTCCACTCTCACCCACCGCTTCCTTGATCGGTGGAGGGTCGTTAGCCGAACGGGTAGGACAAGGACTTATAAATTCTCATTAAAAGTATAATGATAATACTAAAGTAACTAAACTTTATTGAATTCCCAATCTTAGTTATTTTAGGAAAATGTGAATAAGGTGCTAATCCATGAAATTACACTTTACACTTTGTTTAAGTCGTTAGTGGAGCGTGTGTGGTTAACCGGCACACTAACTTGAACTTAACAAGGTAGGTAAAGGGTGACTTAATGTTTATCATAGTATCGATGGAGCGTGTGTGGTTAACCGGCACATCGATTGAGGGGTAATACATTAAGGGTACCAAGTAATTTGCATGGTTACTTCACACCTTGTTTTGTGATCCTCGGCATCCCAGTCACAAGGGAAGAAGAGAAAGAACCCTTCTAAGGATACCAAGGGTAAGACCCTTGAAGGCTCCTCTTCAAGCAAAACCAAGAAAGGTTTTGTCACTCCTTCTGCTAATCCTAATGAGGCTGAATGCTTCTATTGCCATGAAAAGTCGCACTGGAAGCGAAACTGCCCAAAGTACCAGCAGGATTTGAAGGATGGGAAAGTAAAACCCAACCATGCAGGTATATACACTATATTGTCTAAAAACTCACCTCATTCTAAGTCTTGGGTCCTTGATACAGGTTGTGGTATTCACATATGTTGTGATTTGCAGGGACTAAAAAGAAGTGAGAATGTGGAGCAGGGAAAGATAAACTTGATCATGGGAAACAGGAAAGCTTCACCTGTCACCAAGATAGGAGTTTATTCCTTAGTTCTAAATAGTGGGTTTACATTAGATTTGAATAAATGTTATTATTCGCCAGAAATGGCAAGAAATGTTATTTCCTTTCATGCATTGTATAAACAAGGTTTTACCTGTTATTTTGATAATAATAATGGTAGTATTTATGCTTTCTTTAATAATGTTCTTTATTTTAAAGCATTACCTTGTGATGGCGTGTATGAAACTGTATCTGTTGTAGATAATCTAGGAAATAATGTATTGTGTATTAACTCTTCCACTAGCTTAGATAAAGCATCCTTATGGCATTGTCGTCTTGGACATGTAAGCAAGAAACGCATAGGCCAACTCCAAAAGGATGGAGTCTTGGAGTCATTTGACCAAAAGTCAGATGATAGTTGTGAATCTTGTTTGCTTGGTAAAATGACAAAGTCACCTTTTACTGGCACTTGTGCTAGGGGTGAAGGTTTGTTGGACCTCATACACACAGATGTGTGTGGACCCTTCAGAACCGCCACAAGAGATGCTAATCGGTTCTATGTGACTTTTACTGATGATTTTAGTAGATATGGATATGTCTACCTAATCAAGCATAAGTCAGAAACCTTTGAGAAATTCAAAGAGTTTAAGCAAGAAGTGGAGAATCAGTTGGGCAGGAACATTAAGATGCTTCGATCCGATCGTGGTGGTGAGTATCTTAGTACTGAGTTCCTTGACTATCTTAAGGAATGTGGGATTGTCTCACAATTGACACCTCCTAGGACACCATAGTTGAATGGTGTAGCTGAGAGGCGCAATCGGACCTTGTTGGACATGGTTCGTTCCATGATGAGTCGAGCTTCGCTACCAATCTGATTTTGGGGGTATGCCTTAGAGACTGCCGCCCATATCCTTAATCTAGTCCCTACAAAGAAGGTTGCCAAAACACCTCACGAGGTGTGGACTGGAAAAGTTCCCAATCTAGACCACATCAAGATTTAGGGTTACGAGGCTTTCGTGAGACACGAGACTCACGATAAGCTCGAACCCCGAAGCGAAAGGTGTATTTTCATCGGCTACCCACAGAAATCCTTTGGTTACATCTTCTACAGACCCAGTGATAATGTGGTCTTTGTAGCAAGAAGAGGATTCTTTCGAGAGAGAGAATTCATGAGCCAAGGAGACAGTGGGAGGCAAATTGACCTTGAGGAAATTCAAGAGTCAAGTGGTGAAGGAACCTCAAACCCTAGCCCTCAACCTGAGGAGGAAACTCCTGTTGAGCTGACTGAAGAAACTATACCTCTGAGGCGTTCCACCAGAGTTAGGAATGCACCAGAGTATTATTATGGTTTTCATATTACTGCAGAAGGTGAGACACTTATCAGTGATAACACATTGGTAAATCTGGATGAGCCTAACAGCTACACGGAAGCCATGGCAGGCCCTGAGGCTGATAAATGGAAAGAGGCTATGGATAGCGAGATACAGTCCATGTATGACAATCAAGTTTGGAACTTGGTTGACAATGTACCTGATCGTAAGATAGTTGGGTGCAAATGGATCTTCAAGAAGAAGACCGACATGGATGGTAATGTACACACTTATAAGGCACGACTGGTTGCAAAGGGTTATTCTCAAACTCCGGGAGTTGATTATGATGAGACCTTTTCACCAGTGGCCAAGATTAAGTCTATTAGGGTTCTGTTAGCCATTGCTGCATTTCATGATTATGAAATATGGCAAATGGATGTCAAAACTGCTTTCCTTAATGGAAAGTTGGTTCAAGATGTTTACATGGTTCAGCCAGAGGGTTTTGTCAGTACAGACTACCCCAGTAGAGTGTGTAAGCTCGAGAAATCCATTTATGGATTAAAACAGGCACCTCACAGATGGAATCTTTGCTTTGATTAGAAAGTCAAAGAATTTGGCTTTTCAAGGAGTGAAGATGAATCTTGTGTCTATATCAAGGCTAGTGGGAGTATAGTCAGCTTTTTGGTACTGTATGTTGATGACATAGTACTCATAGGAAATGACATCCCAACCCTGCAGGAAGTAAAGTCCTGGCTTGGGAAGTGTTTCGCTATGAAGGACCTTGGAGAAGCTGCATATATCCTAGGGATAAGGATTTTGAGAAACAGGAGTAAAAGACTAATTGGACTTAGTCAAAGCACCTATGTGGACAAAGTGTTGAAAAGGTTCAACATGCATAACTCCAAGAAAGGAGAGTTACCCATCCAGAGTAACGCCAGATTGAGTAAGACACAAAGCCCTAGTACTAAGACTGAGATAGCAGAAATGAGTCGAATACCTTATGCTTCAGCTGTAGGATCGATCATATATGCTATGACGTGTACTCGACCTGATGTAGCCTTTGCTTTGAGCATGGTTAGCAGGTATCAGGGGAACCCTGGCAAGGCACACTGGACTGCGGTAAAGAATATCCTCAAGTACCTACGGAGGACTAAGGACTGGGTCCTTACCCTCGCTGGCAGTGAGGACTTGAGAGTTGTAGGGTACAGTGATGCTAGCTTTCAGACTGACAGGGATAATTTTCGCTCTCAGTCGGGCTGGGTCTTTACTCTAAACGGAGGGGCAATTACTTGGAAAAGTTCCAAGCAGGAGACAGTGGCTGATTCCACTTGTGAATCAGAGTATATAGCAGCAAGCGAGGCAGCAAAGGAGGCTATATGGCTAAAGAACTTCATCGGAGATCTTGGAGTTGTACCAGCTATAAAGGAGCTAATGGAGATTTTCTGTGACATCAATAGTGCGGTTGCCTTAGCCATGGAACCAAGAGATCATGAGAGATCCAGACACATTGACAGAAAATATCACTTCATCAGACATCGAATAGAAGAAGGAATCCTCGTGGCAAAGAGGGTATCATCGGATGAGAACCCAGCAGATCCCCTCACGAAGGGACTGACTCGGGCTAAGCATCTCCAGCATGCTCGGAGCATAGGGCTGAAGGATGATATTAGTTTTAGTAGTTAGATAATCTTGAAATTTGTAAAATGTAATTGGCATTTGATGATAAATAAAAGCTGTTATTTATAAGTAAAGTGTTGCTATCTCTTGTCAATCGTTTACTATTATTTATTTTTGCATGTTTTGACTTCCAGAATAATTATGTTATGGTTTATATCATATTATTCAAACTCTCCACAGTCGGTCATATGTTGGAAGTAGATATGAATCAAGACTGTCAAGGGTTGGCTTGTAGAGGTCTAAGATGTTAGATAAAGCGGGGCTACAACACTCATGAGTGCTCATATGTTTTGAGTATTGGATTCAACCCACGCTCACTTGTATCACTTCATGGAATTTATCTCGAGTGATCGTGAGAGGGTAATATCATATAAGTCTTCAAACCTAGAGATATGATTTGTTGCCTATGAGTTGGTTATGCATTGATTGCAAGAAAACGCATTGGTAACTCGATGTTATAAACCGTGCTTTTGTGTGTAATTCAACAAGTAGTAGAGCAAACATATGAGTCGAAGTTTATCTATTCCTTCTAGGATTAGAAGCGATATCTGGGCCCCTCGATGATTTTGTTTTGACCTATGTACCGGGCCCGGTCAGAACTAAATTGATGTGTTCAGTTAAGTTCTATGTCAAACAAATTGGAAATCGGGAAACAAATGCTGGACAATAAGCAAGACCATGTTCCATGTATTTGTCCGGCTGATATCTAGAACATAGGATTATATGATCACTTATCTAAAATGGTGCTTCATAGTTCAACAGAGTTTAAAGAGCTATGATTGCTGATCGGTTCCTGAAGTCATATTTGCAACTATAGTTAATAGACTTATCCAAGTGGGAGACTGTTGGATATAGTGTCTAAGTCCATAACTATATTTGGTATGTACTTGACCCGACCCGGCATGGTCCATTTGGGTTGCACTTCACCCGAACAATTTATGGATAATCGTTTGAGAATAGTATAAGTTATGATTTATTAATATATTATAAGTCCTAATATATTAATATAAAATCATATTATTTAATTAGTATTGATCTATAATTAATCTAGAATTAATTTAGAGATCAAAAGTATGACTAATTAAATATGGGCTCTTGTATTTATATAGTGTGGGCTAATGCTTATTTGGAATGGGCTAGGCTTGCATGGAAAGTCCATGGATACTCCATGGAGCTTTAACCCATGGATCTCATGGAAATGAAAAGACATGGGTATTAGGGTTTACATGAATGTAACCCTAATCCACCACATTATATAAAGGAGGCTTTGGTTCTTGAAATCACATGAGTTGATGTCTGAAAACTAAGAGGGCCGATTTCAAGAAGGTGATTACTATTCTCTCAAAGTTCCAAGTTTGTGGTGATTTGTGACTTCCATTTGAGGCATCCACATTATTGGTGCTAGGCTCTCAAACTCCAAGCAATCAACTACTACTACAAGGTAAGTAATTCTACTAGTTTTATTTGATTCAAGTACTCCATGCCATGCTAGTTAGGATAAGAACCTTGGAAAAATAATTATTTGCATGTATCTTAGTCAAACATAGATCCAAGGTTTCTAGGGTTGCATGTACACCACAGGAGTGTTAGAATGCAGAAAACCCATCACTATTTTTGTGTATGTGCTGATTATATGTGTCGAGACTTCGGGTAGTCTCCAGGGTTGATGATAACCAACAAGGCTTGTTGTTTGACTGTTAAGACTTCGGGTGGTCTCCAGGGTTGCTGATAATCCATAGTTGTTTATTTATGTTGTGCTGTGTGTGGTATTTTGCGGAACTCACTAAGATTTGTGCTTATATTTGTTGATGATATGTGTCTCAGGTTCTTCTGAGGATCGCGGGAAAGCGAAGGCTTGATTTTACTCATTCGCTTGGAGAATTTATTACTTTGGATATTTTGGGACCCTCTGATATTTGTAGTAATGATTTGTACTTGATACTTGTGATTTTCTGATGGGTTGGTTTTAAGAACAATATTTTGGGTCAATTAAAAATGAAAATTTTGGTTCGAAATTTGAGGTGTTACAATTTTGTATTAAAGCCCTGGTTTGAGGGATTTGGATGAACTCTAGGGTGATTTCGAACTCAAACTAAGGGTCTATAGATTTTCATAAAAAAATTTAAAAGAAATGAAATTTTTTATAAGAGAAAAACCAGGTGAAGCAGTGTGTAAAATCAGCCAGAGCTCGAGTGGTAATTTCCCAAAATATCTCAAATTATATTATGAGTAGTGTAGAGTTGATATCTTATGAACTGATAGAACTGCATGCTGGTGATAGGCTAAGGATCTTATAGGAAAGGTGTGATCGGTTTTCCTGATTTGTGAGGAGTTTTCTCTTATGAGATTGAATATGTCATTGCTATTTTCTTGGTGTATGCTGCATAATTGTACATAGTTAGGATTTTATGGCCTTAGAATGCCTAATATAGCCTTTCTTCCTGTTCCTTGTTTGGTTGTGGATTTGAGGAAGAAACATTTATTCGAATGTCTATCGAGTCTGGTATTGTGTAAGATTGGCATGTGCAAAGAAAATGGCGAGGATAGCTGAGATCTTGTGAGGCGGAGCAGTGCTGGGAAGCAGTCTAAAATGAGTACCTAGATGCTTAGTACTGATTCTAAGGAACCAGCAGGGCGAGTGTATAGCTGATCTTGAGAAATAGAGTCCTTGTTACTTAGTGTCTTGAGAGAACGACTTGAGACAGATACGAGTTGGTGTGGAAGGTAGTATTGGGCCAATAATATTGAAAGCATCAGATTCGTACGCAACTCAAGAAGGAAACTTAAGGAAATAAGGATCTTGCAGGGGTATGTGGATGTTTGTGTATGCAGTTTAGCCTGATTCTGATGGTTTTCTTGTGTGTTTCAGTATGGTGGTTACCCGAGGTTCAGGCTCCAACGACCCCGAGAGCCCGAGTGCTAGTGATGAAGAGATCCGTAGGATTGTTTCCGCCGAGGTGGCTGCAGTCTTCAAAGGGGATATACTAGAGATGTTTAGGTCTATTAAGACCACACTGATTAAGAATTTCGACGAGCGCTATGCCGTCGTCACTGAGGTTGCTGTTGTCGCATCCATCGCAGGAGTTTCTACTGCGAGACCGCAGGGGTATGATTCATTGTCGTACCAGGAATTCAACAACACGAAGCCACCTGAGTTTGATGGGACCCAGGATCATATTGTTGCGATGAGATGGATTTCTGATGTTGAGGGTTGTTTTTACACTTTCTCCTGTCCGGAGAATCTGAGGGTTCGTTTTGCATTGAATATGTTTCGCTTAGGAGCGAAGTATTTTGACAACTAATTATACTCTTGCAGAGCGTTCTGTAGTGACCTGTGAGAGATTTACTAAGATGTTCAGAGCTGAGTTCGTACTAGAGGTTGAGGGAGAGAGGTTGGCCCAACAGTTCCTGACTCTCGAGCAGAAGACAGAGACGGTGACTAAGATCACCAGGATGTTTCTTGAGAGGGCCCAGTTTTTCCCTGAGCATGTGTCGACTGAGCAGGCATGTGTGAGTTGGTAACTGAGTATTTTGAAGAGAGATATCTGTGAGTTCATGGCAAACCCCTCGTATCGGACATTGGCTGAGCTGCAAACCAATTCCAGGAGGAGAGAGATCAAGCTGGAGACCCATGTGAGAGAGGAGAGGGAGATTCATATGAGAGAGAGGAGACCAATACAGTTATAGTCGGCGACTAAGTAGCCAAAGCCTGATGACTCGAGAGCTGGAGGCCAGAAAGGCCGCATTTGAAGCAAGTGTGGTAAGGGTCATGAGGGACCTTATCGGTCGGGGACTTTCTGCTACATGTGTGGCAAGGAGGGGCATATGGCTAAGGATTTCCCGAAGGGGTTTGGGGTTTGCTTTAATTGCAACCAGACGGGTCATTTGAAGGTTGAGTGTCCACAGCTTGCATCCAGGACGATTCAGAATCTGGTCCCCGCGACCCTGTGTATTACTAATGGCCGGCAGGGGAAGGTCGTGGCTTCGAGGGCTCGAGGTAGATCATTTCACTTAACAGTCGAGGAGGCCATAGTTACTCCAGACTTCATGGATGGTATGTGTTCTTTATTTATTTATGCTAATTTATTTATGTTGCTTATGATATTGTTCATGTTAGCTACTCTCCTTGTGAATTATGTACCTGCACTTGTGCTGTTTGACTCGGGTTCGAGTTGATCTTTTGTTTCATAATCTTTTTGTTGTGGTTATAGTATTGCACATGAGACCTTGAGTAGGCCATTTCGAGTCTCTATACCTAATGAGCATCCGATCTCCACTACTGACATCTACCGGGGTTGTGTGCTATAGATTTTTGGTGTTGGATATACGATAGACCTTATCCCTATTGCAATGGGAGATGTCTGTGTTGTCGTGGGTATGGATTGGTTGAGCCAATTTGGGGCCCTGATTGACTATGTGTGGAAAATGGTCACAGTTCGAGATCCTAGTGGGGGAGTGCTGACCATTTACGGTGAGGGTACTAGGTAAGGATCAACTTTCTATTCAGCCGCTAGGGTGATGCAGAGTTTACAATATGGGTGTATGGGTTATCTGGAATATGTTGTGGATACCCGAGTTGATGAGAAGAGATCGGTTTCTATTTCGGATTTTCTTGTTGTGCGTGAGTTCCCTGATGTCTTCCCATAGGAATTACTTGGTGTGCCTCCTAAGAGGCAAGTGGAGTTCCGGATCGATCTGATACCTAGTGCGGTGCCAATTGCTAAGGCATTATATTGTCTAGCACCTCGTGAGATGCATGAGTTATCCTCCCAGCTTCAAGAGTTGTTAGGAAAGAAGTTTATTCGACCGAGCAGTTCTCCATGGGGAGCACCGATCTTTTTTGTCAAAAAGAAGTATGGTTCATAATAGATGTGTATTGATTACTCGGAGTTGATCTGATAGTAGCATGGTCCTTTTAGGTTGCCTTCACCATAACAAATGAACATGATGAGTTTTGGAGTAAGAGGTTATTTAATGGTTTATTAATATAAGAATAATATATTAATTGAGAAATCATATTATTTAATTAGTATTGATCAAAAATTAATTTGGAATTAATTTTGTGATCAAAAGAGACTGATTAAAAATAAGGGGACTGATATTGCAGATCACTGATAGTTGCAAGTTGGGCTGGTGGACACCTAAAAGAAGGAGTGGACGAAATCTATGGGAAACCCATAGAAGATTTCGTCCAAGGGGCCTTCTAGAAGGTGTCCATGGATTGCTTAAGGCTTAAGCAGAGAATTAGGGTTTCCACCTAAAAACCCTAGCAACCACAATTATATAAGGACCCCTTAACACCTTGAAATCGGCTTGTGCATTCTTAGAGAAGCCCTAGCCAAACTCAAGAAGCCACCATCACCTCTCCCTCATTCATATTTGCTAGTGGTGTTTGTGACTTCATTAGAGGTGCAACACTTGGAGCACTCAAGCTTTCAAAGGTCAAGGAATCGAAGTGAGGATTACTTGTTACTACTAGCTAACAAGAAAGGTATGATCAAAACCCTAATATATTTGGATTTCGATTTTATATCTTAGAATTAGGGTGCTTGCTTTGGAAAATTAATTTGCATGTATAACTAGAGAAAATCCTAGATTGAAAGCAATTAGGGTTGCATGTGCACATAGGAATGTTGTAATGCTCAAAACTCATCAGTGGTATCAGAGCATAGAGTGTTTTTCTGTTATATTTGATGCAATTGTAATTTGTTCAAAGCTGAATCAAATCATTTTTTGCTCACTTTCTGTTGAACTCGACGAGTTCAAAGCACGAACTCGACGAGTTGGACCAACTCGACGAGTCCATGCCCTTACTCGACGAGTTGGTTCGTCTGTTGGCATATTTTTCGGATTTCATGCCTAAATTAGAGAAGGATCATAACCTTAAATTGTGTTAACTGTTTTAAATCGAATTTTCTGATATGGTAATGAATATCCTCACCTAATTAAAAAATAATGGTCAAATTTTAAGATAATGTTCAAAACTATATGATTAATTTAGCTATTTAAAATTTGATCTAGAAGTTTTGAAAAGTTTCAAAATTTGCCCTCAAGTTTTGGAATATAAAAATTTAATTAAAAGTTTAATTTTGAAATATTAAATTCTAAAACCTTAGTATTTTGAATGTTTAAAATACAACCCTTATACTATTATAATATTAAAAGATTAATATATATATATATATATATATATATATATATATATATATATATATATATATATATATATATATATATATATATATATATAAAAGATGAGTCAGTCTTACCGTTAGTAGGCCTCATTCACAAAGCCGATCTATAAGGGGGTATAAGGAAACTGCCTATAAAATGGTGGTTGAATGGGTGTCCACTCTCACCCACCGTTTCCTTGATTGGAGGAGGGTCGTTAGCCGAGCGGGTAGGATAGGACATTAACTCCTCATTAATAAGTATAATGAAAACTATAAAGTTACTAAATGTTTTATAAATTCCCGATCTTAGTTATTTTAGGAAAAATGTGAAAATGATGCTAGTTCATGAAATTGCACGTTGCACCTTGCCAAGTCGTTAGTGGAGCGTGTGTGGTTAACCGGCACACTACCTTAGACTAACAAGGATGGAAAAGGGTAGCTCGAGAATTACGATAGATCAATGGAGCGTGTGTGGTTAACCGACACATTGATTAGGTGGTAAATGACATCGAGAGTGCCAAGGTAATTTGCTTGGTTATTCGCACCTTGTTTGTGATCCTCGGTATCCCAGTCACAAACTTGAAGCGCATAATCGAGATTAAACATGCCATTGAAAAGTTCAATGAATCTCAAAAGAAACTAGGAATTTCATTTCATTAAACCTAATTGTTCGTTTCATTTTTCGTGGTGGACTTGGTAAATCGTCATTTACCTACCTTCAAATAATTTGTAATTGGATTACGGCATCCCTCTTCCCAATTGTGAATTAATGTGTTGGGTCCTAGCCTTAATATTTCATTTGGGTGTTATATTAAGGATTCTTTATCTAATCAAAACTTTGTTATTTTTCTATTTCAGATACTTGGACCAAACAACGCTTCTGGCTCAACCTCAACAACAAATCCTCAAGCTCCTTTTTCTCTTTTGAACATTTGTGCTAGGGTCACCTTCGATGGGTCCAATTTCAATGATTAGGTTCGTAACATTCGAATGGCCTTGCGATACGAGGAGAAATAATACGTCCTCGACAAAGAACTCAAAGAGATAAACGAAACCAAAGCTACTGCTAAAGGAATGGCTAAGTATAGGGCTCACGAAAAGGATGCGACAAAGGTGTCGTGTATTATGGTAGCCACTCCTGAGCTGCAGCGGTTCTACGAGGACTACTGGCCTTACGAGATGTGCCAAGACTTGATGGAAAACTACCATCAAAGTGTGTGACAAGAAAGGTACGAGATTGTCGCCTCGCTGATAACAACCAAGATGAAGGATGGAGAGTCCATCACGAGCCACTTGCAAAGAATGCAAAGATATGTGGATCGTTTGCTCAAGTTGAATGTCAACTTTGATGAAGAGCTAGCCATTGATATTAGCCTACACTCTTTACCTACTTGTTATGATCAGTTCAAGACGACTTATCATATGAACAAGGAGGAAGTCACTTTGAGCAAACTTCAAGGTTTTTTGAGAACTGTTGAAAATGGACTTAAAGGCAAAGCTGTCGAGTCCACTCCTACTGCTGTTGCCCCGATCCTTACTATAGGATATGGAAAAGGGAAAAAGAGGAAAGCTCCCTCCAAGAACCACGAGGGAAAGTCCCATGATGGATCTTCTTCAAATGGATCCAAAGGTAAAGCCGGTTCTGCCACTCCCTCATCCGATCCTAAAGAAGCAACGTGCTTCTACTGTAACAAGAAGGGGCATTGGAAACGAAGTTGTCCGAAATACTTGCAGGACATGAAAGATGGGAAGATAAAGCCCACCTTAGCAGGTATTTATACTATTCTATCTAATAACTCATCACATGCTAGTTCTTAGGTGCTTGATACAGGATGTGGTTTTCACATTTGTTCTGATTTGCAGGGGCTAAGAAGAAG
This sequence comes from Lactuca virosa, assembly GCF_052849685.1. NCBI lineage: Eukaryota > Viridiplantae > Streptophyta > Magnoliopsida > Asterales > Asteraceae > Lactuca > Lactuca virosa. Next base: position 274,451,357 of record NC_136428.1, on the reverse strand, counting down.
TACGGATGTGGAGCATGGGAAGATGAACCTGATAATAGGGAATAGGAAATCGTCGCCTGTCACCAAGATCATGATTTATTATTTAGTGCTTAGTAGTGGGTTAGGATTAGAATTGAATAATTGTTGTTACTCATCAGAGATAATGAGGAATATTATTTCTTTTCATGGTTTGTACAGACATGGTTTTAGATTTTCATTTAATAATGAAGTTGGTTCTATTGTGGCATTGTCGTATTGGACATGTCAACAAGAAATGCATAGCCCAAATCCAAAAGGATGGAGTCTTGGAGTCATTTGACCTAAAGTCAGATGACACGTGCGAATCTTGTTTACTTGGAAAGATGACTAAATCACCTTTCACTGGTACTTGTGAAAGAGGTGAGGGATTGTTGGATCTCATACACACAGATGTGTGTGGGCCCTTCAGATCCACCACAAGGGATGCTAACCACTTTTATGTGACTTTTACCGACGTTTATAGCAGATATGGATATATCAACTTAATCAAGCACAAGTCGGAAACCTTTTAAAAGTTCAAAGAGTTTAAACAAGAAGTGGAGAATCAATTGGGCAGGAAGATAAAGATGCTCAGATCCGATAGGGGTGGTAAGTATCTTAGTATCGAGTTCCACGACTATCTTAAAGAATGTGGAATTGTTTCACAATTGACGCCGCCCAAATCACCGCAGCTCAATGCTGTGGCTAAGAGGCGTAATCGAACGTTGTTGTACATGGCTCGTTCCATGATGAGCGAGCTTCGTTACCTATCTCATTATGGGGGTATACCTTTTAGACTTCCGCCCACATCCTTAATCTAGTCCCAACTAAGAAGGTTGCTGTGACATCCCCTAATTTCTCGGCCAGAAAAGACCGATTTATTTTATGCTTTTTTGAAATAAAATCAGAGAAATCTTTTTAAGAGATGTTGCGGAATTGGTCCCCAAAACAAAACATGATAAAAGTTTGTCAAAATCTTTCTTTAAGAAATATATAATTTCCTTTTATATCAAAACCTCGGGATGTCATGTTCCGATACAGATCAAAAGCATAAACAAGACATTATAAGCCATACAACAATTATTTATGACTACTGGCCTATAATCCAAAAATCACTCATCATCATCATCCGACTATGCTCGGGGTCCACTACCTGTAATATAAAAAGTTGAGTGGGTCAGGCTTGGAAGCCTGGTGAGCATATAGGGTTTTCAACCCACAATAAATAATAAACTCTTTAAGTTTATCAATAAACAAATTATTTATTAATTTCATCAACCAAAACAACCCTAATTACCCATTCCCGTTATCCTCACCTTACGTCCCTAAAACAACTATCACAAGGGACCTAGCCTAAAGATTTTCATTAGGGGTGACAACTTTGCTTCGGAGGTTCCTCAGCAATTTATGTCAAATAAGGCAACCATCGGGGTGACAACACTGCTTTTCTTAGCAATTTATGTCAAATAAGACAACCAACGGGGTGACAACATTGCTTTCCTCAACAATTTATCTCAAACAAGACAACCAATAAGGTGAAAACATTGCTTTCTTCAGCAATTTATGTCAAATAAGACAACCTGACATAAAACAATCAATATGGTGACAACATTGCTTTCCTCAGCAATTTATGTCAAATAAAAAAACCAATGTGGTGACAACACTGCTTTCTTCAGCAATTTATGTCAAATAAAACAAACATCGGGGTGACAACATTGCTTTCCCTCAGCAATTTATTTCAAATAGGCACTAAGGCACGATGTCACATCGTCGCTAAGGTTTACACAACAGGCACTAAGTCCATAGTTGCCAACGTACTAAATCCATAGCTACCAACGTACATCTATACTGTACTAAATTCATAGCTACTAACATACATCTATACTGTACTTTTATCCCTCATACTTTATCTACCCATATTTTACCCAACATATTTGAAGATAAAATATGTATACATTTAAATCATTTTCAACATGTATAAAACATTCATTCAACACCCATCTCGAATAAACAAACAACATATATACACATAGCACATATTTTATATAAAATACTTCATATCTATGTGTAAGGTGAAAGTAACTACACACTCACATGATTTGATGATAATCGGGCAGCAATTCGTTTCCTAAAACGGTCGTTTCTAATAAAACCGGGAGTTTTATTGAGAAACCGGGCTCTGCGAAGGGTCGGGCTTCATAACCGAAAAGATAAATTTTCCGGGTCTTCGGGCACTTTGGGGCATATTCCGGGGGTTATAATCGATATCGGGGCTTCAGGGGACGTGAAAATAGCCAAAATATTGAAAAAGAGGCTAAAATTGCCAATTCTTAAATTCTAGCCGGGAGGGTTCACACCCTCCTATTTATAGTGTGCGAGCTGCTGATCGGACGACCAGGAGAGAAGCCACACGGCAGCAGATCCGAATGAGGCAGCACCTGCTCGCACGTGGGTTGCGCATGCGAGGGCCTCGCAGGAGGGCTCTGATTGGACTGAAGTCCGGGTCCGAGGTGGGGGGGCTCGTGGCTCATGCAAGGCTCAGATGGATCAGAAGCGACACGGGGCGCGCATGCAAGCTTTCAACGCATCGGAAACATCATCGATTCGGACACGTGGCACAATTTGAGTGAGGTGACGTGTCCGAAGTCCACGTATGCGAATTTTCCCGGTTTTGAGATTTTTTCTCGATTTTCGCGCCAAAACTTCTAAAATCCATAACTTTCGAATACGAGCTCCGTTTTTGACGTTCTTTATATGCACGCGTAAGTAAAATTACGCTATACAGCTTTCGTTTAGACTTCGTCGGCTAATTTTGAATTTAATTTTTTTTATTATTATTTTTAACAGACCGGGACAGGAAATCCGTTAAAAATTCATAACTTCTTCATCCGACGTCCGTTTTCGTTTGTCTTTTTACCATTGTGCTACTATTTACGAGACCTTCGATTCTCGTTTAGGTCGTGTCGGCTAAAAATCACTCGATCTAAAATTCGAGTTTTTAGCTGTCTACTGCTAAGCTGAAACTTCGAAAAATCATAACTTCCTCATAAGAAGTCAGATTTGGGCGTTCTTTTTATACCTACTCTCGGTTTATCGAACACTATGAGTTTCGTTTAGATCACTAAGCCTAAATAGTAGTTTATTAAAAACCCACTTTTTACGACATTCGGCACCGTGCCGTTTTGTCGCGAAACTTCGACAGGTCATAACTTCTTCGTTATAACTCGGATTTCAGCATTCTTTATATATCTGTAATCCTTGTCACGACCACTACAACTTTCTTAATAAATATCGGCTTTATCTAATATTTATTTTCGACGTTCATTTTTAGTCTTGATTAATTAAACCCTAATAATTAAGCATAAAACACATAAAACACATAATATTCACATAATTCCTTTTCATTTCTCCAAAATTAGTCAACAAGGTTAACCTATACTATCATGTCAATATTAATGCCTAGCCTAGAAACACAAACATTACAATTCTCTCCCCCGTAGAATGATTCCGTCCCCGGAATCACAAGTCAGCAAACAAATACAGGTAGCGACTCATCATGTCACTCTCCGTTTTTCCCCAGGTGAGATTTGGCCCATTCGTATGTTTCCAACGCACAAGCACTAAATCGACCATCTGGCGTCACAACTTCTTAGTCTTACGGTCAACGATTGCCTCAGGTTCTTCAATTAACCTCTTGTTTTCATCCAAACTTAATTCAGAAATGGGAATTATGTCGGGCACATCTCCGGTGAACTTCCTCAAATAACACACATAAAAGGTGTTATGAATACCCTCCAGTTCTACCGGTAATTCTAGCTTGTAATCTTGATTCCCGATCCTCTGAAGAACTTTAAATGGTCCAATAAATCTTGGACTCAACTTTCCCCTTCTACCAAATCTTATAAGTCCCTTCCATGGCGAGACTTTAAGTAAAACCGAATCTCCAACTTTGAATGATATCGGTTGTCTTTTCTTTTCAGCATAGCTCTTTCGACGATCTTGAGCTGCTAACATCCTTTACTTCAATTCGGCTTAAGTCAACTACTACGTCAAACTTGGTTCTCTGAACCACGTAACAAACTCATCGTAGTCGGACTCAATTTGATATGACCTCTAGGGTGGGAATAACAATCATTTTCTTAGTCATTACCGAAACGAAGGTAATGAAGTACTCGAACAATAACGGAATCAATTTCTAGCTTCTTGGTAACCTTGTGACTTTCCTTGATTCAAGTACGAGTCATGTGCTTCCGGTAGTATAGGCCTCTACTACCATTCACACCTACTTCTACTCGTCCCAAGTATTGTCTTGCAGTTCTCCAAGTCACCATACAAGAATTTCACATAGTCATTCAATTCATCAGATGACAAAACCAGGGTTTATATATATTATTTCTTAAAATAGTTACACAAAGGTTCGAGTTTACCTTATGCTACGCCTCTAATAGGCTACACCACAAGTTACTAACTGCATTGCTACTTTATATCTTAGCTTTGGGAATATAAGGTCCTTACTCCTGATCCCTTGTATTTCCATCTGCTTCATTAAGGATCATTTGGAATGCCTTTGGTTTTGGTTTTGGTGGAACATTGGGCATTGCTGCCTCTTTCTTCTTTGGGTAGTCTTTCGAAACGTGCCCTTCCTCGTTACATCGATAGCACATCCTCTTGTTGGACGGACACTCGTTGGCATAATGCCCAATCTTTCCACACTTGTAGCAGGTCACCTCTTCGCTACATTTCCCGAAGTGCTTGTTTTTGCACTTCTCACACCATTTTGCTTCGCCTTCTCCTCCTCCATACTTCGAGAATTTTCTTTTCTCGTTGGACCCTGAAGTCCTTTCAAACTTTCTTTTCTCGCCAACTTCAACCTTGCTGGCGGCTCTCCCCTTAATCATATCTTCAACAGACTTGGCAGCCCAGATAGCTGCCTCCAAAGTAAGTGCCTGACGTACTGGCACCGCATACTCCCATGGAAGTCCCTTTGCGTACCTGTCAATTTTCGCCAGCTCATCTGGGCTAATATGCAAAGCAGACTCCATTTTGTCTGTGAAGTTATTTGTATATTCGTCAACGGTCATACTCCCCTTCTTCAATGTTAGAAATTGGTTTTCTAACTCAAGTACGTTTTGGGCCGAGCAGTACTTGCGCTTAAAGTGCACCAAGAACTCTGCCCAAGTCAGTTGTAGTGGCTCATTAGGGCTTAGGGTTTTCCCCATAGTGTTCCACCAACGAGCAGCACTACCCCTGAAATACCGTACTGCAAATGTGGTCTGTAACTTGCCTTGACAACCACAAGTCATGAAAGCCAACTCCATTTCCGAGATCCAGTCCATTACTCCGACGGGATATTTTTTTCCAGTGAAGGTCGATGGCTTGCAAGTCATAAAGTCCTTATACTTGCACCCATTTCTCTCCACTCTATCCTCGTGGTTATTTCTCCCAACCACAAGCGGTTCACTATGACCAACCGATCTACTGTTGTTCCCTTCTTCAGATCGATCGTCATTTAATTCACGTTGTTCAACAGGAACTGAAGGTTCATCCCTGTTGTTCAGAAACATTTGCCTCAATTCCTCCCTTTGTTCAGCCAACATGGTCTGAATCATAGTTCGTACTCCAGACATGGTGATGGGTTCTGGTGCAGCTCGTACTATAGGCACATGTTCCACCACTTGGGGTTGAGGTTGCTGATTTCTATTTACATTTCCAGCTCCAGTTCGGGTTCTTGCCATTATAATCTATACGCCAAATTAGATGAATTTAAACCTTTATCCACGATAGGTATTTAAATTCTCCTTATGACTCCGAAACATTATATGTTAGTTCTAATTTCGTAATCATACGCTTAGAATCCTACACACATAAGGTTTCCAGATCCGGTCGGCAACAGACCATAGATCCGAACAATTAATATCATATATGACAAACATATAACATTTAGCAAATAAAAGCATTTTAGGCATCTTTCCTAAAATAAACTAGTGCTCGTGTCTAAAATATGGTAGACACTCATCTCACAATCATCACTTAGCATTCTAAGTTTATGTCTAGAAATCCTACAATTTCTTAGTTCGCTTAAACTAATGCTCTGATACCAACTGTGACATCCCTAATTTCTCGGCCAGAAAAGACCGATTTATTTTATGCTTTTTAAAATAAAATCAGAGAAATCTTTTTAAGAGATGTTGCGGAATTGGTCCCCAAAACAAAACATGATAAAAGTTTGTCAAAATCTTTCTTTAAGAAATATATAATTTCCTTTTATATCAAAACCTCGGGATGTCATGTTCCGATACAGATCAAAAGCATAAACAAGGCATTATAAGCCTTACAACAGTTATTTATGACTACTGGCCTATAATCTAAAAATCACTCATCATCATCATCCGACTATGCTCGGGGTCCACTACCTGTAATATAAAAAACTGAGTGGGTCAGGCTTGGAAGCCTGGTGAGCATATAGGGTTTTTAACCTACAATAAATAATAAACTCTTTAAGTTTATCAATCAACAAATAATTTATTAATTTCATCAACCAAAACAACCCTAATTACCCATTCCCGTTATCCTCACCTTACGTCCCTAAAACAACTATCACAAGGGACCTAGCCTAAGGATTTTCATTAGAGGTGACAACATTGCTTCGGAGGTTCCTCAACAATTTATGTCAAATAAGGCAACCATCGGGGTGACAACATTGCTTTTCTTAGCAATTTATGTCAAATAAGACAACCAATGGGGTGACAACATTGCTTTCCTTAACAATTTATGTCAAACAGGACAACCAATAAGGTGAAAACATTGCTTTCTTCAGCAATTTATGTGAAATAAGACAACCTGACATAAAACAATCAATATGGTGACAACATTGCTTTCCTCAGCAATTTATGTCAAATAAAACAACCAATGTGGTGACAACACTGCTTTCTTCAGCAATTTATGTCAAATAAAACAAACATCGGGGTGACAACATTGCTTTGCCTCAACAATTTATGTCAAATAGGCACTAAGGCACGAAGTCACATCGTCGCCAAGGTTTACACAACAGGCACTAAGTCCATTGCTGCCAACGTACTAAATCCATAGCAACCAACGTACATATATATACTATACTAAATTCATAGCTACTAACGTACATCTATACTGTACTTTTATCCCTCATACTTTATCTACCCATGTTTTACCCAACATATTTGAAGATAAAATATATATACATTTTAAATCATTTTAAACATGTATAAAACATTCATTCAACACCCATCTCGAATAAACAAACAACATATATACACATAGCACGTATTTTATATAAAATACTTCATATCTATGTGTAAGGTGAAAGTAACTACATACTCACATGATTTGATGATAATCGGGCAACAATTCGTTTCCTAAAACGTTCTTTTCTAATAAAATCGGGAGTTTTATTGAGAAACTGGGCTCTGCGAAGGGTCGGGCTTCAAAACCGAAAAGATAAATTTTCCGACTCATCGGGCACTTCAGGGCGTATTCCGGGGGTTATAATCGATACCGGGGCTTCGGGGGACGTGAAAATAGCCAAAATATTGAAAATGGGGCCAAAATTGCCAATTCTTAAATTCTAGCCGGGAGGGTTCGCACCCTCCTATTTATAGTGTGCGAGCTGCTGATCGGACGGTCAGGAGAGAAGCCACGCGGCAGCAACTCCGAAGGAGGCAGCACCTGCTCGCACGTGGGTTGCGCATGCGAGGACGTCGCTGGAGGGCTCTGATTGGACCGAAGTCCGGGTCCGAGGTGGGGGGCTCGTGGCTCATGAGAGGCTCGGATGGATCAGAAGTGACACGGGGCGCACATGCAAGCTTCCAGCGCATCGGAAACATCATCGATTCGGACACGTGGCACAATTTGAGCGAGGTGACATGGCCGAAGTCCACATATGCGAATTTTCCCAGTTTTGACATTTTTTCTCGATTTTCGCGCCAAAACTTCTAAAATCCATAACTTTCGCATACGAGCTCCGTTTTTGACGTTCTTTATATGCACGCGTAGGTAAAATTAAGCTCTACAACTTTTGTTTAGACTTCATCGGCTAATTTTGATTTTAATTTTTATATTATTATTTTTAACAGACCGGGACAGGAAATCCGTTAAAAATTCATAACTTCTTCATCCGACGTCCGTTTTCGTCTGTCTTTTTACCGTTGTGCTACTATTTACGAGACCTTCCATTCTCGTTTAGGTTGTGTCGGCTAAAAATCACTCGATCTAAAATTCGAGTTTTTAGCTGTCTACTGCTAAGCTGAAACTTCGAAAAATCATAACTTCCTCATACGAAGTCAAATTTGGGCGTTCTTTTTATACCTACTCTCGGTTTAACGAACACTACGAGTTTCGTTTATATCACTAAGGCTAAAAATTAGTTTATTAAAAACCCACTTTTTACGACATTCGGCACCGTGCCGGTTTGTCGCGAAACTCCGACAGGTCATAACTTCTTCGTTATAACTCGGATTTCGGCATTCTTTATATATCTGTAATCCTTGTCACGACCACTACAACTTTCTTAATAAATATCGGCTTTATCTAGTATTTATTTTCGACGTTCATTTTTAGTCTTAGTTAATTAAACCCTAATAATTAAGCATAAAACACATAATATTCACATAATTCCTTTTCATTTCTCCAAAATGAGTCACAAAGGTTAACCTAGACTATCATGTCAATATTAATGCCTAGCCTAGAAACAAGGGCATTACAGTTGCCAAAACACCTCATTAAATGTGGACATGGAAGGGTCCCTAATTGGCAAATATCAAGGCTTGGGGTTGTGAAGCTTTCGTAAGACGAGAGACTCACGAGAAGCTTGAACCTCAAAGTGAGCGGTGTATTTTCATCGGCTACCCACATAAATCTTTTGGATATCTTTTCTACAGACCTAGTGACAATGTGGTCTTCGTAGCAAGGAGAGGGGTTTTCCGTGAAAGGGAACTCATATGCCAAGAGGACAGTGGGAGGCAAATTGACCTTGAAGAGTTTCAAGAGTCAAGAGATGAAGGAACGTCTAACACTAGCACTCAACTTGAGGAAAAGATTCATGTTGAACCGATTGACGAGTCATTACCTCTAAGACGTTCCTCTCGAGTTAGAACAACACCTGAGTTTTATGGTTTTCATATTACTACGAAAGGTGATATGTTTATCAGTGATAGTACACTAGTAAATTTGGATGAGCCTACTAACTACAAGGAGGCCATGGCGGGCCCCGAGTCTACAAAATGGAAAGAGGCAATGGACAGCGAGATCCAGTCTATGTATGACAATCAAGTTTGGAACTTGGTTGACAATGTACCAGTTTGGAAGAGAATTAGGTGCAAATGGATCTTCAAGAAGAAGACCGACATTAATGGTAAGGTGCATACGTTCAAGGCACGGCTGGTTGCGAAGGGCTTTACTCAAACCAGGGGGTTGACTATGATGAGACATTCTCTCCAATAGCCAAGATCAAGTCTATTAGGGTTATATTAGCAATCTCTGCATTTCATGATTATGAAATTTGGCAGATGGATGTCAAGACCGCCTTCCTTAATAGGAAGCTGGCTGAAGATGTTTACATGTGTCAGCCAGAGGATTTTGTGGATGCTAAATATCCTAATAGAGTGTGCAAGCTTGAGAAATCCATCTATGGATTAAAGCAAGTGTCTCGAAGATGGAATCTTTGCTTTGATGAGAAAGTCAAAGAGTTTAATTTCTCTAGGAGTGAGGATGAGTCCAGCGTGTATGCCAAAGCTAGTGGGAGTATAGCTAGCTTTCTATTGTTGAATGTCGATGACATACTGCTCATAGGAAATGATGTTCCAACCCTGCAGGAGGTTAAGTCTTGGCTTGGGAAGTGTTTCACTATGAAGGATCTCAGGGAAGCTGCTTATATTCTGGGGATAAGAATTTTGAGAAATAGGAGTAGAAGACTAATATGACATAGTAAAAGTACTTACTTGGACAAGGAGCTGAAACTTTTTAGCATGGAGAATTCCAAGAAAGGGGAAGTGCTAATCCAAAGCAATACCAAGCTAAGTAAGACTCAGAGTCCGAGTACCGATGCCGAGATAGCAGAAATGAGTCGAATACCATATGCTTCCGCCGTTGGTTCGATCATGTACGCTATGACATGTACTCGCCCTGATGTGGCTTTTGCATTAAGTATGGTTACTCGATATCAAGGGAACCCTGTTAGAGCTCATTGGACAGAAGTTAAGAACATTCCTAATTACCTACGAAGGACTAAGGACTGGGTTCTTATACTTGGTGGGAGTGATGAATTGAGAGCGACATGGTATAGTGATGTCATCTTTTAGACCGACAAATATAACTTTCGCTCTCAGTCGAGCTGGGTGTTTACCCTAAATGGAGGAGAATTTACATTGAAAAGTTCCAAGAAGGAGACCGTGGCTGATTCAACGTGCGAATCAGAGTACATAGCAGCGAGCAAAGCGTCGAAGGAGAAGATATGGTTAAAGAACTTCATTGGAGACCTTGGAGTTATACCAGCCATAAAGGAGCCCATGGAAATTTTCTGTGATAACGAAGGAGCGGTTGCCTTAACCAAGGAACCAAGGGATCATGGCAGATCCAGACATATCGACAAAAAATACCACTTCATCAGACATCAGGTAAAAGAAGGACTCCTCGTGGTTAAGAGGGTATCGTTAGAAGAGAATCCCACAGATCCCCTCACAAAGGGACTTAGTAGGATTAAGCACGTTCGGCATGTGAGGAGCATTGGTCTGAAGGACGATATTAGTTTTAGTGATTAGATAGATGTTTATAAACTTGGAATAGATAAATGTAATTAACATTTCATGAAAAAGTAATGGAGATTTATTTATGAGTAAAGTTTACGATCTTGTGTCGATTGTTTACTATTGTTTAACTTTTGCATGTTTTTACTTCCAGAATAATTAGATTGTTCAAATTATCAACAGTCGATCATACTTTGGGAGTAAGTAATGAGGCAAGACTGTCATGAATTGCTTTATAGATTGTCTAAGTGCTTAGACATAGCAAAAGTTTGCTGCAACGTTCATAAGTACTTCTGAAATAAGATTTGAGTATTGGATTATTCCTACGCTCATGTGAATCACTTCATGGAATTTATCACGAGTAATTGTGAGACGATAATATCGTATAACCTTTAAACCGAGATATATGAGTTGTTTACAAGTTTGTTGTGCATTGATAATGCGTAAACGCATCAGTAACTTGATGTTATAAAACGTGTTGTTGTGTATGATTTGACGAGTAAATAGTACAAGCATATAAGTCAAAGTTTATCTGTTCCTTTTATGCTAAGAGGGTAAAAGCGATATCTTGGGCCCCTCGATGATTTTGTGTTGACTTATGTTTCGGGAACAGTCAGGACTGAATTGATGTGTTCAATTAAGTTCCTTGTCAAAAAAATTAGAAATCAGGAAACAAACTGTTGGACACTGAGAATGATCATGTTCCATGTATTTGTCCACAGGATATCTTGTAGAACAGAGGATTATACGATCCCATATCTAAAGGACGCGTCATTGACTAGGTCAGAGTTCGACAACGGCTTTTGAGATCTATGATTGCTAAGTCAGATTCTGAAGTTGCATTGGCAGTTATAGTTATTAGACTTATGCAAGTGGGAGACTGTTGGATTGGGTGTCTAAGCCCATAACTATAATTGGGATGTACTTGATCTGATAGTAGCATGGTCCTTTTGGTTTGCCTTCACCATAGCAATTGGATAGGATGAGTTTTGGATTAAGAGGTTATTTAATGGTTTATTAATATACTATAAGAATAATATATTAATTGAGAAATCATATTATTTAAATAGTATTGATCAGAAATTAATTTGGAATTAATTTAGTGATCAAAAGAGACTGATTAAAAATAAAGGGACTGATATTGCAGATCATTGATAGTTGCAAGTTGGGCTGGTGGACTCCAAAAAGAAGGAGTGGACGAAATCTATGACAAGCTCATAGAAGATTTCATCCAAGGGGCCTTCTAGAAGGTGTCCATGGATTACTTAAGGCTTAAACATAGAATTAAGGTTTCCACCTAAAAACCCTAGCAGCCACAAGTATATAAGGACCCCTTAACACCTTGAAATCGGCCTGTGCATTCTTAGAGAAGCCCTAGCCAAAATCAAGAAGCCTCCATCACCTCTCCCTCATTCATCTTTGCTAGTGGTGTTTGTGACTTCATTAAAGGTGCAACACTTGTAGCACTCAAGCTTTCAAAGGTCAAGGAATTGAAGTAAGGATTACTTGTTACTACTAGCAAACAAGAAAGGTATGATCAAAACCCTAATATGTTTGGATTTTGATTTTATATCTTAGAATTAGGTTTTTTGCTTTGGAAAATTAATTTGCATGTATTACTTGAGAAAAACATAGATCCAAAGAAATTAGGGTTGCATGTGCACATAGGAATGTTGTAATGCCCAAAATCCATCAGAAGAAACGTTATCCGTTGGCAACGATTGATGATCTCTTCGAGCAGTTGTAGGGGGCATCTTAGTTTTCCAAGATCGATATGACGTCTACCTACCATCAGATGAGGGTGCAAGAGGAGGGTATTCAGAAGACGGTCTTTCAAACTCGTTACGAGCATTACCAGTTTGTGGTGATGCCTTTTAGACTCACCAATGCACCGGCGGCGTTCATGGATCTCATGAACCGGGTGTGTAGGCCCATGTTGGATCGATCGGTGATCATCTTCATTGATGACATTTTGGTATATTCGAAGACCAGAGAGCATCATGAGGACCATTTGTGCGAGATTCTCAGAGTTTTGAGGATGGAGAGGCTTTATGCCAAGTTCTCCAAGTGTGATTTCTGGTTGCGCGAGGTTTAGTTTCTAGGACACCTTGTCTAGGCGGTGATGAGGTAGGAAGTGCTAAAGTCTATATCTAAGATTTAGAGCTTCCTCATTTTGGCGGGATATTATCAGAGATTCATTCGAGACTTCTCCAAGATTGTAGTTCCTCTCACGAAGTTGATGAGGAAGGATGTTGTATTCAGTTGGGGACCTGAGTAGCAGGCGTCATTCGAGATTCTTCGGCAGAGACTTTGTGAGGCACCAGTACATGCCATACCTGAGGGAGTTGAGGATTTTGTGGTCTACTGTGATGCATCCGTTTCAGGGTTGGGTGTTATGTCGATGCAGAGGGGGCATCTGATTGCATAAACTTCGAGGAAGTTCAAGCCTCATGAAGCGAAGTATCCAACCCATGATTTGGAATTGGGGGAGTTAGTCTTCGCTCTCAATAGTTGGCGCCAATACCTTTATAGAGTTTGATGTACCATCTACACGGACCGTAGGAGCCTGATATATCTTATGAATCATCCTAACCTGAACATGAGGCAGAGGAAGCGGATGTATGTGGTGAAAGATTATGATTATGAGATTTTGTATCACTCATGCAAGGTCAATGTGGTGGCCGATGCCTTGAACCGGAGGGCGGTCTGTACCCTGATTTAGGATGTGTGTAAGAGGATGACTGTGATGACCCCAGTTTTGGAAACGATAAAAGAAGCGCAGTTGGAGGCCATAAAGGAAAAAAATCAGAAAAGTTAACAGGTGATCGGTAAGATTTCAGCCTTTGATATCGACAGCATGGAGTTTTTGAATCTTCACATGCTTGTTTGGGTACCATATACTAGTGGGGCTCGACGGGTATTGATGGGGGAGGCCCACAAGTCAAGATTCTCTATTCATTTGGGGGTTACCAAGATGTACCTTGACTTGAAGCATAGTTATTGGTGGATTTGTATGAAGAGGGATGTGGTCTGGTTTGTAGAGTGATGCTTGACCTGCCGGAAGGTCAACATCGAGCACCAGCGCCCTCACAGCAAACTGTAGCCTTTGGAGGTTCCACTGTCGAAGTGGGAGCAGATCACTATGGATTTCATCACAAAATAATCAAAGACTTCAAGGGGATTTGATATTATCTGGCTGATAGTTGATCGTTTAACGAAGAGCGCTCATTTCCTAGCCTTAAGTGAGGGCTCTTCTGCAGAGAAGCTAGCTGAGATTTATGTTTGAGAATGGTGGCTTGGCATGGGATGCCGACTTCTATTGTGTCAGGTCGGTATGTTCACTTTACTTCCAGATTTTAGAAGAGGTTTCACGAAGAGTTGGGCACCAGGTTGCATTTCAGTACCGCCTACCATCCGCAGACCGTCAGGAAGAGCGAGCGAACTATTCAGATGCTCGAGGATATGTTTCAGGCCTGCATCATTGACTTTGGTAGGAACTGGGACTCCTATCTTCCTTTATCTGATTTTTCTTACAACAACAGCCATCATGCTAGCATTGGTATTCCTCCTTTTGAGATTTGGTATGGAAGGAGGTGTCAGACTCCTATATTTTGGGGCGAAGTCAGTCAGAGGGTCATGGGGAGCACTTAGATAGTTCTCAAGATGACCAAGCTTATCTATTAAGTTAGACAGAGATTGCTGACGGCTCAGAGTTGCCAAAGAGTCATGCAGATCGAATTCAGGAAAGGCGTTGGAAAGGCGTTCTTTAATTCAGGAAGAGGGGCAAGTTGGGCCCCAGGTTTATTGGCCCTTTCAGAGTGTTGGCATAGGTAGGAAGGTGGCTTACTTATTGGAGTTACATGAGGAGTTGACGTAGATTCATGATACCTTCCATGTTTCCCAATTAAGGAAGTGTATAACTGATGAGACAGTTGTGGTTCCTTTGGAGGACATTCAGGTCGATGATCTCCTGAATTACATCGAGATCCCAGTGGCGATTTTAGATAGGTGAGTGAATACCTTGAGAAATAAAGTAGGGAACCTTTTCAAAGTTCAGTGGCAACATCGGAAAGGCTCAAAGTGGAATTGGGAGCTCGAGTCTGATGTGCACGGGCACTACACTCATCTGTTTTCTGAGCTCGATTCTGAGATGCACGGGCACTACACTTAAAGTGGAATTGGGCTCAATTGATCGATGAGCAGTAAGCAACAACATTTGGGCCATATTGACTGAAACCAATGATTATTATTTGATCGAAGATTTGTTTGGGCTTTTTAATGAATTAAAATTGATCAGATGATTAGAAAACATTATTGGGCTTGATCAACAAAAATATTTATTGGATCATCAATGGGGTTTGAAACGAAATAGATCCAAAAAAATCAAAACAATTAATCAATAAAAAAAGCGAAACACACGATTTAATAAAAAATTGATTAAATTCGAGTTTTGAGAAAAACCTTAATCGTTCATCGTTAATCTCAACATGAATTTTTCGGAATCCATATGAGAACTTGAGACACCTTCTTGATGATTCTTTTTCCGTTTGCAACACACGAATCAATCATTGATGATCTTGGTTCTTTTTTCGAACATGCAACCAAAGAATCATAAGTCAAATACACCATGATTACAAGAACTTGGATTTTGTAGAGAGAGAAATTTAATATGAATGAAATCTCTAGAGAGAGAGAGAGTGTGATACAAATAAGTACTCTAGAGAGAGAAACTCTAATTTTGGATCAAATCAAGGAATAAATTCGATTTCTAGAACAAAAACTCTCTCAAAGATGACGAACTCACAATAAATGAAGATTCACTCAAATCATTTAGTCATCATGGATTAATTCTTTAGAGCTTCAAGAACACCCGCTCTGATACCAATTGTACAGACCCTAATTATGATGACATGTGCAGAATTGTAAAGATCAAGTGAATCATGCAAGAATCAAGAACACTAGGAGTAAATAAAATCATTTAAGCTCCATTAGAATAGTAAGAGTACAAGTGGTTGCAAAGTTCTCCTTGGATACCAATTGTACAGACCCTAATTATGTTAGGGTGCAAAGTTCTCCTTGGATGTGCGGAATTGTAAAGATCAAGTGAATCACTCACTTCCTCTTTATAGGAAAGACTCAACACATTTACACATACAAGAGGGTAAGCCACATCCAAGGAGAACTTTGCACCCTAACACAAAACACAAATACATAACCATATGGGTACATTGGTAATCACTTACTTCTTGAGTTTTGGATGACTGTACTCATCACATCCTTTTCTTATAAAAATCCATTTTATTAAAAAATTTCTTGTAAAAGATTTGACAATTCCTCATTTTGAGTTCAGAAACACCATATGGTTTGCCCGAATCTGTCAAACTAAGGCTCTGATACTAGCTTGTAACATCTCGAAAATTACAAAGATATTTTTCATTTTAAAAATAGATTACCAAATTAAAACCTTTAATTCAAAACAATAAGTTCCATTCTTTTGTTGAAAATCGTTACACTAAAATAGTTGAAGTACGGAAATAATAGAAACCAATATGTGTGTATAGTCTTGTTGAGCTCTTCTCACAAACAATCTGCAAAGCATTTCATCCAAAATTGTAAGCAAAAATCTTAGTGAATTCCCCAGTATACCACATATACCATCATACATATGATGCATCCACATAAAGTTCTGAGCTCTAGCACCGACTTGTCAACTCTTCTATCTACATGCATATTGTGACAACCCAAAATTTCTATCTCGTAAAGCCATTCAATTCAATCAAGATTCAGACTTGTTTCTACTATCTTTTATCCTTGTTAAGGGTGTGTGTGAGAGTTTCTAAGCCTAGTGTAATGTATGAATGGGTGCTAGGATGAGTTAGCTTGAGATCGGGAGGATTAATTCGGTCCGGAAAACCACTCACAAGGTGTGTACGGCGGTACACAGGGTTCACGGCCGTACACCACCTCCTATATATATAAGAGTGACCATTTTCTCTTCACTTCTCCTCCTCCCAACCATGATCACCCCATTCTCTCTCAACTACCTTCAACCGTGAACACTTTAAAGCCTAAAAAATGTAAGTGTTTCATCCTTAAACTTGTTATACTTGAAAGACCACTAGATCCAAGCCTTGATTCTTCATGTTTCAACATGAACTTCATGATCTTGAAGGGTGTACGGCCGTGAACCCTTCATAGGTTCATTGGTCGTACACACCCTAAAAGGGTCCCAAATGATAAGAAATCCAACCCTTTTCTTGTTGATTACTTCATTTCACAACTAGACCATGATTTCCACCCTTAGAACTATCTATTCATGGCCTTATTCAACTATCTATTCATGGCCTTATTCAACTATCTATTCATGGCCTTATTCAAGGATCTTCACAGGATCTTGATGGCCGTAAACCCCTCAAGACTTCCAAATTGGGTGCATTATTAATCTTTTTGTTGTACATTAGGCAAACTAGTTTCCCCATAGATCAATTACCTCTTTTGCATGTTCTTCCATGAGTGTACAGCCGTACACTCATTGGCCGTGAACCCATGGGCCGGACACACCTTTCATACAATCACATGTGATTATAACACTTAGTTTCAAGTGTCCCTTAGTCCCTTAAGTTGTTTCCCTTCATGATTAGTTGTTATATACACTAATTATATAGATATATGTGTCATTATATGGTTAATAGGATCCATTTGTGCTCGGAATATCATCTGGCATACCTAACATCCTATATCAACCTTCCATCCGAATAACTCACTATAGGTGAGTTCATACCCCTAAACTTATCTTTTAATGATTTTAAATGCTTTTTTTTTGGGGGGGGGGAGGGGGAATGCAACTAGAAAACATTATAGTTATATAATCAATCATATGTGGTTTATAACTATCAATCAAAGGATTTCTTACACTTTAAACTGTGTTATCAAACAAACTGTTTAAAATCACTTTATAAAACGACATCAAGTCATCAATATTTATTCAAATAGTTAAACTCTTTACATGTTTTACAAAACTCCTTTTTAAACTTATATATATTGTCAAAATCATGTCTACATAGATATAGTTATATAAATAATGTTCAAAGGGTTTAGGACTGACAACTCGCTTTATTTCTTTTCCTTTTTTAGATGTGGACTTAGGGTATCGGTTGTTTCTCCTAAGGTCGTTTAAATCTTAGTTATATATCATGTATATGTATATAGATATAAAAGTTCTATCAATCAATTCAATACCTTTGGGTAGCAAAGGTGTTCATACACGATTAATCATTCATGTACAAAGCTTACTAGTAAACTATAATAGGTATAGTTTAAAGAATTACTACTTACTATTTCTAGAACATTGAAACTTACATAATTCAATACTTACAAGAGTCAGTTCATACATGAGTCGGTTCAATCATACAATAACCAGAACAGAAAGGATCGTACAATAACAAGAACAGAAAGGAACATACAATAACAAGAACAGAAAGGAACATACAATAACAAGTATAGAAAGGAACATACATCCTTTACAAGAACAAGATAACTTTAATGTGAGTCTACTTCACGGCTTAGCAATATACTTGTTAGGTCGAGTTTGGTAAGCAGAGTCTCCTGGAGGGAGAGCAGGCATTGTGTATAGATCTATACGGGACTGACAATCCCGCATCCCAACTGTTAGCTACAGTCCGTCATACATGCCAAGGGGTGACAAATGTCACATTTACTTTCGGTGCCAGCAGGTCGTCGTGTTAACTACTTGTAGATTTAGCATGGTTGCTACCACATCACATCTAAACCTTAATTAACAAACTGGTTTTAAGGTAATTAGTGCTTCAGTAGGTATTTTATACAACATTACTGTACACTTTCATTTTTTCCCATTACATTCATATGGTGATATTCTCACATAAAATAATGCAAACTATTTTCTAGTAAAGATAGTTATAAACTAGGGAAAACATACAAAACAGTCAGGTCTTGGTAGAAGACTACAATACACCAATTTTAAGAGAAACAAACGAAGCAAAGCCGTATCGCGATAGTGAAGGTTCACTGAAATGCCAAGCGAGGACCTAAATTCACTTGGGAGCGCGAGGGTCAAATGAAATTGAAATATCCTCAACTTTTCACATAGTTATCTATTCTTGCTTAAACTCTAATTTCATGACGAAATTCCCTTTAACAGGGGGATGATGTGACAACCCGACATTTCTATCTCGTAAAGCCATTCAATTCAATCAAGATTCAGACTTGTATCTACTATCATTTAGCCTTGTTAAGGGTCTGTGTGGGAGTATCTAAGCCTAGTGTAATATATGAATGGGTGCTAGGATGAGTTAGCTTGAGATCGGGAGGATTAATTCGGTCCGGAAAACCACTCACAAGGTGTGTACGGCCGTATACAGGGTTCACGTCCGTACACCACCTCCTATATATATATATAAGAGTGACCATTTTCTCTTCACTTCTCCTCCTCCCAACCGTGATCACCCCATTCTCTCTCAACTACCTTCAACCGTGAACACTTTAAAGCCTAAAAAACATAAGTGTTTCATCCTTAAACTTGTTATACTTGAAAGACCACTAGATCCAAGCCTTGATTCTTCATGTTTCAACATGAACTTCATGATCTTGAAGGGTGTACGGCCGTGAACCCTTCATAGGTTCATTGGCCGTACACACCCTAAAAGGGTCCCAAATCATAAGAAATCCAACCCTTTTCTTGTAGATTACTTCATTTCACAACTAGACCATGATTTCCACCCTTAGAACTGTCTATTCATGGCCTTATTCAAGGATCTTCAAGGGTTCACGGCCGTGAACCCTTCATAGGATCTTGATGGCCGTAAACCCCTCAAGACTTCCAAATTGGGTGCTTTGTTCATCTTCTTGTTATACATTAGGCACACTAGTTTCCCCATAGATCAATTACCTCTTTTGCATGTTCTTCCATGAGTGTACGGCCGTACACTCATTGGCCGTGAACCCATGGGCCGGACACACCTTTCATACAATCACATGTGATTGTAACACTTAGTTTCAAGTGTCCCTTAGTCCCTTAAGTTGTTTCCCTTCATGATTAGTTGTTATATACACTAATTATATAGATATATGTGTCATTATATGCTTAATAGGGTCCGTTTGTGCTCGGAATATCATTTGGCATACCTAACATCCTATATCAACCTTTCATCCGAATAACTCACTACATGTGAGTTCATAGCCCTAAACTTATCTTTTAATGATTTTAAATGCTTTTACAGGGGGGGGGGGGAATGCAAGTAGAAAACATTATATCTATATAATCAATCATATGTGATTTATAACTATCAATCAAGGGATTTCTTATACTTTAAACTGTGTTATCAAATAAACTGTTTCAAATCACTTTATAAAACGACATCAAGTCATCAATATTTATTCAAATAGTTAAACTCATTACATGTTTCACAAAACTCCTTTTTAAACTTATATATATTGTCAAAATCATGTCTACATAGATATAGTTATATAAATAATGTTTAAAGGGTTTAGGACTGACAACTCGCTTTATTTCCTTTTCCTTGTTTGGATGTGGACTTAGGGTATCGGTTGTTTGTCCGAAGGTCGATTAAATCTTAGTTATATATCATGTATATGTATGTAGATATAAAAGTTCTATCAATCAATTCAATACCTTTGGGTAGCAAAGGTGTTCATACACCATTAATATTTCAAGTACAAAGCTTACTAGTAAACTATAATAGGTATAGTTTAAAGAATTACTACTTACTATTTCTAGAACATTGACTCTTACATAATTCAATACTTACAAGAGTCAGTTCATACATGAGTCGGTTCAATCATACAATAACAAGAACAGAAAGGATCGTACAATAACAAGAACAGAAAGGAACATACAATAACAAGAACAGAAAGGAACATACAATAACAAGTACAGAAATAAAGAAACATACATCCTTTACAAGAACAAGATAACTTTAATGTGAGTCTACTTCACGGCTTAGCAATATACTTGTTAGCTCGAGTTTGGTAACCAGAGTCTCCTGGAGAGAAAGCGGGCATTGTGTATAGATCTATACGGGACTGACAATCCCGCATCCCAACTGTTAGCTACAGTCCGGCATACATGCCAAGGGGTGACAAATGTCACATTTACTTTCGGCGACAGCAAGTCGTCGTGTTAACTACTTGTCGATTTAGCATGGTTGCTACCATATCACATCTAAACCTTAATTAACAAATTGGTTTTAAGGTAATTAGTGCTTCAGTAGGTATTTTATACAACATTACTATACACTTTCATTTTTTCCCATTACATTCGTATGGTGATATTCTCACATAAAGGGGTAATGCAAACTATTTTCTAGTAAAGATAGTTATAAACTAGGGAAAACATACAAAACAGTCGGGTCTTGGTAGAAGACTACAATACACCATTTTAAGAGAAACAAACATACAAAATAGTCGGGTCTTGGTAGAAGACTACATTACATCATTTTTAAGAGAAACAAACATACAAAACAATCAGGTCTTGGTAGAAGACTACTTTCCAATTAGTAGAAAATATAGGATTTTCTAGGAAGTATATAATCATTTACATCAAACATTCATAAACATTTCTATCAAACTTATGCAAACATTGACACTAAAATACTTATGAACTCACCAGCTTAAATGCTGATCTACGGTTTCAAAATAACTTGTATTCTCAGGTCGACATTAGACAGGTACCGATGACCGGGTTTTGAGAAGACGAAGCATACTCAAGACTCGTCTTTATTTTGATTACATATTTTGGTGTCTGATAACTATTGATGAGTTGAAAAACTCTTAGAACGATTAGATCTTCAATAGGTTAAACAATAAAACCAAACAAACACAATCAACACGATATAGAATCAAGTAATGCTTAATGATTCAAATGTAGTCACGCCTCAGCAGAGCTCGATTAAGAACTTTCACTGTAGAGGCGAGCTAGGGTTTGCAGTACAATGATCAGAATAATAATTAAAGCGCTCCCAATAAAGGATGCATGCATGCACCTTAAATTCTAAGCCGTAATAAAACAAACACGGTTGGACAGGCCCAAACCGGATAACAAAACTGGGCTAAGGACTGAGCCCAAAGACGCAACGCTATTAGACCCAACAATCTCCCCCTTTGCGTCAAAAGAGGCGAGAGAATACTTCGGTTGATGGACCTTGACCTGCTTCACAACCTTGAACAGCCGAGGGATGATCACAAGAAGTGTCTGCCGAAACTGAATGTACCAACGAAGCATATCGGTGAACAACTTCTTGTCAGCTTCACTGTTCTGATTACACCTATGTATGATCTCCAAAATGTGCTCCAAGAAAGCAGTAGAGAACATGTGCTTGTCAATAAGAGTGAACAGGCACTTTTGACCTTCGCCCCTAATGAACATCACTGTATGAAACTTAGGATCGATTTTGCCCTTGATCATCGCATTCACATTGCCAGTTCTTCCAATCGGTTTTATCGTAGTACGCTTGTGAATGGCAGATGCGATTTCTTGATCCATCTTTTCTACTTCGTGAATGTAACAAACAAGCATTCGCTTGATGTGATCAATGATCGGCTGATACTCCTGAGGATTGGACAATAAAATATTGTTGAGGAGTATCCAGTCGTGCGGGTTCAACCTCGGTAGATCAACCAGGGAAATAGTATGGACCGAGCTATCTGAGCCTTGGGTTACTTTGAATTTAACATTAACAAATTTCCCAGCCAAAGAGGGCTTCAATACCTTGACCGTTGTAATCTTCTTTGTGCTCCATGTCAAGTATTGTGGCTGAGCAAACTCCAGATAAAACTCCAATAAATCCCGATCTACCTTCGGGTCTGGAGAGGGAACGACAGCCGCTGAGTCAAAGCAATGGAAGATAAATGCCTTTCAGGTGATTGGCATATCGAATTGAGCATCCTTCGAGTTCTCAAGACTGAACGAGATAACAGGTTGAAGCCAGTGAGTACTCGGTTCACCAATGACTTCCCTCTGGAGCGATTCAATGGTCCATTCCGGAAACATGGACTTCTTTTTCTCTAAGAGTTCTTTTTCTTTCAACTCTTTCTCCAAAAGATTCATCTTCTCCTAATCTCTTGATCAGAAGGCTTGATTTTATGATGAGGTTTAGAAGGATTCCCTTTCATGATGTCTTCAATATCATCATCTTCATCTTCATCGTCTTCTCCAATATTCTTCTTTTTCTTTTCCATCTAACTGACCAAAGCTATATTATCCTTCGGTCCAGCAGCAGCTTTTGGTTCTAGAGGGGGTTGAGGTTGAGCCTTGCTAGCCTTGCCTTGTGGAACCTTTTCTCCCCCTTGTTTCGGAAGAACACTAGCCTCCAGAATAGCCTCAATCCTACTTAAGATATCCAAAACAGGTCGTAGCTTCTCAGCTAAGTGGCGTCGAATGGAGATAGTCAAAATGGAGTCATGGGCGTCCAGGAGATGCAATAAGATTGAATGGACATCACCCACTGAGCTTCGAATCACCTCTCGTTCAGACTTTAAATCTTCAAGCTCTTTGGTTGCGGTTCGGAGCTTTAAGTTCTGAATTTTGAGCTGGGAAGTTCGCTTGTCCAGCTCAGCCATTATTTTGTTTTTGACTGCAAGCTCGGCCTCAAGCTGAGTTAAGCGATCATCAACTTTAGTATGAAGCTATTCGTTAGCAGCTTCAATAGCTTTTCGAGCCACTTCAAGTTGTGTCTTCTCTGCCTCCAGTGAATGTGTGAGAGTGTCAACAGATGCGTTCACTGTTTGTGCATTTTTCTGAGCAGCTGCTTGTAAAGAATCCAAAAAGAGTTGAGCCTCTGATATTAGTTTTTCGACTTTTGCGGTCACATCCTTGCAGTCTTTTATTGAGGCTTCAACAGCAAGCAAAGCCTTCTGGCATTGGGAGGTAGAGGCATCAATATCCTTTGCAGCATCGGAGATGGAAGTAGCATGTACTTTGACTACGGAAGAGAACAAAGCTTTGAGGGCACCTTCTGAATAAGCACCAGCAGAGGACGAAGAAACTAACCGATCAATCTTATCAGTCACAACCTTGAGATGTCGCTTGGTGAGAGGAGCGTCTTCATCATCATCGCTTTGGACACGATAAGGACTGAAGTAAGTAGAATCAAACTCCAAGTCCTCACCGCCAAGAACGGTATTGGTTTCTGTTGATTGGGTAGGTGATAGAGGTTTGGTGGTAACAGGGGTTTCGGGTGCTGAAGAACGAACCCCCGTATCAGATACGTCGGTTTGAACTCCAGTGGTGGTTGTAGTTGTAGCTTCAGAGAAAATAGGTGTAGGAATGGGAATGGTAGAGGAAGGTTGTGATGTGATGATAGGGAAAATGGGAGGTAAGGAAATAGGAAGGGAAACAAGTGGAGGAGAAGGTGCTTTGGAGCGAACATGTACCTCTGGTGTAGGCGAACGAGGTGGGGTACCACCATGAGCCGAACCTTCATCATCTGAGCTTTCGCTCTTAGATTCGTTGGGAATGGGGTGTTTATGACCAGTAGGCACGTACTCAGAGTCTGAGTCACTTGATGATTGAAGAATAAGCTTCCGAGCAGGTTTCTTGGTCTTCTTCTGCTTGGGCTGGGAAGGTGCTGCCTTCTCAGACTTTCGCTTCCTTGGAGTCTGAACCTTTGAGACTTGACCTCCTTTATCCCCCTTTTTCGCTTCTTGCTTCTTGCCCCGCTTAGCAGGTTTGTCTGCTTCCTCAATAGATTTTATCATTTTAGGAGAAAGTTCCCTTGGACCAGAACAGGGGAGCTTCTTGTACTCCTGAATAATCTTGCTCGCAGGGGACACACAGACATACATTGCCTCAGGAATTGAGCCAACGAAGTGAAACTTCGACGGATGAGTGACAATGATGTTAGTGGTATGAAATGTAGTAATGGAGGAGAGAAGTGAGTCTGCCATGATAGGAACATGATAACGCTCCATAATCCATTGAGTGATAATGGTCCAAAACCTAGCACAAGAAATTTCTGTGTGGCGAGAAGCAGATGGCAAACTTTGGACAAGTTGAAGCCATAGAACCAAACCATAATCAAGGTTGACACCATTATATAATCCATAAAGCAGAGTTATGAAAGACTTGCTAGCACCATCAGATCCTGCACTTCGTTTAGAAAGCCCTTTGAAAAGAAGGGTGAAGAGGCCATTCCATTGAGGAGGAAGGCATGATTTCTTGAACTTGGTCACAGTAGTTAGGGTTTCAATGTACCCCATGTTGTAGAACATAGAGAAAAGCTAACCTGTGGAGATGGAATCAGGGTGCACCATGGATTCGTCATAAGTGAGCCCTAGTAACGAGCAAAATTGGCTCTTGGAGATTGAAGCTTTTTGGTTGAGAATGTCAAAGTAAATCTTCTCTGCACCTTTGTGGTACGTAGTAGTGGAATAAAGTTTTTTAGAGGCATGCCGTTGGTACGACTTCCACCGTTGAGAGAGCCTTGACTAGTGGGGAATATTTTAGGCATTCCACCACTTGATACATGTAAGTATCGTAGAGAAACGGTGTAAGATCGATCAACAAGTTCTGGTTTGCCTTGATTGCGAGAAGAGTAGAGCGTCCAGTGGTTTCTTGAACAGAGGAAGATTCTGCCATTGTTGATGCTTGATGAAGAAGAAGATGAACAGTGGAAATTAAATCGCCTTCTTTTGCTTGAGAGAGATGAAGTGTGGTAGAGAAGAATGCCACAGAAATCAATCCTTTATATACGATTTTGAAGAGAGAGAAAAATTCCAAGCAATGATTCCATTAATTTGGGAAACGACGCCTAAAAAGGCGTGATTTGACAACTGGCAATTCCAATAACGCAGCTGATGACGCATGATTAGGTAACGATTCAAATTCTCGCGCCTTCCAAACTTATCCTCTTTCCAAATCACCAATCGATTACACTTCCTACCGAGTCACCGCTTGAACCTTCAATCAGATCTTTATAACCATAATTACCAAAGGCTTAATATTGACCCATCCCTTCGTTTGGAAATAACTACATTACATCGTTAAATAACCAAACAAGATTTTTGGAAAATTCAAGATTTTCGTGCAAGGTAGTGTCAAAGATAAAGAAATAAATCAAACTCTTTGTGGGAATTTGTGATGTCATTTAAGACATAAAGTAGTGGATCTCGGGCACGAATCTCTTCCTTCAAAGTCAAGAGAGACTTCAAAGTGCTTGTTTGGATTCCTGTTGAATAACGATCAAGTACTTGTTGAGAAGCATCGAAAGGCATCTTTTATATATAAGGCTATTAAGGGTGGCTTTCGCTTCAATTCTGGTTTCCAATCGTTGATGTAAGACCGAAAATAGAACGAAGTACTTGTGAGACCGATGTGGCCTGTTAAACAAGTGGGTTTGGAACATATTCAGTGACTTGTTGATAATCGTTAATTAGAAATCTCAAAAAAAAAATTGGATCCTTAGGGAAGAAAAGTCATGGTGCAAGACATTTTCATAAGGATCTCTCATAATAATAGGAGATTTTAAGGTACTTCCACAAAAGGGGTTTCGTTAATTTAAAGGTGAAAGCTAGAACATATAATTGTTCACCGTCAATGTTTTAAAGGTTTTGAATTTTTGGGTTTCACTTAGCACGTAGTGGCACGAAACTAAGATCATTAACACAGAAGTTGTGTAACCGTAAACCTCAGTGGAAATGCTGAGAGTCTCAAGGGTTACGTTTATGAGATGAAGTATGATGGAGAATGAATAAGAGGTGGTAAAGGAGCCGAATGTACCTCTGCTATAAAAGATAGACTAAGCAGAAAAACTCTTAACTCCATTTAAGAAGAGTAAGGTACCTCATGATTAGAGTGAATTTGACAACCTGATTGGGAAGACATGATTGGTATATATCAAGTCATTAAGGCTTCACTCAAAATCTTTTGAGGCTTGGGTCAACATGCAGCAGCATGCTGCTAGGGACACTTAGCTAGTACATAGATAAAGAATTATACCTGCCCCAGCTTCATCATTAATAATGGTCCTTGTATACAAATTATATTAAGAGTAAAGAAAATTACAATAAAATGAAAGAAAATATTTTTGAGTTTTGAAGCTTCTGAAAAAAAATAATAATAAAACAGAAAAGAAAAAATATTTTTGAATTTTATAAGGTTTTCTGAAAAAGAATTAAAACAGAAAGAAAAATATTTTGAATTTTATGAAAATTAAAAGAAAAACCGAATGAGATACATACTGTACAACTGAAACCATCTTTTGGAGATGAGGAGCAAACCGAGCCCGATGAGACCGAACCCGAAATAGGCCAAGCGTTCGGTTCATTTCGGTTCCCGGAAGAACCGAACCCGAAATAGACCGAGCGTTCGCTACAGATTCAGCTTTTATTGAGACAAACGAGATTTCGGTACAGATTCAGCTTCCATCATTCCTAAGCCTTGCAGGATTTTATTAAAACTTGCTTCTGCCAAGGCCTTGGTGAAGATGTCAGCCAATTGATCAGTGGTCCTTACGAAATGAATTTCAACGTTACCATCTTCCACATGATCCTTGATAAAGTGATACCTCAGTGCTATGTGTTTCGTCTTTAAGTGTTGCACTGGTTATGACAAATCCTAATTGCACTTTCTGAGTCACAATATAGTGGGATTTTCTTCATGTTCAGGCCGTAGTCTCGAAGTTGACTTTGTATCCAAATGACCTGAGATGTGCATGATGCAGCGGCTATATATTCTGCTTCGGCAGTGGAGAGAGACACACAAGTTTGTTTCTTGGATTTCCAGCTAACAAGTTTGCCGTCCAGAAATTGGCATCCTCCAGTGGTACTCTTTCGGTCTAGTCCACATGCCCCAAGATCAGCATCTGAGAATGCTTGGACAAAGAACCCTGATTTGGCAGGGTACCATAAACCAAGAGAAGAGGTGGGTGATCTTGGGGGATGTGGACACCCATTCGGCTAACGACCCTCCACCAGTCAAGGAAGCGGTGGGTGAGAGTCGACACCCATTAAACTGCCATTTTATAGGCAATAACCTTATACCCCCCTTATAGACCGGCTTCATGAATGAGGCCTACTAACGGTAAGACTGACTTGCTCTTATACATATATATATATATATATATATATATATATATATATATATATATATATATATATATATATATATATATATATATATATATATATATATATACATATATATATATATATATATATATATATATATATATATATATATATTAACTTATAATATTATAAAGTATAAGGGTTGAATTTTAACTTTTAAAATCCTAAGGGCTTAATTTGGATATAAAGTATTCATGAAAGAAAACTTTTCAAATTCCAAAACTTGAGGGCAAGTTTTGAACTATTCAAAAACTTTTCAATTCCATAACTTATGTGTTTAAAGTAGTTTTAATTCAACAAACTCTTCAAGTTCCATAACTTGAGGACAAGTTATGGAAGACTTTAAACCATTAAAGAATGTGACTTTTCTTTATTCATAACCTATGGAAATATTTATGAGTTTTATGATTCTTAAATGTGACTTTTCATGTAACTTGAGGACAAGTTACAAAAAACACATTTTAGAATCAACTCTTAGATTAAAATGGATTGAAAACAACAATTTCACATAACTTTTCTATTAATCTAAGCAACTCATAAGAACACGATAATTCAATCAAACTTTTTCATGTAATTAGACTAACCATTAAACTAATACAAAACATGAATCTATTGACAATTATCTTTGAAATTGGATTAGAATGACATTACCACATCAAAAATAGGTTTATAGGTTCAAAAACAGCTTAGGGTAATGATTCTAGTCCAATTCCAGCCTTAAAAGTCGAAAATATTCTGTCAGGGGCTCCTACTCGTCGAGTGTATGAACCTACTCGACGAGTAGGATGATTTTCCTCATGGACTCAGCGAGTTCATCAGTGGACACGGCGAGTCCAGTGCCCAGACAGCCCGAAAATCGACTTTTTCAGCATTTATTAGAACTTTGCATCAAGTATAATTGAAAACAAGCCTTGGCTCTGATACCACTGTTGGGTTTTGAGCATTCTAACACTCCTAAGTGTACATGCAACCCTAAATACCTTGGATCTATGTTTTCTCTATTATACATGCAAATAAGATTATTCCAAGGTATTACCCTATCTAGCATACAATCTTTGATACTTGGGTAATAAAACAAGTCAGAAGACATACCTTTTTATGTAGCTTGATTCCTTGATGCTTAAGAGCCGAGTGCCCCAAGTGTGACACCTCTAATGGTTCACACAACACCATGAACATTTGGAATAACTAAGGAATAAAGGATACTTGGTTTACATCTCATAAAATCGATTATGCCCTCACAACTATGAACTAGTCATTTTTTCTTAGCCACCATTTTATGCACCATTGGACTCTTTATATAGTGTGGAGGATTAGGGTTAAACCCTAATACCCATGACCTTTCATTTCCATAGGATCCATGGGTTAAAGCGTCATGGACTATCCATGAAAGCTTAGCCCAACCTAAATGAGCTTAGCCCACTACATATAAATATATATATATATATATATATATATATATATATATATATATATATATATATATATCTAAGAGTCCATATTTAATTAGTTCCTTTTGATCACTTAATTAATTATAAATTAATCCTTGATCAATACTAATTAAATAATATGATTATATATTAATATATTAGAACTTATAATATATTAATATAAATCACTAGTATCCTTATTTTTTCTCATCTTGTCTATCCAATTGTCCCGATGCCATGCAACCCAAATGGACCATGCCAAGTCGGGTCAACTACATACCAAATATAGTTATGGACTTAGACACTAATCCAAATATATATATATATATATATATATATATATATATATATATATATATATATATATATATATATATATATATATATATATATATATATAAAGATGATTTTTGGGGAAAAATATAAGTTTGTAAAACATTTTAACATTTTGAAATATTCTTTGAAACCATGTGATTATAACACAAAATCTTTGTGTTACACTTGTATTCCCCAGCTGTAAAAATTATGAAAATACGGGGTATGAACTCACTTGGTAAAAGTGATGATTTGATGAAAGACTAGGCTTTATGCGGACAATACTTCGATTGGAGAGAGGTTAGCTTTTCGAGAATTTTGGGGCTTCGGGCTTGAGTCGGAGTTTGGATATGTTACCGGGGCGTCGGGGTAATCTTGAGGGGCTTTAAAGTGAGAAAGTATAGGAGAGAGGTTGGAATTTAGCATCAAAACTCGAAGGCTTCGGTTCCTATTTATAGGAGGTTGAGGCCTCCTCGTATGTTGGGCGTACTCGCAAGTTACGCGGGTTCTAGTGCCTCGCGAGCCTCTTCGTTGGGCGTAACCTCGTACGTGGGGCGTACGAGTGGATTGTCTTGGACGCGTCGGAGCTATGTACACGTGTCGTGCATGCATTGGAGTAGGCTTCATGGCTGATCCCGGATCGAGTACGTGCGAATTACGCTGGGCTTTATTTACGTACGTTGGGCGTAATTTATTTACGTACGCTGGGCGTACTCCACCGAGATTAAATATTCAAACTTCATAAAATCGTAACTTTCACATACGATCTCCATTTTTGATGTTCTTTATATCCACGCGTAGGTGAGGCCGTGCTCTACAACTTTCGTTTAGACTCCGTCGGCTAATTTTGATTTTATTTTTAATGTTGTATTTTTAACAGGCCGGGACAGGAAAAACCCGTTAAAAATTCATAACTTCTTCATCCGACGTCCGATTTTGTCTGTCTTTTTATCGTTATGTTACTATTAACGAGATCTTCGATTCTCGTTTAGGTTTTGTTGTCTAAAAATCGCTCTACCTTCAAACAGACTTTTGGTCTGTATACTGCTAAGTCGAATGTTAGAAAAATCCTAACTTCCTCAAACGAAGTCAGATTTGAATGTTCTTTTTATGGAAATTCACGGCTTAACGTATTATCGGTTTAGATTGTTAAGGCTAAAAAGCATTTTATTGAAATTTAGATTGTTACGACTTTCATTTAGATTGTTAAGGCTAAAAAGCATTTTATTGAAATTTCACTTTTCACACTTAACAGTGTTTTACCGGTTTATAACGCAGATCTTTGATTGGACATAACTTCTTCGTTATAACTCGGATTTTAGCGTTCTTTATATTTCTGAAAACCTTGTTGCAATATCTACTACATTATTTATCCCAATTAAGATTATTGAGTAATGTATTTTTGACGTTGTTTTCATTAAAATAAGCTACAATGCTTGATTTAGAATATTACATTGATTTGGAATATCGAGTTGTTACATTATCCCCCCGTTAAAGAGAATTTCGTCCCGAAATTAGGACTAAAGTATTACAGAAAGACTAGGGAAACAGATGTGGATACTTTTGTTGCATTTGATCCTCTCGATCCTAAGTGAATTAAGGTCCCCGTTTTCCATTCCAGCGAACCTTTACTATCGGGATACAACTTTGTTTGGTTCTCTTAACTTCCATATCTAGAATTTCTACGGGTTCTTCCGCAAAGTTGAGGCTCTCGTTTAACTATATTTTCTCGAGTGGGATCACAAGAGTCTCATCGGATAGACACTTTTTGAAGTTAGAGACGTGGAAGTTAGGATGTATGTTACTTAGTTCTTGAGGTAGTCGAAGTTTGTAAGCTACATGACCGATTCTGGAAAGAATCTCGAATGGTCCTATGTACCTTGGATTCATTTTTCCATGCTTTCCAAAGCGTATCATACCCTTCCAGGGGGAGACCTTCAGTAAGACGCGGTCACCAACCTGGAAATCCAATGGTTTTCTTCTTTTGTCGGCGTAGCTTTTGTGTCTATCTCTGGAAGCTTTAAGTCGCTCTCGGATTTATACCATTTTCTCCGTGGTTTCACGAATGATTTCCGGACCAGTGAGAGTACTGTCTGAAACTTGGCCTCTAGCTAGATGCGTATCACCCACCTCAGCCCAGCACAGAGGTGATCTGCACTTGCGGCCATAGAGGGCTTCAAACGGAGCAGCCTTTATGCTAGTGTGATAACTTTTGTTGTATGAGAACTCGACAAGGGGTAAATGAGTATCCCATCCCTTCCCAAAGTCAACCACGCATGCTCGTAACATATCTTCTAGAGCTTGAATCGTCCTCTCACTTTGTCCGTTAGTTTGTGGGTGGTAGCCTGTACTCATGTCTAGCCTAGTTCCCAAAGAGTTCTGTAGAGACTGCCAGAAACGAGAGGTGAATCTACTATCTCGGTCAGAGATAATAGATATCAGCACACCATGCGGTCTAACTATTTCTCTGATGTAGATCCTTCTTAGCTTCTCCATCTTGTCTGTTTCCTTTATTGGCAATAAGTGTGCGGATTTGGTCAATCTGTCTACGATTACCCAAATAGTATCATAACTACCCGATGTCTTGGGTAACTTAGTTATGAAATCCATAGTAATCGGCTCCCACTTCTATTCAGGGATTTCCGACTGTTGAAGCAGACCTGAAGGTTTCTGGTACTCTACCTTGACTTTGGCACAAGTAAGACACTTGCCCACAAAGGTAGCTATCTCGGCCTTCATGTTAGGCCACCAGTATAGTTTCTTAAGGTCCGGATACATCTTGTCTGAACCCGGATGAATGGAGTATCGGGTTTTGTGTGCTTCATTCATAACTACGTCTCTGTAACCATCGGACTTTGGTTTCTAGATCCGGTTCATGAAACAATAGACTCCATCACCTCTGATTTCGAAGTTCTTATCCATTCCTCTCAAGGTTTCACCTGTCACTTTTTCGGGTTTCAAGGCCTCGAGTTGAGCCTCTTTGATTTGCGTGGACAGATGCGAATGGATCGTCACGGTGAACGACTTTACTCGGTGTCTTGAGTATTCTTTTCTGCTAAGGGCATCGGCAACTACATTAGCGTTACCAGGGTGATAACGAATCTCACATTCGTAATCATTCAGTAGCTCCACCCATCGTCGTTGTCTCATGTTCAGCTCCTTTTAGTCGAATATATGCTGAAGACTCTTATGGTCTATGAATACAGTGCACTTCTTGTCATATAAGTAATGTCTCCAGATCTTCAGAGCGAATATCACTACTCCCAGTTCAAGGTCGTGCGTTGTGTAGTTGACCACATGTGTCTTTAGTTGTCTCGAGGCGTAGGATATAACCTTTCCTCGTTGCATAAGAACACATCCAAGCCCTTGGTTGGAAGCATCACAGCACACTACAAAGTCATTTGTCCCATATGGTAGAGACAAGATGGGTGCACTGCATAAGGCTTGCTTTAGTGCTTGGAACGCTGGTTCTTGTCTCTCTCCCCAGCTAAAAGTTACACCCTTTTGTGTCAGGGTGGTAAGTGGTTTAGCAACTCGGGAGAAATTCTGGATAAATCTGTGATAGTAGCCAACAAGACCTAAGATATGTCAGATTTCTGTAGGTTTTTTGGGTGCCGACCAGTTCTCAATTGCCTTTATTTTGGAAGGGTCCACGTGTATTCCTTCCGAACTGACCACGTGACCCAAGAAATCTGTTGGATTAGTGTCTAAGTCCATAACTATAATTGGTATGTACTTGACCCGATTTGGCATGGTCCATTTGGGTTGCATGGCATCAGAACATTTGGGTAGACTTTTTGTGAGAAGAGGTTATTTATGATTTATATTTATATATTATAAGTTCTAATATATTAATATGAAATCATATTATTTAATTAGTATTGATCAAAAATTAATTTGGAATTAATTTAGTGATAAAAAGAGGCTAATTAAACATGGACTCTTATAAATATATGGAATGGGCTAAGGCTTATTTAGGATGGGCTAAGAGTGTATGGAAGTCCATGGATAGTCCATGGAGCTTTTAACCCATGGTTCCTATGTAAATGATAGGGTCATGGGTATTAGGGTTTACATGGATGTAACCCTAATCCTCCATAATATATAAAGGCGTCATTGGTTCACAAAATGGGCACAAGTGTGTGTACACAAGAGGGCTAGCTAATTTGAGCATAAGAACCTTTTCTCTCAAGTTATTCCAAAATATTGGTGATGTTGTGTGAACCATTGCAGGTGTCACACTTGGGGCACTAGGCTCTTAAGCTCCATGGAATCAAGCTACAACAAAGAGGTATGTCATTCTACTAGACTTTATATTGCTTGTACTTCATAATATGCTAGTTAGGATAATACATTGGAAAACTGATATTTGCATGTATAATAGAGAAAACATAGATCCAAGGTATTTAGGGTTGCATGTACACCTTAGGAGTGTTAGAATGCTTAAAACCCAACAGTGGTATCAGAGCCTAGACTTGTTTTCATTTATAATTGATGCAAATTGCTGAAAATCGAAGTTTGTATGCTGTCTGGACAGCTGACTCGCCGAGTCCATTAAGGGACTCGACGATTCCATGCCTAAATTCATCCAACTCGTCGAGTTGGTTCATGCACTCGACGAGTTGGACCCCCTGACAACATATCTTTGAGTTTTGAGGCTGGAATTGGTCTAGAATCATTACCTTAAACTTTTTTGGACTTATAAAACCTGTTTTTTGATGTGGTAATGATTATGGTGAACCAATTTCAAAGTTATTATTAAAATTTCAAGTTTTATTTGTGTTTATATGATTCTTGAAATTGTTTATATGATTGTTCATACACTTCTGAGTTTTAGTAGATATTAGGAATTATTTGCAAATTGTTGTTAGTTAATTCTTGATCTAAATGTGTTTTTTAATGGAGTCCATAATTTGTCCTCAAGTTATGGATTACCAAAAGTCATTTCTTTTAAAGATCCATTAAAAAGCCATAGGTTACATAATTGAAGAGTTTTTCCTCATAAATAGTTTTATGGACTCCATAACTTGTCCTCAAGGTATGGATGTTCAAGAGTCTCTTCATTAAAAGTTTTTAAAACCTTAATTAAAACTCATAAGTTATGAAAATCCAAAAGTTTTTGAATAGTTAAAAACTTTCCCTCAAGTTTTGGAATTTGTAAAGTTTCCCTCATGAATAGTTTAATTAATAGTTAATAGTTATATATATATATATATATATATATATATATATATATATATATATGTATAACAACAAAGTCAGTCTTACCGTTAGTAGGCCTCATTCACGAAGCCGGTCTATAAGGGGGGTATAAGGTTACTGCCTATAAAATGGCAGTTTAATGGGTATCCACTCT
Source organism: Lactuca virosa (assembly GCF_052849685.1). NCBI lineage: Eukaryota > Viridiplantae > Streptophyta > Magnoliopsida > Asterales > Asteraceae > Lactuca > Lactuca virosa. Next base: position 274,416,363 of record NC_136428.1, on the reverse strand, counting down.
CACCCACCGTTCCTTGACTGGTGGAGGGTCGTTAGCCGAACGGGTAGCACAAGGACTATAATTCTCCCTTCATTAAAAGTATTAATGATAAATACTATGTAACTAAACACTTATAACTCCCCAATCTTAGTTACTTAGGAAAATGTGAATTTGGTGCTAACCCATGAAATTCACACTTTGTACCTTACCAAGTCGTTGGTGGAGCGTGTGTAGTTAACCGGCATACTAAGTTGGACTAGTAAGGATGACAAAGGGTGACTTAATGTTTATCATAGATCGGTGGAGCGCGTGTGGTTAACCAGCACATTGACTAGGTGATAATATTAAGGTTACCAAGTAAATTTGCATGGTTATTCACACCTTGTTTTGTGATCCTCGGCATCGCAGTCACAAAATTTGAGAGGGCACAATCGAGATTGAAACATGCCATTGAAAAGTTCAATGAATCTCAAAAGATCTAGGAGTTTCAAATCCAATTAAAACGTAATAAATTATTTTGTTTTTCATGGTAGAAATTGGTGAATCGTCATTCGCCTACCTTCAAATATTTTCTAGCTTGGATTACAGCATTCCTCTTCCAAGTTATAAAATATTGTGTTGGGTCCTGGCCTTAATATTTCATATTGGGTGTTCTATTAAGGATTTAAATCAACTAACTTGAATATCTCCCATAGTAAATGTCTGTTTCAAACAACTATGATCTTCCCAAATCCCTTGGAACAAGCTTTCCTAATGAAGATGATATCTCATGGTTGGTTCATGGAAATTATACTTCTCTTCTTTCACCTCCTCCAATTATTCTCCCTAACCCATAAGTTCTTGAAAAGTTCATGGTCACTCAAGTCCAATTTGCAAGCAAAGTCTATGTGTGCTCACATATTGGAGATAAAGTCACATATTGACAAGCCAGGAGAGTTGGGTGTCAAAGCTTTGAGGAAATTGATTGTTGACTAGGTTCTTCAATCACTTTCTAAGTCATATAGTGAGTTCCTTTAGGACTACAATGTGACAGACGATGACATGACCCTTAATGATCTTGCCTATTTGCTAGGTACTGCTGAATCAGCAATGATTTGAAGCACTGGTAAAGCAAATTTGGTTGAAAGATCAACTTCCCAAACTTCCATGCACATTGACAATGGTGACACTGGAAATCAAGAAAGGGTCTCTCTTCCCAATGGAAAGGGATCGACCATAGTCAACCCGGTTGACCAAATGGTAAAGATAAAGGCTAAGTCTGAGATAGTCCTGTGTACCATTCCCAAAGAGTCCATATGTTTCTATTGCTAAAGGAAGGGGGATTGGTTGCGAAGCTGCCAAATTTACCTGAAAGATCATAAGGATGGTAAAGTCAAAAAGTTTGACTCTACTTTAGGTAAAGTCCACTATCTAACTCTATTAAGTTCCAATTTGGAGAGTCTTATTACATGATGTGACAAGGTCACATGTTGATGTTTTAAGAATCAAAGAAAAGAGAGGAAGCTTAAAGGAAGTATATGTTGATTCTAATCGCGAAGATGGATTTCGATTGCATGGTTCGGTGATCAGAATTTTGAGTTGTTGCTTAAGAGTTATGACAGATTGCTTAGGAATGCATAATAACATAATTTTCATATGTATTTGCATTGTAAGGATAAGTTTTCCGCAATATTAAAATAAAAGAATTTTTTTTTTTGATTTTATTTATTTTAAGTATCCTGACAATGGAATGTGTGAAAATTGTTGTTTATATGATTCCATTAACAACAATATTGGAGAAATGGATTTGATTCTTTCGTTTGTGCTAGTGTCATAATTTACCAAATAAGGAAAGATTCTCATCACCCAAGTTTCAGTTGGATAGAAACTTGGAATCATGCAAGTTATATTGTATGATGAATGAGAATTTTCATCTTTGGGAAATTAAGACTAATTCCTTGATCACATGTATATGTGAGTCAAGTGAAGGATTAAAGGATCGGGTACACTTGAGTGTGCGCTGGTCAAAGTCCACCACAGAAGATTGATAACACTATTCGTCATGATTTACTAAAGTTTAGTAAATATGGTTATACTTACAAGCTTAAGTGTAATTCTGAAACATTAGAAAAGTTTCAATGTATGGCAGAACAAATGAGAAGAATCAAATTAGGCAGAAAGATAAAAGTTTCTCAAATCTGAAAAGATGGGAGAGTACTTTAGTATTAGGTTTTATGATCATTTTAATGATTAAGATACCATACCACAATTGATCCTCTAAGGACATCTTAGTGCATTCTTATGGCTAAGAAGAGGAGTCATGAATTGTTGAAGTGGTTAAATCAAGAAGATGAGTCATACTTCGTTCCAAAACAATTCTTAGAGTCATACTCCAAGATTGTAACTTGAGTGATATATCTTAAAGAAGGTTTATAACACTTGTCAAATGTAAGAGTAAAATGTGTTCTACTCTTGTACATTTGAAATTGGTAAGTTGTGATGTTTTGGATAAAACAGAGACCAACTAAGGCCAATTGTGTTTGTCTTTATCAGAGTCTGCAATATCCCTTGAATATTTATTTGTCAAGGAGTGGTTATTGGCAAGAGAGTGTTATATGTCAAGAGGACAGTGGGAGTCTAAAAGATCCTGAAAGAGTTTCAAGAACTAATCAAGAATAAAACTTGTAGTTTATCACTAGCACACGACTTAAGGTTTATAACCCATCATGTTGACATATTCTTATTTCTGTGCCCATTCCAGTTAAAGTTGAGTTTGCATAGGAGTTCTGAGAGTTCTCAATTGGTTGTATAACAACTTGGAAGTAAGGCAGGCCCTTATGCTGCCAGGTGGCAAGCATTTAAGATTGCACAAGTTCAGTCCATATGAGTTTGGATTTGTCACTAACCTTGTCTTGTGATTATGTTTTTGACAAATTCACATGGATAGGAACTCATACACCATAAAATCTAAGTGTCGTAAGGTTTCTCTTCGATTCATGAATATGATGCTGAGGAAATGCTTTCACTAAGTAGATTTTAAATAGATAGCAATTGTGATATTTGCATTCTCAAAGTCGTTAGTGGAGCATCTGTGTTTAACCGGCACACTAACATGGAGTTGTGAGAAATGGAAAAGGTCTAAACAATTGAGACTATGATTACGGCATCCCTTTTCATAGTTCTAAAATTGTTTAGACACACATGTGAGCTATCTAAGGAAAGGTGTATGATTTTGATAAAGTATTTTCAAAGCATCTCGTATAAGAAATATGAACTTTGGTAAGAAGGTCAATAAAGTATTGATTTCTAGAAGTACAGCTGATTTCTGGATACATGTCAAACCTAGTGGGAACATAAGTGTTATGCTGATAATTATCATGTTAGTGGGAGCATGATTATTATGTTTAGTACTGCAAGTTAGCAATGTTAATTATAGAAAACAAAAGTTTCAATTCGTGAAGCTGCAGGGATTGAAAAGTTGTTTTGCTATAATTAAGGGAGAGGAAATTATACTTCATTTCAAATCTAACATCTTAGATAGTGAGATTTTAATCAAGTTTAGTCAAGTATATATATGAATGTTATGTTGGAATGGTTCAACATAAGGAAATTCTATATATGGGAACATTATTTGCGTTCTAAAATTCGATTATGATTACGGCATCCCTTTTCATAATCTGAATTATGAGAGCATGGCAAATAAAAATAGAAATATTATAGCAAAAGACTGGTCTCGTATCATGTCTTTATGTGAGACATCATAAATCGTGTCCCATATGCTTCGGATAGAGGATTGATTGCATGTGCTATAATATTCTTCCTTTCTAAATTTTCCAAATGCTCAGGGCATTAAGAGGGGAAAAGTGTAGAATTGGATATGACTAAAATGACTAAGAAATTGTCGAGGACAATCTAAGGTTTACCAAATATTGGTTACTCAGGGACAGTTGGAAGTATAGTGTTAAATTTTGTAAGGACCATATTGACATATTCTGAAAGGAGGCAACTCTTGTTCAGAAGTGATAGTCAAAATGGGAATATGGAAATGTTTCCATAGGTGGAAGTTATTCTTTAAATCAGTGTAAGATTAGAAAACTTAATGCAATAAGGATGATCAAAGCAATGTACTTTGAATTTGAGACTTCATATCCATGGAATTGGTCTCCATTGGAATACTTTGTAATGTCTATTGCCGAGTCTTTATGACTTTTGTGCATAGTCATTACAAGAGGATCGATGCATATAAGTGTTGGGTTATGAGCATTCTAACACTCCTAAGTGTACATGCAACCCTAAATACCTTGGATCTATGTTTTCTCTATTATACATACAATTATGAACATCCAAGGTATTATCCTAATCTAGCATACAAAATAATAAATATAACAAGATAGAATACATACCTCTTTGATGTAGAATGTCTTCATGAAGCTTGAGTGCCTAGTGCCCCAAGTGTGACACCTCAAATGGTTCACACAACACCAAATACACTTGGAATAACTTGAGAGAAACTTGAACACTCCTTAAAATCGTCTAGCCCTCACACTCACACATTAGTGCACGATTTCTTGAGCCATGGGATTCTTTTATATGGTGGCTATTAGGGTTACACCATGTAACTCATAACTTTACCCATTCCTTATGCTCCATGGATTTTAACCTCCATGGAGTATCCATGGGTCACCCCATGGACTTAGTCCAACATAAGGAATCTTGGATCACAAGCCCACATATATAAGAATGAATGATTTACACAATCAACCCATATATTTAATTAGTCTCCTTTTGATCACTTAATTAATTCCAAATTAATTCTTGATCAATACTAATTAAATAACCTTATTAATATATTAGAACTTATAATATATTAACCAACCTTAAGTGTTATTTCTCTCATTATAGTCTATCCAAATGCATGATGCCATGCAACCCAAATGGACCATGCCGGGTCGGGTCAAGTCTTACCAATTATAGTTATGGACTTAGACATTAATCCAACAGTCTCCCACTTGGATAAGTCTAAAACTATTATTGCGTATGACTTCAGGAACCGATCAGCAATCGTAGCTCTCAAAAGCTTCTGTCGAACTCTGACCTTGTCGATGAACTCTGACCTTTGTCAATGACTTGTCCATTAGATAAGGGATCATATATTCCTCCATTATAGATATCATATGGACTGAGACATGGATTATCAATCATTCTCTCTGTCCATTTGTTGTTTCCCGATTTCCGATTCATGATGACTGACTGATTGAACAAATCAAATCAGTCCTGGCTTGGCCAAGCACTCACATGTATCATCTTTAAATCATCGAGGGGCCCACAGATATCGCTTTTATCCCGAAGGTAAAAGGAATGGATAAACTTCGACTCATAGGGCTTGTTCTACTACTTGTTGAATCATACACAAAGGCACGTTTTATAACATTGAGTTACCAATGCGTTTTTCGTGCAATCAATGTATAACCAACTCATAGTAACAACTCATATATCTAGGTTTGAAGAATATAAGATATTATCGTCTCATGATCACTCGTGATAAAATCCATGAAGTGATTCAAATGAGCGCGGGTTGAATCTAATACTCAGAACTTATGAGCACTCATGAGTGTTGTAGCACCACTTTGTCCACCAACTTGGACCTCTACAAAGCAACCCATGACAGTCTTGATTCATATCTACTTCCAACATATGACCGACTGTGGATGGTTTGAATAACTTAATCATTCAGGAAGAGCGACTTAGTTATTCTGGAAGTCAAAACATGCAAAGTGAAACACAAGAATAAATTAATCAAATATGGTATCAAACCGTATGAATATAAATAAACACTTTTATTTATCACCATACTGATTACTCATTATTCATTGTTTCGGTTTTATCAACTTTATACTTGAATTAAAAACACTAGTTGTCCCATGCTCCAAGCATGTACACTATGTTTTTCTTAAACAATAGCTTTGACATACACCAAGTATGCACTTTATGTTTGTCTATGATCCTTACTTTGTGAAATAAACCAATTGAACATAATTTCAATGATTCTAATTTCACACTCCCAAATCCGTATCGAAAAATGTGAGAATTTCAAATTCCTATCATTTATCGAAATCTGTTTAGATTTTAAACTTATATGCACTGACCCTCCTGTAATGAATATGTACAAAGTCACAAAGACTTGTCAACAGTCATTATAAGGTATTCCAATGGAGATCAACTCCATGGAAACTAAGTCTCATATTCAAAGTACATTGCTTTGGACATGCTTCTTGCATTAAGTTTTCTAATCTTACACAGATAACTTCCACCTATGGAGACAACTCCATATTCTCATTTTGACTATCACTTCTGAATAAGAGATGCCTCTTTTCAGAATATGTCAATATGGTCCTTCTAAAATTAGCACTATACTTCCAACTGTCCCTGAGCAACCAATCTTTGGTAAACCTCAGATTGTCCTCGACAATTGCTTAATCATTTTAGTCATATCCAATTCTAGACCTTTTCCCTTCTTAATGCCTCTGGGCATTTGGAAAAATTTAGAAATGACAAATATTATAGCACATGCAATCGATCCTGTACCCAAAGCAAATGGTACACGATTCATGATGTCTCACATAAAGACATGATTCTAGACCAGTCTTTTGCTACAATATTTTTATTTGCCATGTTTTCAAAATTTGACTATGAAGAGGGATGCCGTAATCATAATCGAATTTTGAGAACGCAATATATAGAATTTTCTTAAGTTGAACCAATCCAACATGAAATTCATATATATATTCTTGACTAAAGATGATTAAGGTCTCAATCTAAGCCTTTAGAACTGAAATGAAGTATATCCTCTCCCTTAATTATAGCAAAACAACTTTTTCAATCCATGCAGCCTCACGAATTGAAACTTTTGTTTTCTATAATTAACATTGCTAACTTGCAACACTAACAATAATTATCATGCTCCCACTAACATGATGATTATTAGCATAACACTTATGCTCCCACTAGCTTTGACATGTACTCAGAAATCAGCTGGACTTCTAGAAATCAATACTTTATTGACTTTCTTACCAAAGTTCAGATTTCTGATACGAGATGCTTTGATAAAACTTTATCAAAATCATACACCTTTCCTTAGATAGCATGCATGTGTGTCTAAACAATTTCAGAACTATGAAAAGGGATGCCGTAATCATAGTCTCAATTGTTTAGACCTTTTGCCATCTGCTTCAAATCTACTTGGTGGAAGTGTTTCCTCACCATCATTTTCATGAATCAGAGAGAAACCTTATGACCCTTAGATTTTATGGTGTATGTGTTCTTATCCATGTGAATCGTCAAAACCATAGTCACAAGACAAGGATAATGACAAATCCAAACTCATATGGACTGAACTTATGCAATCTTAACTTCTTGCCACCTGGCAGTACAGGGCCTGCCATTGCTTCCAAGTTGTTATGCAACCAATTGAGAACTTTCAGAACTCCTATGCAAAGCCAACTTTAACTGGAATGGGCATAGAATATGTCAACACGATAGGTTATAAACCTCAAGTTGTGTGCTAGTGAAGAACCTCAGGTTTTATTCTTGATTAGTTCTTGAAATTCTTTTTAGGATCTTTAAGACTCCCACTATCCTCTTGACATATAAGACTATCTTGCCAAATATTCAAGAGATAGTGCGGATTCTTTATCAAGACAAACACTTCACACAATTGGCCTTAGTTGGTCTTTGTTTTATCCAAAACATCACAACTTACCAATTTCAAATGTACAAGAGTAGGACACTTTTACTATTACATTTGACAAGTGTTTTAAACCTTTCTTTAAGATATGTCACTCAAGTTACAATCTTGGAGTATGACTCTAAGAACTGTTTTGAAACGAAGTATGACTCATCTTCCTGATCTAACCATTTCAACAGTTCATGACTCCTCTTCTTAGTCATAAGAATGCACTAAGATGACCTTTAGAGGACTAATTGTGATATGATTTCTAAATCATTAAGATGATCACAAACATGATACTAAAGTACTCTCCCATCTTTTCAGATTTGAGAAACTTTTATCTTTCTGCCTAATTTGATTCTTCCCATTCGTTCTGCCATACATTGAGACTTTTCCAATGTTTCAGAATTATACTTAAACTTGTAAGTATAACCATATTTACTAAACTTTAGTAAATCAAATAGTCTTAACGAGCTTTGTGGTGGACATGACCAGTGCACAAGAATGTGTACTCGATCCCTTTAGTCTTTCACTTGACTCACACATCCATGTGAACAAGTAATTAGTCTTGATTTTCCAATGCTTGAAAGTTCTCATTCATCATACTATTCAACTTGCATGATTCCAAGTTTCGGTCCAATTGAAACTTGGGTGATGAGGAACTTTCCTGATTTGGTAAATTTAGACACTACCACAAATGAAAGAATCAAATCCATTTTCCAATATTGCTGTCAGTGGAATCATATAAGCAACAATTTTCCACAAATGCCATTGTAAGGATACTTCAAATAAATAAAATTAAACAATTTTCTTTTATTTTAAAACTTTGCGGAAAAACTTATTCTTACAATCCACATGGAAAATTGTTGTTATCTATTCCTTAGCAATATATCATAACTTCTTAAGCAACTGCTCAAAATTCTGATGCGATCGAAATCCACCTTCGCAATCAGAATCAGCATATACTTAATAGAGTTAGACAATGGACTTTACCTGAAGTAGAGCCAAACTTATTGACTTTAACATCCTTAGGTAAATTTGGCACCTTCGTAACCAATGCCCCTTCCTTTGGCAATAGTTACCTATGGACCCTTGATAATGGGACTATCTCAGACTTCGCCTCTCTCTTTACCATTGGGTCAACTGAGTTGACTATGGCCGATCCCTTTCCATTCGGAAGAGAGAGCTTTACTGGATATCCAATGTCATCATTGTCAATGTCCATAGCGTTTTAGGAAGTTGATCTTAGCAAATAGATAAGATCATTAAGGGTCTTGTCTTAGTCTGTTTCATAGGATTCCCAAAAGAACTCACTATGTGACTTAGAAAGTAGTTGAGCTACCAACTTTCTCAAGACTTTGACACCCAACTCTCCCGGCTTGTCAATATGTGACTACATCTCCAAGATGTGATCACACCTAGACCTTGCCTTGCCAATAGGGCTTGAGTGACCTTAAACTTTTTAGGAACTTGTGGTTTAGGGAGAATAATTGGAGGAGGTGAAAGAAGTATGATATCCATGGGACATCATCTTCATTTAGGAAAGCTTGTTTCAAGAGATTTGGGAAGATCATAAATGTCTAGACCAGACATCTTTTTGGGAGATATTCAAGATAGTTGATTTAAAGTCCTTAATATGACACCCAATATGAAATATTAAGGCTAGGACCCAACAAACTATTTTATAACTTAGAAGAGGGATGCCGTAATCCAAGCTATAAAATATTTGAAGGTAGGTGAATGACGATTCACCAATTTCGACCATGAAAAACGAAATAATTTATTAGGTTTTAATTGGATTTGAAAATCCTAGATCTTTGAGATTCATTGAACTGTTCAAAGGCATGTTTCAATCTCGAGTGTGCCCTTCATGTTATGTGACTGGGATGCCGAGGATCACAAAACAAGGTGTGAATAACCATGCAAATATACTTGGTACCCTTAATATTTACCCCTTAATCAGTGTGCCGGTTAACCACACACGCTCCACCGATACTATGATAAATATTAAGTTACCCTTTGCCTACCTTGTTAAGTCCAGGTTAGTGTGCCGGTTAACCACACACGCTCCACTAACGACTTAAGCAAAGTGCAAAGTGTAATTTCATGGGTTAGCAGCAAATTCACATTTTCCTAAGTAACTAAGATTGGGTATTAATAAGAGTTTAGTTACTTAGTATTTATCATTAATACTTTTAATGAAAGGAGAATTATAGTCCTTGTCCTACCCGTTCGGCTAACGACCCTCCACCAGTCAAGGAAGCGGTGGGTAAGAGTAGACACCCATTAAACTGCCATTTTATAGGCAGTAACCTTATACCCCCCTTATAGACCGGCTTTGTGAATGAGGCCTACTAACGGTAAGACTGACTTTACTCTTATACATATATATAAATATTATTAACTTATAATATTATAAAGTATAAGGGTTGAATTTTAACTTTTAAAATTCTAAGGGCTAACTTGGAATTAAAGTATTCATAAGTGAAAAGTTTTCAAATTCCAAAACTTGAGGGCAAGTTTTGAAACTATTCAAAACTAATTAATTCCATAACTTATGAGTTTAAAGTAGTTTTAATTAAAAAAAAAAAAAAAAAAAAAAGAACTCTCCAGGTTCCATATCTTGAGGACAAGTTATGGAAGACTTTAAACTAATTAATAAAAAAAAATAACTTTTTTTTTATTGTAACTTATGGAACTAATTAAGGTTACACTTTTTTTTTAATTTAATGAAGAGACTCTTGAACCTCCATAACTTGAGGACAAGTTATGGAGTCATAAAACCATTTAATTAGAACTAGACTCTTCATTTTGTAACCTTTGCCAACTTTTATGAGTTTTATGATTCTTAAATGTGACTTTTCATATAACTTGAGGACAAGTTACAAAAACACACTTTGGAATTAACTCTTAGATTAAAATGGATTGAAAACAACTATTTCACACAACTTTTCTATTAATCTAAGAACCTCATAAGAACAAGATAATTCAAATCATCAATCTTCAAGAAATTAGCATGAACATACAAACTAATACAAATCTTGAAATTATGATAATTATCTTAGAAATTGGATTAGCATGAACATTACCACATCAAAAACAAGTTTATAAGTCCAAAAACATCTTAGGGTAATGTTCCTAGTCCAATTCCAGCCAAAGCAATTGAATATATGCATCCAACTCGATTTTTCAGCTACTTTTGCAAGTATAACAAGAAAACAAGCCTAGGCTCTGATACCACTGTTGGGTTATGAGCATTCTAACACTCCTAAGTGTACATGCAACCCTAAATACCTTGGATCTATGTTTTCTCTATTATACATACAATTATGAACATCCAAGGTATTATCCTAATCTAGCATACAAAATAATAAATATAACAAGATAGAATACATACCTCTTTGATGTAGAATGTCTTCATGAAGCTTGAGTTCCTAGTGCCCCAAGTGTGACACCTCAAATGGTTCACACAACACCAAATACACTTGGAATAACTTGAGAGAAACTTGAACACTCCTTAAAATCGTCTAGCCCTCACACTCACACATTAGTGCACGATTTCTTGAGCCATAGGATTCTTTTATATGGTGGCTATTAGGGTTACACCATGTAACTCATAACTTTACCCATTCCTTATGCTCCATGGATTTTAACCTCCATGGAGTATCCATGGGTCACCCCATGGACTTAGTCCAACATAAGGAATCTTGGATCACATAATTAATTCCAAATTAATTCTTGATCAATACTAATTAAATAACCTTATTAATATATTAGAACTTATAATATATTAACCAACCTTAAGTGTTATTTCTCTCATTATAGTCTATCCAAATGCATGATGCCATGCAACCCAAATGGACCATGCCGGGTCGGGTCAAGTCTTACCAATTATAGTTATGGACTTAGACATTAATCCAACAATAAGTTTAGAATCTAACAGATTCCGGTAAATGGTAGGAATTTGGAATTCTTACATTTAGGATAAGGTTTTGGGATTGTGAAATGAGAATCATTGGAATTATGTTCAAGTGATCTATTTCACAAAGTAAGGATCATAGACAAACATAGTGTGTATACTTGGAGTATGGCATAACTATTATTTGAAAAAAACATAGCGTGCATGCTTGGAACATGGCATGACTATTGTTTTGATTCAAGTATAGAGTTGATTATTCGAAACCTTGTACAATGAATAATGAGTAATCAATATGGTGTTTAAATAAAATGTGTTTTATTTATTCTCAAAGGTGCTTGGGGCCATATAAGATTTGGATTATTCATGTGTTTCACTTTGCATGTTTTGGCTTCCAGAATAATTATGTTATGGTATATCACATTATTCAAACCATCCACAGTCAATCATACTTTGGAAGTAGGTAATGAGGCAAGACTGTCATGAATGGGTCTATAGTGTGTCTGGGACAAAGAGGCTACAGTGTTCATGAGTACTCCTAGAATAGGGATTCGAGTATTGGATTCAACCCACGCTCATTTGAATCACTTCATGGATTTTATCACGAGTTAATCATGAGACTATAATATCTTATATTATTCAAACCTAGAGATATGAATTGTTGACTATGAGTTGGTTATACATTGATTGTATGAAAATGCATTGGTAACTCGATGTTATAAAACGTGCCTTTGTGTATGATTCAACAAGTAGTAGAACAAGAATATGAGTCGAACGTTATACATTCCTTTTAACCTTGAAGGGATAAAAGCGATATGTATGGGCCCCTCGATGATTTAATGATGACAACCCTAAGTGCTTGGCCAAGCCTCGACTGATTTGATTTGTTCAATTAGTCGGTCGTCATAAATCGGAAATCAGGAAACAACAAATGGACAGAGAGAATGATTATAATCCATGTCTCAGTCCATATGATATCTAGAATGGAGGAATACATGATCCCTTATCTAATGGACACGTCATTGATTTGTTCAGAGTTCGACATCGGCTTTTAAGAGCTACGATTGCTAGTCAGGTTTTGAAGTCATACGCAATAATAGTTTTAGACTTATACAAGTGGGAGACTATTGGATTAGTGTCAAAGTCCATAACTATAATTGGTATGTACTTGACCCAATTTGGCATGGTCCATTTGGGTTGCATGGCATCAGAACATTTGGGTAGACTTTTTGTGAGAAGAGGTTATTTATGATTTATATTTATATATTATAATTTCTAATATATTAATATGAAATAATATTATTTAATTAATATTGATAAAGAATTAATTTAGTGATCAAAAGAGGCTAATTAAATATGGACTCTTATATATATATATATATATATATATATATATATATATATATATATATATATATATATATATATATATATATATATATATATATATATATATATATATATATATGGAATGGGCTAAGACGATATGGGGATTTTGCCACAGGGGTAGCCCCAGGGATTAAGTCGATTCTAAATTCGACTTGACGTTCGGGTAGCATTCCAGGGAGATCGTCGGGAAATATATCGGGAAAATTGCAGACCTCGAGAATGCTCGCGATGTCTTCTACTTCTTTCTTTTTGTCTACCACATGAGCTAAGAAAGCACAATACTGTTTACGAAGATATTTTGGGCCTTGATACAAGAAATGATCTGAAGGTTTGTTCCGGGTTTTTCGCCATAGATGATAAGGACCTCGTTATTTGGCATAGATGATAAGGACCTCGCTCGTAACATAGGATGTAAGCATGGTTAGAACATAACCGGTCCATACTGATAATGATATCGAAACTTTTGATAGAGACCGGTATAAGGTCTATCGGGAAAGAAAAGTTATTCAGGGTAAGGGTACATCCTATGTATATGTTGTTAGTGTGTTCAGTTTTCCCATTGGCCATTTCTATTGTGAAGGTTGCATTTAGTGGTTGGGCGTTTTGTTTTAGTAGGTGCTCGAATTTATGGCTCACGAAGCTTCTCTCAACACCACAATCAATTAAGATGCATGCATAAGTATTGTTGAGAAGAAACGTACCCGTGACCACCGTAGGGTCTGCCACGGCATCTTCGTGACCAATTTCCAGTATCCTTCCGACTCCACCGGCATTTCCAGCTTTTGGACAATTTCTCTTGAAATGTCCAACTTCCCCACATCCATAACATGCTTGACCTTTCTTGTTGCAAAATCGAGCAGTATGCCCTTTCTTGTTGCAGTTCTGACACTACATTTCTCAGCAATTTCCGTTGTGGTGGAAATTACACTTGTTCCATTTAGGAAGATTACCAGCACAAGTTTTAGTTGGTGCAGGGTTAACAGGAACAGCAGCAGGTACAGTAGCAGCATGGACTGCCACTATCTGTTGCTTTTTCGAGGGCTCCTGAGAAGATTGGCCCTTCCTCTTATTCCATTTTTTCTTCTTGTTGTTGTTGTTGTTATTGTTGTTATTTTCCTTGGGTTGTTCTGAAGCAGCAACCACAGATTTTTGACCGGCTCCATGGTCAATGAGGGACTGTGCTAGCTCTTTGGCACTGTCAAAGGTAACAGGCCTAGAGGCAATAACACTACTTTGAATCTAAGGTGACAGCCCGCATATATACCTTTCAATATTTTTGCTCTCCAGAGCAACCATTTCCGGACATAGGATCGCTAAGTCGTTGAACCTATTAGTGTAGGTTGTTATGTCTGAACCAACCATCGTAAGACCCCAGAGCTCTTGCTCGAGCTTTTGAATTTCACCTCGTGGACAGTATTCCCACATCAACATTGTCTTCAAGTTCTCCCAACTTATCGAGTTAGCTACCACTAGTTTCAGGGCCTTAACATGGCCGTTCCACCATGATAGGGCTCTATCAACAAAGGTACAAGCATCAAATTTAACCTTGCTACTTTTCGGGAAATAGCAGATTTCGAAAACTGCCTCTGTCTTTTCAATCCATTGCTTTAGCACCATAACTCCTCCAGTCCCGTTGAAGGTCCTAGGTTTGGCGTTAGTAAAGTCTTTGTAGGTACACTCCCGATGGTGCCCGTGACTCTCATCCTGATTGGAGGGGTGTGCTCTACTCCCTGACCCACTTGCAATAGTGGTGTTTATATGGGACATAGCAGCTACGACAACTGCGGTGACTGCCGCGTGAAACATGGCAGCGTCAAATTGAGGTGGTGGTGGCGGAGGTGGTGTTGGCGCTTCATTAATATTGTTACGCCTTGGGTTTCTCCGAGGAGGCATCTTTTACTATATGAATTAAAAGATGAAACAATTGTAAGATATCAAGAATGAATATGAATTTTGATATCTCAAAACTAAAATACTTGGTTCAATATGGATCTTGTATTCAAGTTATCATACAATATACTTATGAATTTCGGTTAATACACGATGACTTAAAACGTAATTCAAATACTTCCATATATATATATATATATATATATATATATATATATATATATATATATATATATATATATATATATATATATATATTGGATACATGCCGTTGATTGGAAAATTGGACCTTCATAAAGGTCTAACATACACAAAGTTATTAAACATAATACATTTAGCCAAAATCCTAATTTTATAACAAAATTGGAAGTAGTGCGACACTACTTGCGATGTGCACTGCGTCGAGTACTAGACTCCGCTCCCTGGTGTTCGGCTCCCATATGTCGCCTTTCCACGGTAGATTGATTCTCCCGTAACTCTCTTATTTCAGTTAGGGATGCATTTAATTGGATTTGCAGTGCTTCGGTGTGGGCTTGGGTGTCATCATGAACTCCGTCTAAACGACGAATATCTGCAACATTGATTTGTGCCGCCGCATTGACTTCTAGGATTCGATTTATTGAAACCCTCGCCTGATCGGATTGGCAAGCTATATGATGTACAATGACAGGGAGAGCCCTGTCGGCTGAACCTCCATCACTGAGGTTGTAAAAGTCTCGGCACATTCAATAAGGTGGGCGCTGGCCCTGCTATCGAATCCAGTGATATATGTGATCTGCGCAAACGGGCGTTGGCCCTTGATATCCTTGCCTTACTATGGGAGGTGGGATGGTTTGTTGGGGATTGTACAGTGCGGGTTCTGTGTCGGTACCCTCTGAATCTTCATCTTCATCCTCTTCCATCCGTTCCTCTTCTTCTTCCTCCTCTTCTTCCTATTCTATGATTTCTTCCGGATCCTCTTCTATCCATCCTCCATTACCTTGGTTCGGAAAGTACGGGTCTCCGGGGATATGAAATCCAGCCAATTCATATCTAAGCGAGAATAAGAAATATCTAATATAATTAGTACAGGTAATAAGCAAATAAAAGTTTATACGAGGGAAACTTAAAGTTAACAGATAATAGGTTCGTAGTATATAGTTCCTAAAATACTCATATAGTATTTTAACTTTATGTTTGTTCTAGAGTTCTTCTGTATAAGTTGTTGGTAAGTTTTAGACTTGCTACAACACTACTATCACTCCCAACCACATGTTGGTCGTATCTCAAACCAATATAGTTGATCATGCTATATTAATCCCAGATATGATTACATAACTGCCGAGGTTTAACTGTAGTGTCCAACATCCAAATACTTTTTAGTTGTTATCACCGTGACACTGTTCTTGTATGTATAAGTGTTAGTATACTTTCTTGTAAACATACTTCAATTTTAAAAGTATACTTGTAGTCAGAGCTCTTAACCCCAATGTACTTATAGTTTGTATATATTTTATTGAATTGATATACTGAGTTCACTATAAACAATGCTATGATAACAATCTGTCACACCCCCAAACCAGACGGCGGAAACGACCAGGGGTGAATGACTTCATTTGTATTATCACAACACATGCATCATAGTAATCAAAGTACTAACAAACATTGTATTTAAAAAGTATAAATATTTACATGTGTTCAATCACTATATATTGACACCAAAATAGTTAATACAAAAGATAGAAGACATGACTCAAAACAGCTCCGTCTTCTCAAAAGCTCGGGGAGTACCTGTCTACTGATTCCCTGAGAATACAAGTAATTTGAAAAGCGAGTATCAACATAAAGTTGAGTGAGTGCATAAGTATTTATGTTTGAAAGCTTGTTTTCTGTTCTTTGAATATGTAAAACCATTCCAGAAAATCCTATATTTTCTGCTATATATGAAAAGTAATTTTAATCCCATAAAACCATTATGTTTGTAAACTAATATTTTCTATTTGTATTCCTTTGTAAAATCTGTAAAACTGAGTGTGCCTGGCTCCACCAGCTGTTATTGTAAACTGTAATGTACTACTGTGAATATGTATCCTTGTAAAACTGGTATCTTAAAAAAAGTACCCAAGTTTAGTTATTATACATGAACCGTATTGTTTAATATCTTTTTGATGAGTTATTATAACCATACTAAGACGATGATGGCCCAACACAAACGCATTGAAGGCGTTTAAAACTATTGATAACAATTGTCACTCATAGGCGTGTATACCCGACTGTAGCTAGTAGCCCGAGTGTGGGGTTGTCAATCCCATATAGATCACTACACAACTTGTTTCGATCCCCGACTGGAGATTCTGGTTATAATATCAGGACTTTAACTATGTTTTTTAACTGAATTAAACAACCTGAATACATTGACTCATAAAAAGCATATAGACGTTACGTGTATAATAGTAATGAAAACCCAATCATTTTGAAATAAATGATTTATGTTGTTTTCCTTGTTTAGTATACTTGAAATGTATTGAAATTTGTTCATATTTGTGTAGTTTTGAATTCATCCCTGGTTATTGTAAAACAATGTATTCATGTATACTTGACTCGTGCATTATTGTTCTTGTATAATAAATGATACCTATTATAATTTATATGTATGTTCTGAATTGATACCAACTGTCCATGAATGCAACCCCTTGCTCAGCAAGTTACAAAGAGTATTGAAACTGAATAAAATAACCTTTATATTTATATACATATATAATTATATATAACTAAAATTTAAACGGCATTCATCCTTGGTTATTGTAAAACAATGTATTCATGTATACTTGACTCGTGCATTATTGTTCTTGTATCATAAATGATACTTATTATACTTTATATGTATGTTTTGAATTGATACTAACTATCCATGAATGCAACCCCTTGCTCAGCAAGTTACAAAGAGTATTGAAACTGAATAAAATAACCTTTATATTTATATACATATACAATTATATATAACTAAAATTTAAACGACATTCGGACAAATAACCGATACCCTAAATCCACATCCAAACAAGGAAAACGAAATAAAGCGAGTTATCAGTCCTAAGCTCTTTAAATCTTATATATATATATATATATATATATATATATATATATATATATATATATATATATATATATGATTTTTGGGGAAAAATATAAGTTTGTAAAACATTTTAACATTTTGAAATATTCTTTGAAACCATATGATTATAACACAAAATCTTTGTGTTAGACTTGTATCCCCCCCCCCCCCCCGTAAAACTGTAAAAATTATGAAAATACGGGGGGTATGAACTCACTTGGTAAAAGTGATGATTTGATGAAAGACTAGGCTTTACGTGGGCAGCACTTCGATTGGAGAGAGGTTAGCTTTTCGAGAATTTCGGGGCTTCGGGCTTGCGTCGGAGTTTGGATACGTTGTCGGGGCGTCGGGGTAATCTCGAGGGGCTTAAAAGTGAGAAAGTATTGGAGAGATGTTGGAATTTAGCACCAAAACCCGAAGGCTTCAGTTCCAATTTATAGGAGACTGAGGCCTCCTCGTACGCTGGGCGTACTCGCAAGCTACGCGGGGCGTAGTGCCTCGCGAGCCTCTTCGCTGGGCGTAACCTCGTATGCGGGGCGTAAGACTGGATTGTCTCGGACGCGTCGGAGCTACATACACGTGTCGTGAATGCGTTGGAGTAGGCTTCGTGGCTGATCCCGGATCGTGTACATGCGAATTACGTTGGGCGTAATTTATTTACATACGCTGGGCATACTCCACCGAGATTAAATATTCAAGCTTCAAAAAATCGTAACTTTCGCATACAATCTCTGTTTTTTACGTTCATTATATCCACGCGTAGGTGAGACCGTGCTCTACAACTTTCGTTTAGACTCCGTCGGCTAATTTTGACTTTATTTTTAATGTTTTATTTTTAACAGGCCGGGACAGGAAAAGCCCGTTAAAAAATTCATAACTTCTTCATCTGACCTCCGATTTCGTCTGTATTTTTATCGTTATGTTACTGCTAATGAGATCTTTGATTCTCATTTAGGTAGTGTTGTATAAAAATCGCTCGATCTTCAAACAGACTTTTGGTCTGTATACTGCTAAGTCGAATGTTAGAAAAATCCTAACTTCCTCATACGAAGTCAGATTTTAATGTTCTTTTTATGGAAATCCATGGTTTAATGTATTCTACGACTTTAATTTAGATTGTTAAGGCTAAAAAGCATTTTATTGAAATTTCACTTTTCACACTTAACAGTGTTTTACCGGTTTATAACGCGGATCTTTGATTCGTCATAACTTCTTCGTTATAACTCAGATTTTAGCGTTCTTTATATTTCTGAAAACCTTGTTGCAATATCTACTACATTATTTATCCCAATAAAGATTATTGAGTAATATATTTTTGACGTTGTTTTCATTAAAATAAGCTACAATGATTGATTTATAATATTACATTGATTTAAAATATCGAGTTGTTACAATGTTTCATATCGATCATGTTAGTTTTTAACTACCTTATGAGTATAAACGAGTAGTATGAGGACATACTTCATTTGAGTTTCTCTAAGTTTTATACAAAAAGTAATTCATTTTTAACAATGGAACTATCTTTTGTGTATTAGTTTTGTAAGGTTGCACTACGTACTGTGGTATGTGGGGTCCACCTTTTTTAATCTGTTTACCGATTAGATTATATTCGATTTATGTGCAAGCACTTTGCGTATGATGGTTGGAATCGATGTTTTGCACGACTCATGATGATGTAGTGTGTTATTCTTCCTTTAATATGCTTCATAAAGTACCCAATTCTCATCTTGTCTCCATCGCATTTACTACTGGAGAACAACACTTAATAACATACGAATAATGAGGCACACTGATTTATGATACACATTTTTTGCGTGTGCTAAAAGTTATGTCCACTTTCAAACACTTGAAGGATAGACGACGCGCATTTGTGTGTGCCATAAAATTAGTGTCCAACAAAATAACAATTACAAGCACGGAGGGCATTTATCATAAATGTGTGTCCTCTACAAATTTTTCTTTATAAATTTTACTCAAATGTGCGTTTCTGTTGAATTAGGTGTCTAAGCTCATAACTATAATTGGTATGTACTTGACCCGATAGTAGCATGGTCCTTTTGGGTTGCCTTCACCATAGCAATTTGATAGGATGCATTATGGAGAATGAGGTTAATCGTGATTTATTAATGTATTATTAGAATAATATGTTAATTGAGAAATCATATTAATTTAATTAGTGTTGATCAGAAATTAATTTGGAATTAATTTGGTATTTAAAAGAGACTAATTAAATTAAGGGGACTGATATTGCAATTATCTAATAGTTGCAAGTTGGGCTTGTGGCTCCTTGTACAAGGGGTGCATGATTTCTATGTATAGCCCACATAGATTTCGTCCATATGAGGGCCTTAAGGAAGGATCCATAAGTTGCTTAAGGCCTAAGCAAGGTAATTAGGGTTTCCAAGTAGATAACCCTAAGGAGGTCAACTATAAAAGGACCCCTAAAGCACTAGAAATCGGCCCATATGCATTCAAAGAATACCCTAGCTGATTTTAGGAGCCTCTAACCTCTCTCACATAATCCTCCATTCCTACTTGGTGTTTGTGATCCATTTAAGGTGCAACATTTGAGGCACTAAGCTCTTGAAGATCAAGATTAAGCAAGCTACAAGAAAATGTATTCATCTAACCTTGTATTAGTTATAAATTTTGAAATATTGTATGGTAGTTAGGGTTCCTGCTTTGGATGATTAATATTGCATGTATAACTTGAGAAAAACCTAGATCCAAAGCATTAAGGTTGCATGTACACCATAGAATGTCGTAGTGCTCAAAACCCATCAGTGGTATCAGAGATTAGGGTGTTTTTCTGTTATATTTGATGTCATGGTTAATTGTTCAAAGCTAAAAGAAGTCGAAATATGGGATCTGACAAATGAACTCGATGAGTCCATAATAGGACTCGACGATTTGAGGCAACTCGACGAGTCTGTAACCTGACTCGACGAGTTGAGGCAACTCGACGAGTCTATAACCTAACTCGACGAGTTGACTCGTCTGACTGCACAATTTTTGGAATTTAAGCCTAAATTAGATTTGAATAATTACCATAAACTATTTTTACTGATAAAATTCGATTTTTATATATGGTAATGAATATCCTTATCCAATTGAAGGATAATTTTCAAATTTTAAGATAATTACAAGATTATGTGATAATTTAGTTATTTGTAAAATTTGATTTGAATTATCTTACCAAATAAAATTGGATTTGGTAAAATTTTTGATAAAGATAAAATTATATGATTATTTTAATTATTTAAATTTGATCTGGATTGTTTTGAAAAGTTTCATAACTTGCCTTCAAGTTTTGGAATTTAAAATTTGATTAAAAATTTTTAAATTGGAAATATTAAATTCTAAACCCTAGTGTTTTAAAAGTATGAAATACAACCCTTATACTATTATAATATTAAAAGCTTAATACTTATATATATATGTATAAGATGAGTCAGTCTTACCGTTATTAGGCGTCATTCACGAAGTTGGTCTATAAGGGGTGTTTAAGGAAGCGGCCTATAAATTACCGCCATTAGGTATCCACTCTTACCCACCGTACTCTTGACCAGTGGAGGGTCGTTAACCAAACGGGTAGGATAGGACAACTAATTCCTCGTTAATAACTATAATGATAATTATAAAGTAACTAAATGTTTTCAAAATTTTCCAATCTTAGTTACTGTAACGCCTGGTTCCTGGTACGCATTGAACTCATTTATTTATTTATTTTGAATGAAGGACTCGACGAGTTGTTGGCCCTAACTCGTCGAGTAGAGGGAAGAGTATGCGCGAGATTTGAGCTATCTACTCGGCGAGTCGAGATCCTCGAATCGATGAGTAGCTCGGCCAGGGTGAAACCCTAATTTCGGGGTTTTGCACCTTATTTAAGCATCTTAATCCCCACCCCTTGGCCTCATTTACAACCTCCTTATCCTAAAACCTAATCCACGAAACCCTAGAGCTTTCCTTGAGTGCATGATCCATTTTGAGTGATCTTTGGGCATTTTTGAAGCTTGTGAAAGAAGAAGAAGATAGAGGGCTCAATTGGGAAGGAGTGGATCTAGAAGCTACACTCCAATTGCTACATTTTCTAGTAATCAAGTCCCTAACTTGATCATTCTTTTCTTAGATCTATTTACTTCCTTTTTATGAGGGTTTTGGTTCAAGAACCTTGGCCTTTGGGATTTGGACGTCCCAAGTGACATATATTTCAGATCTGGGATCTAGGAGGGGTTCCATGGCATAAAGGTGAAAACTTTATGACCATGGAAGCCCCATGCAAGCTTTTAAGCACTTATATGGCCTTTTTAGCCCTAAAAGTCCATGCATGGAAGCAAGCTCGAGACTTTATGTGGTTAACTGATATCTAGGCCCTAGATCTAGGTTTTCATTCTTTTGTTTGGTACACTAAGGCTTTTTTTTATAAGATCTATGTCCTAAAGGAATTAGGGTTTTAGCTAAACCCTTCAAGAAGGGCTATCAACGGGTAAAGTTGGAAACTTTACCCTTTGAAAGGTCATTTCCAGTGAACAAGCGAAGTACGGACTTTGGATCTAGAGAACAAGGGCTTAAACTATTAGGATGACCAAATAGACAGAGGGACTCATCGAGTCCAGAAAGGAACTCGACGATTCGGGTGATGTTGTCCCGTTCCCGTTTGTGGTAGAACTCGACGAGTCTGTAGAGGGACTCCACAAGTTGATTCGCCAAGTCACGACTATGAGCAGCTTGATAGGACTCGACGAGTCGGAGGACGAATCGGCGAGTTGAGTCGCGATTTCAGGATTTCTGAGTTAAAAGAGTTTGACGAGTTGAAAGGTTGACTCGGCGAGTTGGTCAACTCAGAATGTTGACTTTGACTAGAGCATTGACTTTGACCAGGGGTAAAATGGTCATTTTACCCTTAGATGGATTTTCAGTTTTCTGAGTAAGTATTATTGTATAGAGTTAGACGGGGAGTCGTGGGAGCAGCCAGCAGAGATTCCTCACGCACGAGTTCAGCATCCAGTTTGAGAGGTCAGTTTTCCTCCAGTAAGAACGGGTCGAAGGCACAAATGCCAGCCCGTTGATGTATGTTAGCGTATGCCGGACTTAGGTCCGATGTCGGGGATAGCTCGATGCAGCTTATACGTTCCGGACATCGATATGATGCCAGGGTAAGCCCGAGGAATGTTGTATGCTTGATGTCTTCGTGATTCTTGCATGTACTTGTTTGTACGTTCCGGAATTCGGTCCGATGTCGGGGCAAACCCGATGAAGATTCAGTTTATATGTCATGTGCTAGGTGTTCCGGACTTTGGTCCGATGTCGGGGCAAGCTCGAGGAAGCTTTATATGTTATATGTGATATGTTTATGTGTTATGTGTTTGTTGTTATGATATATGCATACCGGACTTCGGTTTGATGCCGAGTGGGGCCCGATGCTGGATTCGTCCGATGTCGGGCGGGGCTCGATGCAATGGGCAAGGCCCAGTATATGCTATTATGTGTTTCTTGTATGGTATGTGCTAGTTTGGGGGAGCTCACTAAGCTTCGTGCTTACAGTTTTCAGTTTTGGTTTCAGGTACTTCTGCTAGCAAACAAGATCACCTGTACAGTCTCAGTTATGGATGATTTATATAATACTACTAATAAGGGAATCCAGCAGCAACATTATGGGCTTAGACACCTAATCCAATGGGTTTAACCCAACTTGATTATCCATGGAGACTTTTAGCCCACTATACAAGTTATGGATGATTTACATAATCAACCCATATATTTAATTAGTCTCTTTTTGATCACTTAATTAATCCTAGATTCATTCTTGATCAATAACAATTTAAATAATACTATTATATATTAGAACTTATAATATATTAATAAACCACAAGTGTTATTTCTCTTTAGTCTATGCAAATGCATGATGCCATGCAACCCAAATGGACCATGCCGGGTCGGGTCAAGTACATACCAGAAATAGTTATGGACTTAAACACCTTATCCAATAAAAAGATCTTGAATGTATTTAGTTTGAGGTAGGAAAAGACCATTTTTGTTTGGAATGACATCGAATCTGAGGAAGTAAGATAGGTTACCAAGGTCTTTCAGAGAGAATCGAG
Organism: Lactuca virosa; assembly: GCF_052849685.1. NCBI lineage: Eukaryota > Viridiplantae > Streptophyta > Magnoliopsida > Asterales > Asteraceae > Lactuca > Lactuca virosa. Next base: position 274,392,292 of record NC_136428.1, on the reverse strand, counting down.
TGGCTAGAGAGGAGATGAATGTGTTTATGATGTTTGTGTTGGGACCTGTGATGATTATATCATCGACGTACACGAGTAGACAAATAGGTGAGGATGAAGATGTGGTGATAGAGAGATGTGTCTGAGATAGAGGGTTTGAAGAATATTGAAAGAAGATAAGACTTTAGTTCAGTATACCAAGCTCGGGATGCTTGGCGAAGAACATAGATCGCTTTGTTTAGTTTGCAAATATGATTTGGGAAGAGATGGGTCGGCAAAACCGGGAGGTTGGATCATGTAGACCGATTATGTAAGAGTGGCTTGAAGGAGAGCATTATTTATGTCCAATTGATGAAGATGCCAATTGTTGGATGTGGCAAGTGATAGAAGAACTTTGTTTGTAGCAGGTTTTATTACAGGGCTAAAGGTTTCAACATAGTCAAGATCGGGTGGTTGATGAAAGCCTTTAGCAACAAGTCGAGCTTTGTGCTTTTCAATGGTGCCATCAGGGTTATGTTTTCTACGAAATGCCCATTTACACCCAAGAACATTTGGTGCAGAATTTGGTGGAACAAGACTCCAGGTTTTGTTTTTCATGAGAGCGTCAAACTCGGTTTTAGGATGAGTAGTGGTGTGGTATAGGATGTAGCCAGGATTGTGATATTTGGGGTTTGGTTTTCTATGTGTTCGTGTTTTACGAGTAGGAGGAGGTGGTGGAGCAACATGTTCGATATTAGGGATAGAGGAAGAAGTTGTGGCATCATTAGTTTTGTATAGATGGAAAGGTTGTTGCTTGACTGGGTGCTTGGGAGGGTGTTTTTGTTTGTGTGGGTGAGATGTTCATGATAAGTAAAGGTGTCCAAGTTTTGGGATCAGGAGGAGTGGGTGTTGTAGAGTGAATTATGGATTCATATGGGAATATGTGTTCAATGAATTGAACATTTCGGGAAGTGTAGATGCGGTTTGGTAGTGGGTCTAAGAGATGATATGCACTTTGGGAAGATGAGTAACCTACAAAAACACACATTTTGGAGCGTGTTTGTAGTTTGTCATTGGTGTAGGGTCGTAACCAAGGATAAGCTAAGCATCCACAGCTACAGAGTTTGTTACAGTTAGGATTTATTTTGAAAAGGAGAGCAAAAGGTGTTTCATTATGTAGGGTAGCTTTTGGTCGACGGTTGATTAGATAGGTGGCGGTGGTGAAGGAAAAGGGCGAAAAGTTTGTTGGTAATTTGGCATGAGATAATAATGTGATCCCGGTTTCAACGATGTGGCGATGTTGTCTTTCGGCATAGCCATTGTGTTCGGGTGTGTGGGGAGGGGATGTAAGATGAGATATGCCACAAGAAGCAAGGTGAGAAGAAAGTTTGAGATATTCACCTCCGTTGTCGGAGTATAATTGTTTTATTTTTGTGTTGAATTGGTTTTCAACGAGTTTTTGAAAACGTATAAATATGACAAGAGAGTCTGATTTTCTTTTTAATGGATAAATCCAAATGTACTTGGAAAAATGATCTACAAATATGATGTAATATTTTAGACCATCAAAGAATGTAACCAGAGAAGACCATACATCAGAATATAGAATTTGTAGAGTAGAATTAAAGGTGATTGAAGAGACATGAAAAGGAAGCTTCTGGGTTTTATTTAATCAACATGAATTACAAAAATCTTTTTTTTTAAATGAAAGGAAAAAATAGATGATAAATGTTGCAAAACTTTAAGATGGGGGTGTATAAGGTGATGGTGCAGAAGGACATTTTATTATCTTGCAAATGAAAAACTCTTAGCGTTTGTGATGATCGAAGTTCATAGAGACCTCGGTTAGCCATTCCGTGGAGTAGGATTTGTTGAGTTCGAAGTGCCTTGATAATGAAATGAGAAGAAAAGAATTGGATTAGTATTTCATTGTCAATGCATAAGCAGGATATAGATAATATATTACGAGAAATTGAAGGATCACAAAGTACATTATTAAGGATAAGAGGGACACTAGAAAGAGTGAAAGTAATTTTGCCAATACGAGTGATTGAAAGAGGCGAACCATCTCCAATGATGAGGTCTTCTGTACCATTATATGGACTGTGCAGGGAGAGAGAATTTAGATCATTAGTTACATGGTGAGAAGCGCCACTATCATATAACCATGGTAAATTTAAAGCACTATGTGAACTTGTAGTTGGTTATCAAATGCATGGCGATTATACACAGGGATAGAAACCTGCGGGTTAGCTTTCTTAAACTGATAACAGTTGGTTAGAGTGTCGCCTTTAGTTGAGCACCACCGGCATTTTCCTAAAAAAGGTTTAGATCCAGTCATGGTTGTTAGGGTTAGGAGAATACCTTGTTGTCGATTTGTCCAATGTTTGGCTGAAGACCGTGTGTGGGTTGTGAAGGCAGTGACTGGCAGGTGGAGAGTAGTTGGTGTTGGTTGTAGCTGAGTGAGTGTAAATTATTGATTGATTAGTTTTTCGTGTAAGGCATGGAATGAGATGGGACTGTACTGATTCGGTGACAGCCTTGTATAGCTTTTGATCAAGGCCAGAGAGTATGATATCTGTAACATCTTCTCGGTCCAGAGGTTAACGTAGAATAGCCAATTCATCAACCAGAACTTTAATAGATTGCATATAATCAGTGATTGTTTGGTTAGAAGATTTTGAAGATTGCTTCAACCGGTGTTGTAACTCCTTGATGTGTCCCCACGATGGCGATGCATAAGTAGAAGATAAGATTTTACAGGCTTCACAGGATGATGGATGTAACGCCCGCAAATTCGAGCTAGTCAATTTAGAGACAATGAGCGTCAAAAATGACTTTTTTGATAGAAGATTATTTAGAATAAATAATCTCAACCAAGTTATAGTATATGTTACAAAGGTTCTGTACATATAAAGAACACCAAAATCCGAGTTATAACGAAGAAGTTATGATCTATCGAAGTTTTACGGCAAAACCGGCATGGCACCAGGAATCGTAAAAACTGAATTTTTGATAAACTAATTTTTAGCCTTAGATATCTAAATGAAAGTTGTAGTATATGTTAAACCGAGAGCGTGCATAAAAAGAACATCAAAATCTGACTTCGTATGAGGAAGTTATGATTTTTCTAAAATTTCGCACAACAGTATACAGCCCGAAATTCGAATATTAGATCGACCGATTTTTAGCCAACATAACCTAAACAAGAATCGAAGGTCTCGTTAATAGTAGCTCAACGGCAAAAAGTCCGACGAAAACGGACGTCGGATGAAGAAGTTATGAATTTTTAACGGACTTCCCCTGTCCCGGCCTGTAAAAAATATAACTTTAAAAATAAAGTCAAAATTAGCCAACAGAGTCTAAACGAAAGTTGTAGTTGGTTATTTTATCTTTTCAAAAAGTATGTCGTGTCTTTATTTTATATAATTTAGTATCCAAAATCCTTATATAAATTGCATTTTTGGTCACGGGAACCGTAAGATTAGATATAATTCTGACTCACATATATATATATATATATATATATATATATATATATATATATATATATATATATATATATATATATCTCAAATTTTGTACTTTTGAATTTGATCAAATGATATTTCCAAAAGAGTAAAATACAATTTTATAACTCATTTATTTTAACACTTATGGTGGAAAAGTACGTACTTATAAAAGCAGGTCAACCAGATAAATTTTAATAAAATACTTTTGGTTATAAAAGCACATTATGTCAATACCTACAGAACTCACCAACAATTTTTGTTGATGCATCTTATTGCATGTATACTCAGGTTTGTTAGTAGGTCGGAATAGTCTAAATTTAAGAATTTCCATTATTTTACCACACATTTTTAAATGCCTGATTTTTAGACGTGCGTCGAGATTTAATAATAGCCATCGTCAATGTAATATCTATTTTTGTAATAATAGAAGATTATATTTTCGTATTGTTCAATGTATTTTCAATAACTATGATCATTAATTTGCGGGCAGCTGGGGGTGTGACAGATTGGTATAAGAGCTATTGGCTATAGCGAACTAGTACTTTCTTAGGAAAACACGACTATAGGTTAGGGCTTACTCTCTTGGAAATCTTGTCTATTTTCCAAAAATATCTCAATTTAAATAAATTAGAAATTTGGAACTCGAGATATGACCAAAACATCGAGTTGTGGTCAAATTTGTAACATCCATAAAATTTTGTAAATTTTAAAACTTTTACATAAATCCAAAAACCATCATTGTGTACAAATTGATTTCAAAATAAGTTCAACATTAGAGAAAACCCCAGAAATCATGAAACACAGTATGATGAGGTGTACGATCATGCATTCGCCTTCCCGCGGTCCTCTGAGTTACCTGAAACATAATCCAACACTGTAAGCCCGAAGCTTAGCGAGTTCCCCCAAAATACTAACACAATACAAAAACCAGAATAATATCACAAACAACATGCATTCAGAGCCTTCAGTCTGACTAGAACGCCCTACCGGCCTACAGTCTATTTGGTATGCTCATAGAACCTACAACATGACTGTTACGCCACCTCGGGCCTTCAGCCTATCTGGAATGTTCTCCGGGCCTTCGGCCTGACTGGTACGCCCTACTGGCCTTCAGTCTATCTGGGACGCCCTGGGTTTGTTGGCCTTCAACACAAAGCAGGACCGCCTCAACCCAACCGCACATAACATGTCGACATATACATAACAATTAAACATATAACCAGTCAACAGATAAATAGGCAAATCTTACAGATCACTAAGCATAACATCATCCTATTACTAGGATATAGATCTAACAGATCACTACATTACTCAATCATGCAATACTTAGGATAATAGTCCAAAAGGGTCGACCTTGGTGCCTTCAACCCAACAAGTACAGTGAGGAACACTCACCTCATAAGTAGTGTTGAACAGATAAGATCCATCTCTAAGTCTCAACACCGGACTCAAATGCCTACAACCACCATGCGACCATTTCTATTAAAACCCTAAATTACCCAAAATGCCCTCAAAGTCGAAATTGATCAACTATTGTCAAAGTCAAAGTCAACAGTCAAAGTCAACAGTCCATGTTGACCCAATTCGTTAAGTGTACCTACCAACTCGCCTAGTTCCTACAATATTCAGAGAATCGGGAAAACCCTAGCCAACTCGCCAAGTTGGTTGGAAAAATCGCCGAGTTTTCCCAGCATAACACATTCAGTCCTTTTTCATCAAGTCTAACGCTTTAAAATGTAGATTTGATACCCAAGAGCTGGGAAACCACATAAAGTTGCTAACTTTACGTCCATGTATGCGACAAAGTGTTCCAAAACTCAAAGAAGGCTTAATAAGGGACATAAAGCGTGAAGGAGGCCTAGAACTTGATAAAGATTGAAACTTTAAGTCCAAACTTTTTGTCCAATGAGGCCACAAAATGTCCAGATCTGAAGTGATAACTTCATGAAATACTTAACCCATGAACAATCCCAAAAATGAGCCAAATATGACAATAGACTTCCAAGGAAGAGATCTAAGCTATATATAAGCAAGTTGTTGACTTTTTACCACAAAAGAACTGCAATAGTCAAAGAGTTTCTGGATCTGAAGCCTTCCATTCAATCTAGACTCTTCCAACCTCATGTTCTTTCAAAAGAACACAAAGAGGACCATCTCTTCAAGCTCACACACTCAACTTGGGAGAGGATGCACGGAAATTATGGTTTCTGGACAGAAGAGGCACATTGGGAGGACATTCATGTGACTTAAAGGCCTTTAAATAGGGTGCAACACCCTAAAAATTATGGTTTTATAATCAGCTCCAACTCGTCGAGTTTTCCCCCTCCAACTCTTCGAGTTGGTACAAAAAGATGTGCGGCCTATGGCCTCTTAACACGTCGAGTTGAGGCCATCAACTCGATCAGTTCCAAGGGAAACTTGGCTTTTAAAATACTAAATATCATACATGGGAATCAAGATGTTACAACTCTCCCCCACTTGGAGTAGGCTTCGTCCTCGAAGCCTGCAGTGATGAACAAATCTGGATAATGCTCCCGTATCTTAGCCTCCGAAACCCAGGTCCAATCGGATCCCCTCCAATTTTGCCAATGTACCTTTACTAAAGGTACCTCCTTGCTAGGCAGAACCTTTACTTTCCTTTCTAGAATAGCTATTAGCCTCTCGACATAATTTAGACGCTCATCAACCTGAATATCATCTAATGATACCACTGCATCCTCGTCCAAAACTGTTACATCCTATATTTATGGTTTGTCTTGAACCCTTAAGAATTATAATTTTTGCATTATTGGTCCCTTAAGTACGCTGGGCGTACTTAAGTGTACGCTTAGCGTACTACATCTATTTTGGTCGCGGAAGAATTGTGATACGCTGGGCGTACCTTGAGTTACATGGGGCATACGCGCCAGGGATCCAAAAACCCTAATTCCCGGACTTGAGGCCTATATAAACGATTTTAAGTCTCTTGGACTGAACCCTAGAGAGCCTCCACAGCCCTAGAATGTCCTTGCACTTCTGGAAACCTTGTGAGATCATAATCATGCTTGCATCTTTCCTTTTTACTTTTTAGATATAGCTAGGGTTTTTGTAGTTTGTCCCTTTGATGAACTTTGGACCTCTTTTGTTGAGCTAAACACCCCCATATGATAAGAAAGATAGATCTGAGGTCCCTTAGTCATCTAGAAGCATAAAAATGGGATCTTGATGGAAGTATTGACCTTGTGCATGAGCTAAAGACTTTGGAAAGGTCTTAATGATGGTTTTGGGGGTATAAGGAACATGCAAAGACATAAAGTTGGCAACTTTATGCCTTAGGACGTATTAAACAACTCAGATCTAGCTTTTGGACGTAAAATAATTGGATATTAAGCACTTAATGGAGAAAGTGATTAACATGGACGAATGCCGGGCGTACTCAGTGTACGCTGCACGTAGTCCTTGAGACCCCAGTACGCTGCGCGTACGCATGGAAGATTGAGCTGTTTCTGTTTTGGGCTGGCGAACTTTTGGGCCTCATTTTTATTACTGGGCTGACTGCATTCTGTGAAATATGGGCTATCTCACTGGATTTGGGCCATGGACGATTTGGTTGGTCCTTAATGGGCCAAGAGGCCCATTAGTAATTTTGGACTTGGATTTTGGACCCATTATCAAGGATGGAATAATTAGGCCTCATGGATAGGGTTGGGGCTTGGGTTTTTCCCTTTTGATTAATCTAAGGTTCTAACGTTAATTAATATTATCATTCAGCCCGCGAGATTTCAGATTGTTAAGAGAGCAGCTCTGGTATTCGGCAGACGGCGGTGTGTCTCCTCACCATACCAATGGGTCTAAGGCACCATGGCTGGCCCATTATTGAAGGGTTTTGAGTAATTCTAACACCCCTAAGTGTACATGCAACCCTAGAAAACCTTGGATCTATGTTTGTCTAAAATACATGCAAAATACTTTTTTTTCCAAGGTTCATAATCCTATCTAGCATACATGGGGAACTTTAAATATAAAGATGGCTAGAATTACATACCTTGTAGTTGTTATGATTCCTTGAAGAACCTTGAGAGCCTAGCACCCCAAGTGTGATGCCTCAAATGTTTCACACAACACCAAATGCTCTTGGAATGACTTTGAGAATGAATAACACTTGTATAAATCGGCTTGCCCTCTCTTGTTCTTAGTATAGCCGATTTTGGTGAGCAACATGGTCTTTATATAGTGTGTCACATCTAGGGTTACACCATGTAAACCCTAATGTGGCAAGACTCTTCATTTCCATGACCCATGGGTTTGTAACTCCCATGGAGCCTCCATGGAGCATCTAATGGGTTTAATCCAATTTGATTATCCATGGAGCCTTTTAGCCCACTATACAAGTTATGGATGATTTACATAATCAACCCATATATTTAATTAGTCTATTTTTGATCACTTAATTAATCCAAGATTAATTCTTGATCAATACTAATTTAAATAATACTATTAATATATTAGAACTTATAATATATTAATAAACCACAAGTGTTATTTCTCTCATTTAGTCTATCCAAATGCATGATGCCATGCAACCCAAATGGACCATGTCGGGTCGGGTCAAGTACATACCTGAAATAGTTATGGACTTAGACACCTTATCCAACAGTCTCCCACTTGGATAAGTCTAATAACTATAACTGCAAGTATGAATTCAGGAACCGATCAGCAACGTAGCTCTTTTTAAGGTCTCTCGGAACTGAGAAGATGATGGTACGCCATTTCAGATAAGTGATTATATAATCCTCTGTTCTAGATATCAGCTGGACAAATACATGGAACAATGTCTTACTTTTGTCCAGCAGTTTGTTTCCCGATTTCCGATTTGTTTAACGTAGAACTTAATTGAACACATCAACTTAGTTCTGATCGGGCCCGGTACATGGGTCAAAACAAAATCGTCGAGGGGCCCAGATATCGCTTCTAATCGAAGAAGGAACAGATAAACTTCGACTCATATGCTTGTTCTACTACTTGTTAAATCACACACAAACGTACGTTTTATAACATCGAGTTACCAATGCGTTTTCGCACGATCAATGCATAACCAACTCATAGACAACAAGTCATATCTCTAGGTTTGAAGACTTATATGATATTACCGTCTCGCGATCACTCGAGATGAATTCCATGAAGTGATAACAGCGAGTGTGGGTTAAATCCAATACTTAGAACTTATGAGCACTCATGAGTGTTGAGGCCATGTCCAACATCTTAGACCTCTACAACCAACTCATGACAGTCTTACTTCATATCTACTTCCAACATATGACCGACTGTGGATAATTTGAATAATATGTAAACACAACATAAATATTCTGGAAGTCAAAACATGCAAAAGAAATAATAGTAAACGATTGACAAAAGATAGCAACACTTTACTCATAAATAAACACAACTTTTATTCATCATCAAATGTCAATTACACTTTACAAATTTCAAAAATTATCTAACTACTAAAACTAATATCATCCTTCAGCCCTATGCTCCTTGCATGCTGGAGATGCTTAACCCTACCCAGTCCCTTCGTGAGGGGATCTGCTGGGTTCTCATCCGATGATACCCTCTTTGCCACGAGGAGTCCTTCTTCTATACGATGTCTGATGAAATGGTATTTTCTGTCAATGTGTCTGGATCTCCCGTGATCCCTTGGTTCCTTTCCTAAGGCAACTGCACTTTCACTATCACAGAAAATCTCTATGGGATCCTTTATAGCTGGTACAACTCCAACGTCTCCAATGAAGTTCTTTAGCCATATAGCCTCTTTTGCTGCCTCGCTTGCCGCTATATACTCTGATTCGCAAGTTGAATCAGCCACTGTCTCCTGCTTGGAACATTTCCAAGAGATTTCTCCTCCATTTAAGGTAAAGACCCATCCCGACTGAGAGCGGAAATTATCCCTATCAGTCTGGAAGCTAGCATCACTATACCCTACAACTCTCAAGTCATCACTCCCTCCAAGGGTAAGGACCCAGTCCTTAGTCCTACGCAGGTACTTGAGAATATTCTTTACCGCTGTCCAGTGAGCCTTACTAGGGTTCCCCTGATACCTGCTAACCATGCTCAAAGCAAAGGCTACATCAGGAGGAGTGCAGGTCATAGCATACATGATCGAGCCTACTGCAGAAGCATAAGGTACTCCACTCATTTATGCTATTTCAACCTCGGTACTCGGGCTCTGGGTCTTACTCAGTCTAGCGTTACTCTGGATGGGTACCTCTCCTTTATTGCAATCTTGCATGCTGAACCTCTTCAGCACCTTCTCCAAGTATGTACTCTGACTAAGCCCAATTAGTCTTTTACTCCGATCTCTCAGAATCCTTATCCCTAGAATATAGGCAGCTTCTCCTAGGTCCTTCATAACAAAACACTTCCCAAGCCAGGACTTCACTTCCTGCAAGGTTGGGATGTCATTTCCTATGAGTATTATGTCATCCACATACAATAACAAAAAGCTAACTATACTCCCACTAGCCTTGACATATACACAAGATTCATCTTCACTCCTCGAAAAGCCAAACTCTTTGACTTTCTCATCAAAGCAAAGATTCCATCTGCGAGGTGCTTCCTTTAATCCATAGATGAATTTCTCAAGCTTACACACTCAATTAGGGTACTTTGTGCTGACAAAACCCTCTGGCTGATTCATGTAAACATCCTCAACCAACTTTCCATTCAGGAAAGCGGTTTTGACATCCATTTGCCATATTTCATAGTCATGAAAAGCAGCAATGGCTAACAGTACCCTAATAGACTTAATGTTGGCTACTGGTGAAAAGGTCTCATCATAATCAACTCAAGGAGTTTGAGAAAAGCCCTTTGCAACCAATCGCGCCTTATAAGTGTATACATTACCATCCATGTCGGTCTTCTTCTTGAAGATCCACTTGCACCCAACTGTCTTACCATCCATGTCGGGGCCTGCCATGGCTTCCGCATAGCTGTTAGGTTCATCTAGATTTACCAGTGTCTCATCAATGATAAGTGTCTCACCTTCCGCAGTAATATGGAAACCATAGTAGTTCTCAGGTGCATTCCTAACCCTTGTGGAACGCCTCAGAGGCACAAACTCGTCAATTGGATCAACAGGAGTTTCTTCCTCAAGTTGACTGCTAGGGTTTGAAGTTCCTTCACCACTTGACTCCTGAATTTCTTCAAGGTCAATTTGCCTCCCACTGTTTCCTTGGCTTATGAACTCTCTCTCTCGAAAGACACCCCTCCTTGCTACAAAGACCACATTCTCACTAGGTCTGTAGAAGAGGTAACCAAAGGATTTTTGTGGGTAGCCGATGAAAATACACCTCTCAATTCGAGGTTCGAGCTTGTCGTGAGTCTCGCGTCTCACGAAAGCCTCGCAACCCCAAATCGTGATGTGGGTTAGACTAGGAACTTTTCCATTCCACATCTCGTGAGGTGTTTTGGAAACCTTCTTTGTAGGGACCAGATTAAGGATATGGGCGACAGTCTCTAAGGCATACCCCTAAAATGAGATTGGTAGCGAAGCTCTACTCATCATGGAACGAACCATGTCCAACAGGGTTCGATTACGCCTCTCAGCTACACCATTCAACTGTGGTGTCCTGGGAGGTGTCAATTGTGAGACAACCCCAAATTCCCTCAGATAGTCGAGGAACTCAGTACTAAGATACTCACCACCGCGATCGGATCGAAGCATCTTAATGTTCCTGCCCAATTGATTCTCTACTTCCTGTTTAAACTTTTTAAACTTATCGAAAGTCTCTGACTTATGCTTCATTAAGTAGACATATCCATATCTACTATAATCATCTGTAAAAGTCACATAATAACGATTAGCATCTCTTGTGGTAGTTTTGAAGGGTCCACACACATCCATGTGCGCTAAATCCAACAAACCTTCACCCCTAGCACACGAACCTGTGAAGGGTGACTTTGTCATTTTTCCAAGTAAGCATGATTCACAACTATCATCTGACTTTAGGTCAAATGGTTCCAAGACTCCATCCTTTTGGAGTTGGCCTATGCGTTTCTCGCTTACATGTCCAAGACGACAATGCCATAATGATGCTTTATCCAAGTTATTATCATTAGTAGAATCAATACACAACACATTATTCCCTAAATTATCTACAACATACACAACTTCATACACACCATCACAAGGTAATGCTTTAAAATAAAACACATTATTAAAGAAAGCATTTATTACACCAATTTCATTATCAAAAGAAAAGGTAAACCCTTGTTTGTACAAAGCATGAAAAGAAATAACATTTCTTGCCATTTCAGGCGAACAACAACATTTATTCAAATCTAAAGTAAATCCACTACTTAGCAACAAAGTATAAACTCCAATCTTGGTGACAAGTGAAACTTTCCTATTCCCATGATCAAGTTTATCTTTCCATGCTCCACATTCTCACTTATTCTTAGTCCCTGCAAATCATAACAAATATGAATACCACAACCGGTATCAAGGACCCAAGAGTTAGAATAGGGTGAGTTATTAGATAATATATTTTAAATACCTGCATGGTTGGGTTTCACTTTCCCATCCTTCAAATCTTGCTGGTACTTTGGGCAGTTGTAATGCCCGTGTTTCTAGGCTAGGCATTAATATTGACGTGATATTCTAGGTTAACCTTTGTAACTCATTTAGAAGAAATAAAAAGGAATTATGTGAATATTATGTGAAAATTATGTGTTTTATGCTTAATTATTAGGGTTGAATTAATTAATAGTAAAAATGAGCATCGAAAATAAATATTAGATAAAGCCGATATTTATTAAGAAAGTTTTAGTGGTCATGACAAGGGTTATGGATATATAAAGAATGCCGAAATCCGAGTTATAACGAACAAGTTATGACCTGTCGAAGTTTCGCGACAAAACCGGCACGGTACCGAATGTCGTAAAAAGTGAGTTTTTGATAAACTACTTTTTAGCCTTAGTGATTTAAACGAAAGTCTTAGTGTTCGTTAAACCGAGAGTATGTATAAAAAGAACGCCCAAATCTGACTTCGTATGAGGAAGTTATGATTTTTCTAAGTTTCGGCTTAGCAGTAGACAGCTAAAAACTCGAATTTTAGATCGAGTGATTTTTATCCGACACAACCTAAACGAGAATCGAAGGTATTGTCAATAGGAGTACAACGGTAAAAAGACAGACGGAAACGGACGTCGGATGAAGAAGTTATGAATTTTTAACGGATTTCTTATCCCGGTCTGTTAAAATTAATAATATAAAAATTAAATTCAAAATTAACCGACGAAGTCTAAACGAAAGTTGTAGAGCGTAATGTTACATACGCGTGCATATAAAGAACGTCAAAAACGAAACTCGTATGCGAAAGTTATGGATTTTACAAGATTGGGCACAATTTTCGAGAATTTTCGCATGAATAGTGCCAGCCACGTCACCCTTGCTCTGAGCTGGCCACGTATCTGAAGCAGCTGCGTGGCGCTTCCAAGAAGCGACGCGTGTCGCACAGGTGTCCGAAGTTGATGATGCGTCCGATGCGTTGGAACCTTGCATGCGCGCCCCGTGTCGCTGTGACCCATCCGAGCTTCGCAGGGTGCCACGAACCCCCTCCTCCTCGGACTAGACCTCGATCCAATCAGCGATAAGCAGCGAGACCCTCGCACGTGCGAGCCATGTGCTGCCCCTACGGATCTGCTGCCGCGTGGCTTCCTCTCAGCCGTCCGATCAGCAGCCTCGCATACTATAAATAGGACGGTGCGAACCCTCCCGGCTCAAGTTGGAAAATTGGCACTTTTCACCCATTTTTCAATATTTTAGCTATTTTCTCTTCCCCCAAAGCCCCGGTACTATACCAAACGCCCGGAACACGTCCCGAAGTGCCTGAAGACCTGGAAAATTTATCTTTTCGGTAAAACTGTATATGTATTTTAGCTACAAAAATATTGGGTAAAACATGGGTAGATGAAATAGTGGGTGTGTGATGAAAGGTGAGTTGGATAGATGAAATAGTAGGTGTGTGATGAAAGGTGAGTTGGATAAATGAGATGATCAGTGATATAGATCATGAGTTGTGGGTGAGTGGTGAAATATGAGAAAAGCCCTTACCCAAACGTTGGCCCCCGTCATTCAGCAGAGTATGGATGACAACCATGGACTATTCTAGACGGTCTGTGGAACACTAGCAGGCTTGCAACCTGTAGGTGTGTGAACTATATGTTCATCAGTCGTACTCTAAAAAAACCCATTGACATGTATGACAGGGAGATTCCTGTGAACAATATTGTCGATAAATAAGAGCTATGGACTTAACACATGTTGTATAAACCCTGGCAGCTATGGACTTAGTGCCTGTTACATAAACTCTAGCAACTATGGATTTAGTGCATGTTGTATAAACCCTGGCGATGATGTGACTTTGTGCCTATTCCTTAGGATGAATCCTTAGGAGTGAGTGATAGTTGAATCTTAGGGTAAATCCTTAAGAAATAAATAAGATAATGGGGTTGGGGTAATTTGGTTGATTGATTGATGTTTAAGTATAATAAATTTATTTATTGTGGGTTGAAAACCCTATATGCTCACCAGGATTCCAAGCCTGACCCACTCAGCTTTTTATATTACAGGTAGTGGACCCCGAGCATAGTATGATGATGATGATGAGTGATTTTTGGATTATAGGCCAGTAGTTGTAAATAACTGTTGTAAGGCTTATAATGTCTTGTTTATGCTTTTGATTTGTATCGGAACATGACATCCCGAGGTTTTGATATGAAATGAAACTATACATTTCTTAAAGAAAGGTTTTGATAAACGTTTATCATGTTTTGTTTAGGGGACCAATTCTGCAACATCTTTTAAAAAGATTTCTCTAATTTTATTTTAAAAAGCATAAATTAAATCGGTATTTTCTGGCCGAGAAATTAGGGGATGTCACAGCAATTCCGCTTCCAGTGCGCCTTTTCGTGGCAATAGAAGCATTCAGCCTCTTTGGGATCAGAATAAGGCGTAACAAAACCTTTCCGCTTGAAGAGGAGCCATCAAGGGTCTTACCCTTGGTACCCTTCGAAGGGTTCTTCCTCTTCTTCCCTCTACCTTTCCCGATTGCCAGGACAGGTGCTGAGGTTCGAGTAGTAGTAGGAGTGGTCACAACCGACTTACCTTTGAGACCTGATTCTGTGGTCTTTAGGAGTCCTTGAAGTTTGCTGAGGGTGACTTCTTCCTTGTTCATGTGATATGTGATGCGGAATTGATCATAACACGATGGTAAGGAGTGCAAAATAATATGTATTGCCAACTCCTCTGGGAAGTTCACATTCAGCTTCATCAAATGGTCCACATACCTTTGCATTTTCTGCATGTAGCTTGTGATGGGTTCACCATCCTTCATTCGGGTTGTGATCATAGAGGAGATAATTTCATATCGCTCTTGACGAGCACTCTGATGGTAGCAGTCCATCAAATCATGGTGCATCTCAAAAGGATAGTAGTCCTCATAGGACTTTTGGAGCTCGGCTGTCATAGTGGCCATCATGGTGCATGCCACTTTGGAAGCATCTCTTTCATGTGCCTCATATTCAACAATCTCCTCAGGAGTAGCAGTTGGCCCGGGTACCTTAAGCTCCTTGTCGAGAACATATTCTTTGTTCTCATACCGAGTGACCATCCTGATGTTCCTGATCCAATCAGTAAAGTTGGATCCATCAAAGATGACTCTCCCACAAAGGTTCATGAGAAAGAAGGAGCCAATAGGGTTTGAGCCAGGGGTAGCATTGTTGGAAGACATCTGAAAAGAAGAAAAAAGACAAGTTTAGTTTAGATGTAAGGATAGTCCTTAATAAAACACCCAAATGTAATATTACGGCTAGGATCCAATCACAATATATTATAACTTAGAAGAGGGATGTCGTAATCTAACCTATAACATATTTGAAAGGCAGGTGAATGACGATTCACCAATTTCCACCATGAAAAACGAAATATATAAATTATTAGGTTTTATTTGGTTTTTAGAAACTCCTAGATTCTTTTGAGATTCATTGAACTTTTCAATGACATGTTTCAATCTCGAGTGTGCCCTTCATGTTTTGTGACTGGGATACCGAGGATCACAAAACAAGGTGTGAAGTAACCATGCAAATTACTTGGTACCCTTAATGTTTTTCACTTAATCGATGTACCGGTTAACCACACGCGCTCCACCGGCCTATGAAAAACCTTAAGTCACCCTTTGCCTACCTTGTTAAGCCCAAGTTAGTGTGCCGGTTAACCACACACGCTCCACCAACGACTTAATCAAAGTGCAAAGTGTAATTTCATGGGTTAGCACCTTATTCACATTTTTCCTAAAGTAACTAAGATTGGGGATTTATAAAACATTTAGTTACTTTATAATAATCATTATACTTTTTAATGATAATTTTTAAGTCACTATCCTACCCGTTCGGCTAACGAACCTCCACCAGTCAAGGAAGCGGTGGGTGAGAGTGGACACCCATTAAGCTGCCATTTTATAGGCAACAACCTTATACCCCCCTTATAGACCGGCTTCGTGAATGAGGCCTACTAACGGTAAAACGACTTGATCTTATACATATATATATATATATATATATATATATATATATATATATATATATATATATATATATATATATATATATATATTGTTAAACTTATAATAGTATAAAGTATAAGGGTTGAATTTTAACTTTTAAAATTCTAGGGGTTGGAACTACAGTTTATTAGATGACTTTACATGTTCCAAAACTTGAGGGCAAGTTTTGTAACTATACAAAACCTTTCAATTCATAACTTATGAGTTATTAAAATGAAGACTCTTCATTTTTGTAACTTGTGTGTTCTTTTAATGGAATTAAAAAAAGAGACTTTTGGTTATCCATAACTCGAGGACAAGTTATGGACTCCATTAAAACACATAAAGATCATGAATTCAGCATTAATCAAGCAATTCCTATGATCTATCAAGAACTCATAAGAACATGAATAATCATATCAAAATTTCAAGAACATATGAACATATATAATCATGTAATTTTGATATTAGCCATTGTAAATGGATTAGAACAATCATTACACCAACAAAAACAAGTTTTAAAACATCAAAACAGTTTAGGTTAATGTTTCTAGTCCATTTCCAGCAGCAAAAGTCGAAAATTTGCATTCTGAGGCTCCTACTCGTCGAGAGCACGAACCTACTCGACGAGTAGGATGAGTTTGGTCATGGACTCGGCGAGTCCCCCCATGGACTCGGCGAGTTCATCATGCAGACAGCAAGAAAATCGACTTTTTTCACTATTTTGCATCAAGTATCAAACAAACAAACCTAGCTCTGATACCACTGAAGGGTTTTGAGCAATTCTAACACTCCTAAGTGTACATGCAACCCTAGAAAACCTTGGATCTATGTTTGTCTAAAATACATGCAAAATACTTTTTTTCCAAGGTTCATCATCCTATCTAGCATACATGGGGAACTTTAAACATACAGATGGCTAGAATTACATACCTTGTAGTTGTTATGATTCCTTGAAGAACCTTGAGAGCCTCGCACCCCAAGTGTGATGCCTCAAATGTTTCACACAACACCAAATGCTCTTGGAATGACTTTGAGAATGAATAACACTTGTATAAATCGTCTTGCCCTCTCTTGTTCTTAGTGTAGCCGATTTTGGTGAGCAACATGGTCTTTATATAGTGTGTCACATCTAGGGTTACACCATGTAAACCCTAATGTGGCAAGACTCTTCATTTCCATGACCCATGGGTTTGTAACTCCCATGGAGCCTCCATGGAGCATCCAATGGGTTTAACCCAATTTGATTATCCATGGAGCCTTTTAGCCCACTATACAAGTTATGGATGATTTACATAATCAACCCATATATTTAATTAGTCTCTTTTTGATCACTTAATTAATCCTAGATTAATTTTTGATCAAAACTAATTTAAATAATACTATTAATATATTAGAACTTATAATATATTAATAAACCACAAGTGTTATTTCTCTCATTTAGTCTATCCAAATGCATGATGCCATGCAACCCAAATGGACCATGCCGGGTCGGGTCAAGTACATACCAGAAATAGTTATGGACTTAGACACCTTATCCAACAATTATATCGTACGATATATGTGTTTGCCATTCTGTGAATTTATATGCTTTGTGATTGTGCTTGTATGAAAGACCTCGGGGGGTTCCCGGGGCACTTAGGTGTAAGACCTTGGAGGGTATCCTTGGCATCCTAGGTTAAAGACCTCGGGGGGTTCCCAAGGCACTTAGGTGTAAGACCTTGGAGGGTTTCCTTGGAATCCTAGGTCAAAGACCTCGGGGGCTTCCTGAGGCATTAGGCTAAGACCATGTGGGGGTTCCCATGGCACCCGGTGTAAGACCCTGGATGGTTTCCAGGGCTTCCTTATGTGACTGGCATGCATGGTTTATATGTTCTGTATAGCTTAATAGCTAGTATGATATGTTATATGCTTCTGTGTGTGGGTATGCTCTGGGGAACTCACTAACTTTCAAGCTTACCGTTTGTGGATTTGTTTCAGGTATATCCGAGCCCAAGGGCAAGGGCAAGGCGTTATGGCGCGGCGTGCACTCTATCTCTCTTTTATTACTACGTTTTGGGACACTCTGATAATTTAAACATGTTGTAATAAATGCGGATTTGAAAACAAATATGATGGAATTTCATGGTTTATGCAAGTATGTTATTAATTAAAAATGAAAAATTTTCTTGTAAAAATTAGGTCGTTACAAGTTGGTATCAGAGCCTTGGTTTGAGGGATTCGGACACATTCTCGGGTGTGTCTGGACTCAAACTAAGGAAATGGTAAAATTGTTTTCAAAAGATAAAATAAGAGTTTTAAAAAGGAAATAAAAGATGAGAGTGCAACGCGCGTGATCAGCCGAGCCAAGTAAGTGATTCCATAGTATGCTAGCCATGTTATGCTATTTTCTGAGCTATGTGAATATATGGAACTTGCCATGTGTATGCTTTTAAATTTGTATACGGTTAGGAGCTTATAGCCTCAGAATGATTGATTTGGCCTTAATTTCTTTTCCTTGTTTGGATGTGGTCTTAGGGTAGAATCTTTATTCGAAAGTCTATCTGATCCTTTCTGTGTATAAATTACATGCATAAAGGCAACCTATTATGATTGGGTAGCCTAGGATTCGATATGTGCAATGATTTGTGATAGATGGGTTAGTTTGGGTCGAGTTGGAGTTAGCAGGTGGAACCTTGGGGGAAAGGTACGGGTAGGTGTGGAAGGTAGTATTGGGCCCGTACTACTGGAAGCACAGGACCTATACCCAAAGCCATGTTGCACCTGGGAACTCTAAGGGGAACGAATATGGAAGGTCCTTGTTGTAGGCATCCTGATCATTATGTTTTTAATGGCTTTTCAGTTCAGCATGGTGATGACACGATTTGGAGCAGGGGGATCAGGATCGGGATCTGGATCCGGGGCGGTATCAGGAGACGCTACTGATGTCATTGACGAGAGGTTTCACGAGCTTATTGCAGCCGAGGTTACCAAGGGCATCCTTGACGCGACCCCGGTCATCTTTGGGACGGCCAAGGAGGGTATCATGGATCTTATGGAGGAGAGACTCAGATCATTCAGGGTTGAGATTGCAGCGGGCCAGGGCGGGGTCCGAAATCCCTCGTTTCGGGAGTTCAAGGCGTGTGGGGCGTCAGAGTTTTTCGGGGCCAGGGACCCCATTGTCAGTCGACGCTGGGTAGTGGACATTGAGAATGCCCAGCGGACGAGTTCCTCCCCGGATACGGCAAAGGTTGGGTCCGCTTCTTGTATGCTGAGTGATAGGGCCCGAGATTGGTGGGGCGAGGTTACTAGTCAGGTGGGGCCAGTCGGAGTGGCCGAGATGTCGTGGGCCGAGTTTGTTCGGCGATTTGATTTGGAGTTTGCACCACCCATTGAGGTGCAACGGCTGCTACGGGAGTTCCACGATTTCCAGCAGACCACCGAGACTTTGGCGGAGATCACCGCCAAGTTTCGGGAGCGAGCCTTACTGATTCCATAGTATGCTACCGATGAGGAGATGAGATGGACCCGGTATCATTCCATGCTGAGGGATGACATTCGGGAGTTTATGAGCTTCACAGGGTGCAAAACCCTGAATGAGATGGTGGATAAGGCCCGCGAGCGGGAGATGGAGTTGGAATTCCACACAAAGCAGAAGCCGGAGCAGGCCCAGACAGCAGTAGGTCAGGCTAAAAAGCCAAAGACCTCGGATTCATCTAGTCGGGGCCAGCAGGGCCGGGGCCGGTGTGCCAAGTGTGGGAGGTCACATGGAGGAGCATGTAGGGGTCAGGGCACATCGTGTTATACTTGTAGTCAGTCAGGCCACGTGAGCAGGGACTGCCCCATGAAGGGCCTGATATGTTTCCACTGCAACCAGACCGGACACAAGCGGGCCGATTGTCCTAAGTTGCAGGGAGGGGGAGGAGCAGTAGCGGCGCATGCACCCGCTACTCTGAGGATCACCGATGGCCGCCCTGCCAAGGCGGAAGCTCCAGCGGCTAAGAGCAGTGCGTTTCAGCTGACTACCGAGGAGGCTCGGGCAGCGCCGAATGTTGTGACTGGTACGTGTTTATTCTTCTCTTCTACATGTTTATTTTGAAATGCTTATTTATGTATTATGCTTGTATAGGGACCTTTTTGGTCAATGGTATGTCTGACCATGTTCTGTTCGATTCGGGTGCTACGCGATCCTTTGTGTCTCTTGAGCTTAGCATGAAATTCCGGGATACGTCAGGGACTTTGGATTCCCCGCTCGAGGTGGAGATTGCAGACGACCACACCGTGAGTGCTGCGAGGGTGTATCGGGACTGTGTCCTGAATATGCATGGCGAGAGGTTTCGCGTTGATTTAGTCCCGATACCGTTGCGAGGGTTAAAGGTGATTGTTGGTATGGATTGGTTAGGAGCCCACGGGGCCATGATAGATTGCGAGCGCTAGTCAGTCAGGGTTCGCCAGTCATTCATGGGGAGAGGGCCTCACAGGGATCGACCCTCTGCTCGGAGGAAAGGGCTAGGAGGTTTTTACAGCAGGTTTGCGCGGGATTTTTGGCTTATGTCTCGGATACGAGGGTGGAGACTGTGGCGGATGTGGGCAGTATGCCGGTGGTACATGAGTATCGGGACGTTTTCGCCGAAGAGTTACCAGGGGTGCCTCTGGAGAGGCAAGTGGAGTTTCGCATCGATTTGGTGTCGGGTGTCGCCCCTATAGCAAAGGCGCCATATCGGTTGGCGCCACCAGAGATGCAAGAGTTATCTACGCAGCTCCAGGAGCTGCTAAGCCGAGGATTCATCTGTCCGAGCAGCTCTCCATGGGGAGCACCGATCCTGTTTGTGAAAAAGAAGGACGGATCGCACAGGATGGGCATCGATTACAGGGAGCTGAATAAGCTAACGGTGAAGAACCGTTACCCTTTGCCTAGGATCGATGACTTGTTTGACCAACTTTAGGGTGCATCTTGGTTCTCCAAGATTGATATTCGGTCTGGGTATCATCAGATGAGGATTCGGGATGCGGATATACCGAAGACGGCGTTCAGGACCCGATATGGGCATTATGAGTTTGTGGTGATGCCGTTTGGGCTCACCAATTCCCCCGTAGCGTTCATGGATCTTATGAACCGGGTATGTAGGCCGATGCTAGATCAGTCAGTGATCGTTTTTATTGATGACATTATGGTCTATTCTAAGACCATGGAGCAGCATGAGCAGCATCCGAGGGAGGTATTGGAGACTCTGAGGGCGGAGAAACTTTATGTAAAGTTCTCCAAGTGTGAGTTCTAGCTGCGGGAAGTACAGGTTTGGGGCATGTCATCAATCAAGAGAGTATTTCGGTTGAGCCAGCTAAGGTGGAGGCTGTGTTGTGGTGGGAAGTACCAAGGAATGCATCGGAAATCCGTAGTTTCTTGGGACTAGCGGGCTACTATCTGAGATTTATTCAAGACTTTTCCAAGATTGCGGTGCCATTGACCCGCTTGACCAAGAAAAATGCGATTTTTCGATGGGGTGTGGATCAGCAGATGGCTTTTGAGACCCTGAGACGAAGGTTATGCGAGGCTTCGGTCCTAGTTTTACCGGAGGGATTGGATGATTTAGTGGTATATTGCGACGCATCGATTTCAGGATTGAGAGCGGTGCTGATGCAAAGGGGGCATGTGATTGCCTACGCCTCGAGGTAGTTGAAGCCTCACGGGGCGAACTATCCCACGCATGACCTGGAGTTGGGGGTGTTGGGTTTTGCTCTCAAAATTTGGAGACATTATTTGTATGGAGTGCGGTTCACTATCTATACCGATCACAAGAGTCTGAAATATTTGATGGATCAGCAGAACCTCAACATGCGTCAGAGAAGGTGGCTGGATGTGCTAAAGGATTATGATTCCGAGATTCTATACCATCTAGGGAAGAGCAACGTGGTGGCCGATGCATTGAGGATGACTGTGACTTCGTCATTGTTGGATATGATCAAGGAGGCTTAGGTCGATGGGGTGAAGAAGGAGAATTGGAAGATAGAGAAAATACGGGGACAATACCCTTTGTTTGTGAAGGACAGCCGTGGCCTTCTGACGCAATGTGGTCAGGTGTGGGTACCCGTGTCAGGGGGAGTGAGGCAGAGACTATTAGAGGAGGCACACAAGTCTAAGTTCTCTATACACCCAGGGGCTACGAAAATGTATAGAGACTTGAGACTGAGTTATTGGTGGCCCTGCATGAAGCGGGAGATCGCCTGGTTTGTGGAGCGGTGCTTGACTTGTAGGAAGGTCAAGGCCGAGCATCAGCGGCCGCACGGCAAGGTCCAGTCGTTGCCCATCCCTATGTGGAAATGGGAGGAGATTACCATGGATTTCATTACGAAGCTTCCAAGGACAACAAGGGGCGTGGATACCATTTGGGTTATCGTGGACAGATTGACGAAGAGTGCCCATTTCATTCCGATTTCTGAGGGCATTTCCGTGGAAAACATGGTAGATATTTATGTACGGGAGGTGGTGGCTAGGCACGGGGTGCCATTGTCTGTGGTTTCTGATAGGGATTTACGGTTTACATCTAGGTTTTGGAAGAGGTTCCATGAGGAACTGGGTACCCGGCTACATTTCAGCAGGGCATACCATCCTCAGACAGATGGACAGAGTGAGAGGACAATCCAGACGCTGGAGGACATGCTTCGTGCCTGTGTGTCGGATTTTGGAGGGAGTTGGGATTCGTATCTCCCACTGGCAGAGTTTTCGTACAATAACAGTTATCATGCCAGTGTTGACCGGGCTCCATTCGAAATGTTGTATGGTCGGAGGTGTAGGACTCCGGTGTGTTGGGACGAGGTTGGGCACCGGGTCATGGGGTGCACTGAGGTAGTGCTCAAGACTACCAGATTGATTCTGCAGGTGCGCGAGCGGTTGCGAGTCACGCAGAGTCGTCAGAATAGTTATGCTGATCATCGGCGATCAGACCTGGATTCCAGGTAGGATACTTCGTATTGCTGAAGGTATCGCTCTTGAAAGGGGTTATAAGGTTTCGGAAGCGGGGCAAGTTGGGGACTCGGTTTATAGGCCCGTTCAGGAACACGGCCCGAGTGGGAAAGGTGGCTTACCGCCTAGAGCTGCCAGAAGAGCTTAGCCAGATTCACAACACCTTCCATGTGTCTCAGCTTCGGAAGTGTATTGCTAATGAGTACGCAGTTATATTCTTGGATGATATACAGGTGGATGGGAGCCTGAACTACGTGGAGAGGCCAGTCGCCATTATAGACCAGAAGACGAAGGGTCTTCGGAACAAGGAGGTGAAGTTGGTGAAGGTGCAATAGCAGCACCGAAAGGGCTCCGAATGGACTTGGGAGCCAGAGGAGGAGATGCGGGAGCGTTACCCTGAACTGTTTTCAGCCGCAGACTTCGAGGACGAAGTCTAGTTCAAGTGGGGGAGAGTTGTTACATCCAAAATTTATGGTATGTCTTGAACCCTTAAGAATTATAATTTTTGCATGATTGGTCTCTTAACTACGTTGGGCGTACTTAAGTGTACGCTTAGCGTACTACATCTATTTTGGTCGCGGAAGAATTGAGGTACGCTGGGCGTACTTTGAGTTACGCGGGGCGTACGCGCCAGGGATCCAAAACCCTAATTCCCGGACTTGAGGCCTATATAAACGACTTTAAGCCCCTTGGACTGAACCCTAGAGAGCCTCCACATCCCTAGAGCGTCCTTGCACTTCTTGAAACCTTGTGAGATCATTTTTGAGCCTTAAAGTGTGCATTTGTGGCCTTTTAGTGTTCATTTCAAGAAGAAGAGGTTGTCAAGCAAGCTTGGATCAAGTAGGTACTTCAAGATCCTGCATCATAATCATCTTGCAATGCTTCTGGAGGTAAAAAGCTTACATCTTTCCTTTTTACTTTTTAGATCTTGCTAGGGTTTTTGTAGTTTGTCCCTTTGATGAACTTTGGACCTCTTTTGTTTAGCTAAACACCCCCATATGATAAGAAAGACATATCTGAGGTCCCTTAGTCATCTATAAGCATAAAAATGGGATCTTGATGGAAGTATTGACCTTGTGCATGAGCTAAAGACTTTTGAAAGGTCTTAATGATGGTTTTGGGGGTATAAGGAACATGCAAAGACATAAAGTTGGCAACTTTATGCCTTAGGATGTATTAAATAACTCAGATCTAGCTTTTGGACGTAAAAGAATTGGATATTAAGCACTTAATGGAGAAAGTGCTTAACCTGGACGTACGTCGGGCGTACTCAGTGTACATTGCGCGTAGTCCTTGAGACCCCAGTACGCTGCGTATACCAGAATGGTACGCTGAGCATACGCATGGCAGATTGGGTCGTTTCTGTTTCGGGCTGGCGAACGTTTGGGCCTCATCTTGATTACTGGGCTGACTGCATTCTGTGAAATATGGGCTATCTCACTGGATTTGGGCCATGGACTTTTTGGTTGGGCCTTAATGGGCCAAGAGGCCCATTAGTAATTTTGGACTTGGATTTTGGGCCCATTATCAAGGATGGAATAATTGGGCCTCATGGATAGCATTGGGGCTTGGGTTTTTCCCTTTTGATTAATCTAAGGTTCTAACGTTAATTATGTCACAACTAGGAATTCTAAGGTTTTTATAAACATTAACAAGGGTAACAATTGTGACTAAAACTTGAAAGTATGCATGATGTTTATTCAATGACATCAAAATTCCATCAAACACTCTATACAAACACTTCAAACGGTCAACAAAAGATTGGAAACCCTAAAAATCCTGGTTTAAGTCCATTATGGACTAGGATTTCCTTATTGGGCCTAATGGACCAATAAGCTTCCAATTTGACTATTTTGGGCTTAGGACCCTTAAACGGGCCCTAATTGGATCCACTTTCATAAAACTTAACATTTTAGCCATAATGAATCCAAAATGAATTGGTTTACCTTAATGGGCCTTATTGGGCCATAACAAATCCAATAAGCCCTAATGGGCCATAAAACTCATTCTTTTTATGCAAATTGGGCCATAAACTCCCCTAAAGGCCCAATGGGCCGAAAACTTCTTTATGGATCTAATAATTTCGAACCAAGATAAGAAGTGGGCCAATTCAAATTACCTCCTTCCTCCTAGCCCAAATATCGGCCCAAGTATATAAAAAAAGGGAAAAGAAGTACTATGGGAAGTGTTGACTTTGGGAGGTGCCACCTCCATATTACCCTTCATATCTCCATGTATGGACCAACATACATCCATAATGTTCATTTCACTCCTCTCTCTCCCCTCTCTTCTTATCTTCGGCCGAGAGGAACACACACACACACATTACACAAATTCTCCCCATTACTCTTAAAGATCATCTTCTTTCTTCCTTCAAAGAAATCTCGAAAATTTAGCTTGGATTCAAGGATCTTCATCAAGTGTTGTCAATCTTTGGTAAGTGCTATCAAACACAAACATCTTCTTCCATTACAACATCTAGAACTCTTTCTTACAAAGCTTTAATCTATGAACACCTTAGAAGCTTCTTAAGTTCGAAATCAACTCAAGGAGGCTTGCTAGGACCAAAAATCCTCTTCATTTCTTCTTCAAAACCGTGAGCAACTAAGCAAGGTGAGTTCATACCCCCCTTGTTTTCGGTTTTTACTTGTTTTTGGGGGAGAATACAAGTATTATGTGATGATCTATGTGTGTTTGCATGTTATATGTGATTTCTTTAGTTTTTTGGTTGTCATAATATGTAATATTTAATATATTTCAAGATCTATAGCAAAAAGGGTGAAAGAATCATTAAGAAAAACATAATAAACAACATACATCATAGATCTAAGGGTCCTTAAGTTTAAAAAGTGAAAAACAAAACCAAAAAACCTTACAAGTGTCATTTTTGCAAAAATAACAAAGATTGGGAGTAAATTATAAATTGTCGGTTTTATGGGGGTTATAAGGTGTTTATTTGTATAAAAGCCGATTTTATGTAAATAATACTTTTCAAAGGGGTCAAAAACATAAATTTTAGCTTAATGGGCTTAAAATTGGGCCTCACGAGTTTTGGGCCCAAGGTTGCGAAAAAATGAGGTTTTGAGGGGCTGAATGGAAAACTTAACAAATTATGGGTCTAAAACGTAAATAAACTATTTCAGGGGTTAAAAATGAGTTTATTACCAAATTTGGACTAAAAATGCAAAGTTTTTGATTTTGGGGTCAAAATTGTAAAACTTGCGGAAATTGGGCTAAAAATGTAAACTTTTTACAAATAAAGGCTGGAAATGACAAATGCAATAGTATTGGACTGAAATTACTATTCAAATAAAGTTTGGGTGGAAAATGTCAAGAAAAATGGTTTAAGGACCAAAAATGTCAATTTTCATAAAAAGGGACTAAAAGTGCCATTTTTCAAGAAAAAGGGGCCAAAATGATCAATCTAAATATCTTTGGGCCAAATAAACAACTATGAATGTTTGGGTTAAAAATATCGAGCTTATAACGCACGATTTTAATATATATATATATATATATATATATATATATATATATATATATATATATATATATATATATATATATATATATATATATATAACTAAAGCTTCGTTATAATTCGAACGTTAAGATATTTTTTTACAAACATTGTGAATAAACATTTAATATACAACAAAATACCAACAATACGAACTTAAAATCGATAAAACATAAGCGATTCAATGGTTGGGCTCAAATACCTTCTATTCGTGTTATCGGGCCTTTGTGGCCCAATATCATGATTATTGGGCCCAACATAAATACACATGTTTATTGGGCCTCAGGTGACCCAATTACATGCCTAATGGACCCTCAATGGCTTTTACATGTTATTGGGCCGTAGTGGCCCATTTGCATTGCTAGTAAGGTCCAAATCAATCATATGCGTGATGGGCTAACGTGTCCGTCGCATACTTGACAACCTATGATAACATACGTGATTAGTGGGCCCCCGTAGTCCTCTTCTCTTCGTCAGTTAGGCTTACCTTTTATTCAAGTAAACATGAATCAGGTCGTTAACCAAGGTTATTCAATTTCAATTGGATTTAGTGAGTAATAACGGGCGACACCAATAAGTGTCGGTCGTAGTCTGTAGTTATAATCAAAGTCTCCGGGAGGGAGAGCGAGAGTATGTGTATAGATCTATACGGGGGTGACTCCCCCACACCTAAGTTGTTCGCTACAGTTAGACTCGGCCAGTCTAGGGTGACAAAATCTTAATTCAATACCGGCATTCGCTAGAATGCCAAGACAGACGAACTAGTCATTATTATGCATGATTATAACGACTCACATAGAGATCCAATACCATCTAAGTAATCATGGGAAATCATATTCATTCGTTGTGACGATACAATAATACAAAACGATCATACTATTTTATCAGAAAACATCGGGTTTTCTGTGGAAACAACATTATTCACTTGTACTTTCAATAACTATAATACAAGAATTTATTATGAGAAACATATCACTTTTACACGTTTTGAAATCATTCACGCATATACTTATGGATCATCACACCTATTGCATAAACAATTGTCGTTTCAGAAAATATCGGATTTTCTGGGTTTTACAAACTATACAAAACATTTTCATATCAAACCTGCTTATGAACTCTCCAACATTATATATGTTGACCGTTTTCAAAATAACTTGTATTCTCAGGTAACATATAAGCCGAAGAAAATTTCCAAGTGTGTTAGGATGTTTTGTTTTGTGATTCTCAAACAATTTATGCTATGGATATGTAATATTTAGACAATGTACTTGATGTGAACAAGGTCAGTTGTAATGTATTAATTCATGGTGATTTATATGTTATGTTTCATGTATATTCATTGTGATGATATTTAAATTTAAGTCACGCGAGCCCTCGAACGTTTCCGCCGTCTGGTTCGGGGGGAGTGACAGGTTGGTATCAGAGCTCTGTTTATAGTGAACTGGCATATCTAACCACACATTGATATGCAACTATAAACCCAAAGAGGGACTAAATAACTCTGAACAAAACAAATAAAATATACTAATAAACACTCTTACTTGTGCGACTTAGAAAAATGAACATAATAACATATCAAAGAAGATGATTGGGAAAACCTAACATCTCGGTTAAGCCAGGACTGTTTATAGTGGTATTAGGGATAAATGTAGCCTGATCAACTACATTTCTTCAAAATACAACTATCACATGCCCTGGGGCGATCGCAATGGTCAGTAAACCTAAGGCATACCCTCTTGTTAAACAACAGGAGAACATCAACCCAATTGTTTTTATAACAACTAAAAATAACATATCTTAGGAGTAATAATAGCTTATTTATATACCCTCTCGCAGACAGTATGGCCGGCTTCCATCATCCTGGAGATCTGTATTTCCCTAACCAGGGAAATAACGGATGGCTGGAAGAGGAACCTGAAGAAGACCCCGAGGAGGAGTCTGAAGAGGAACCTGAAGCGGAAGTCGAGGGCGGAGTTGTTGAGCCAGTGGTAGACTTAGAAGAAGAAGAAGCTGAAGAAGACCCCGAAGGGGAGTCCGAGGAAGAACCCGGTGATGACAACGATGGTGATTCAGACGCGGAGTCCGAAGTCATTAATCCACCTTACCTGATTAGGGTGCCCGCTCATCGGATGGGCCCAAATGGCCCCACGCCTCCATGGGGCGTGGATATTTGGAGATGGAGCAGGCAGCAGGGGCAGCGACCCCCATATGGGATGGCCAGGGAATTTTATGATCTGAGAGACGGAGGGCCAGCCGACCAGGCACTTCCTGTCATGGTGAGGCGGTTACGGAACACTGGCGACCTAGCCCAGGACACGGCCGAGCAACTGAATCAGATGCGAGCCGCAGTGGCAAGAGCGGAACGAGAAACTCAAGAAGTAATCCATAACTTTCAGGTATGTCAAACAATTTGGGAGGATCGACTACGAGCCACAGAACGACAGGTAGCGCGTCTTCAGGGCGCATCCACATCATCAGCCCCACCACTCGACGTATCTCAGAGCACTTCAGACCAGTAGACCTCTCTACTAGTGTTAGGTTCTTTTGTGCGCACTATATTATGTACTACCGACTCCATGTTTAAGTGATTACACTACTCATAGAGTCGTTATGCTGTCGAACTTTGTACCTTTATGTATGCTCTTTCGAGCAAATTTTCATGTATCAAAGTACGAATATTATTAGTGGAAAATATTATGTGTTCATTCGTGATGTTGTTATCTGCTATGTGTTTTATATTCTTATTGCTTAGTGTAAATATATGGAAACACTTAGATGCACAATCGATTCACGAAATTCCCAACTTAAATACAATACATACTCAACATCTTTCTGTTCCGTAACAACAAGATGCCGCAAAGACCAAACCGCAGAAATAATCAACCACCGACACCACTGAAAATCAACTCAATTGTGTTTCAAGCAGCTGTATCTGCTGCAGTCACAGCAGCAATGGTGCAAATCCATAATGGGAACAATGGTAGAGGAAACGGGCAGGAGGCCGGAAGTTCAAACAACAGGATAAATGAAGGACCTACGAAGACATGCTCTTACAAAGACTTCACCAACGCTAAGCCACGAACCTTTAATGGCACAGGGCGAGTGATAACCCTGAAAAGATGGATTGAAAAGGTGGAATCGGTGTTCGAGATATGCAGGTGCCCGGATGAAGTTAATGTGAAGTTTGCAACATGTATATTTGTTGATCAAGCTCTCACCTGGTGAAATGGACATGTGGAGGCTATGCTATGACTCTTTTGGTGGCTAATGCCATGCCATGGACGAAACTAAAGGAAATGCTAATGGCTGAATATTGCCCGCGTGGCGAGATTCAGAAAATGGAGCAAGAGCTATGGAATCTCACTGTCCGAAACTCCGACATCGATGCCTACATATCAAGGTTTAGTGAACTGTCTCTGTTGTGCCCTGGCATGATTACTTCTGACGGGAATAAAATCGAACGATTCATCTGGGGATTAACTTCCCCAATTCAAGGAAACGTGATTGCTGCGAATCCTGAAACTTTTGACAGTGCCAAGAAGTTGGCCAAGAAGTTATACGACCACAACAACAAGAAGGGCAAGAAGTCAAGGGAAACTGAAAGCAAGAAGGAGAGTGACAACAAGAAAGTAAAGAATAAAAAGAGAAAGGGACGACAAGGCTCAGAATCGTCAAAGAAACAACAAACAGTCACAGTTCATGCTGCAACCAACCAAGTTCCCTCCACACCACATGCTCCAGCCTCATCCACCCCAAGTGCCCCTAAGTAGTATTCCGGAAATCTCCCAAAGTGCAACAAGTGCAATCTCCATCACAATGGCGAATGCAGGGAGATGCATTGTAACAGTTGCAACCGAAAGGGTCACACGGCAAAATATTGCAGGACCTATCCTCCCCAGAACCAGCAGCAGGGAAACAACAACAACAACAACCGCAACAACAACAACAACAACACTAACAACAACGGCAA
The DNA here is from genome assembly GCF_052849685.1 of Lactuca virosa. Taxonomy (NCBI): domain Eukaryota; kingdom Viridiplantae; phylum Streptophyta; class Magnoliopsida; order Asterales; family Asteraceae; genus Lactuca; species Lactuca virosa. The sequence goes on along the minus strand of NC_136428.1, from coordinate 274,361,808 downwards.
AAACACTGGGGCTAGCCACACCTGTTATGGACGTGGAAGGACTGGGCATTTCCGTCGAAACTGCCCCAATATCAACAACCAAGGGAATGGAGGAGCAGGGAGAGTGCTGACCATGGGTCAAGGAGAAGCGGTTCAGGATCCTACTGTTGTCACTGGTATGTTTCTCCTTAACCACACATATGCATGCATCGTGTTTGATACCGGGGCAGAGCGAAGCTTTGTTAGTAATAAATTCAAACATTTGCTAAAACAACAACCCCAGAAGCTTAATGAAACCTTTACGGTGGAAATGGCTAATGGGAAAACAGAATCAATTGGGGAAATCTACGTAGGATGTACCCTAACCTTAAATCACCACGCCTTTCAAATAAACTTGATGCCTGTAACTATTCGGAGTTTTGATGTGATTATCAGCATGGACTGGTTGAGCCCTCATCATGCCGAAATCATGTGTCGCGAGAAGGTCGTTCGCCTTCATCTCCCTAACCACGAAACCCTAATTATATACGGAGACAAACCCAGTACGAACCTTCGTCTTATCTCGTGCATTAAGGCACATAAGTATCTACAAAAGAAGGACTTGGCATTTCTGGCTCATATAGTGGATAAGTCCAAGGAAGAAGTCAATATTCGAGACATCCTAGTGGCTTGCGATTTACCTGATGTCTTTCCTGAAGATATTCCGGGGATACCCCCAGATAGACAAGTCGAATTCCGAATTGACCTTGTGCCGGGAGCTACACCCATTGCCAAATCACCCTATCGGTTGGCTCCTGCTCAGATGCAAGAACTGTCAAGCTAACTCAACGAACTCTTGAGCAAATGATTCATCCAACCTAGCTTCTGACCCTGGGAGCTCCGGTCCTCTTTGTTAAGAAAAAGGACGGATCCTTTAGGATGTGTATCGATTATAGGGAACTGAATAAGCTCACTATCAAAAATCGCTACCCTTCCACGAATCGACGATCTATTCGACCAGCTTCAAGGAGCAAACTACTTCTCTAAGATATATCTGCGATCCGGCTACCACCAACTCAAGGTCCGGGAAGAGGATATCCCCAAGACCGCTTTCCGAACTCGCTATGGACATTATGAATTTGTTGTAATGCCCTTCGGTCTAACGAATGCCCCTGCCGCATTCATGGACCTGATGAATCGAGTCTGCCGACCATTCCTCGACAACTTTGTCATTGTTTTCATCGACGATATCCAAGTCTATTCTCGATGCGAAGAGGAGCATAGTCGACGTCTCCGGCAAATATTGGAAACCCTACGAACCGAAAAGTTATACGCAAAACTCTCTAAGTGTGAGTTCTGGCTCCGTAGCGTAAACTTTTTAGGTCATGTTGTCAGTCAAGAAGGGATACACGTGGACCCTTCTAAGATCAAAACCATTGAAGGATGGGCAGTCCCAAAGACGCCCACGGAAATTCGTCAATTTTTGGGTCTCGCAGGCTATTACAGGAGATTCACTAAGAACTTCTCCAAAACAGCCAAGCCACTTACCATGCTTACACAAAAGGGCGTGCCATTTGAATGGACAGAAAAGCAGGAGGTTGCCTTCCGAACTCTGAAGCGAGCTCTCTGTAGTGCACCAGTACTATCATTACCAAAGGGAACTGAGGACTTCGTAGTTTACTGTGATGCTTCGAATCAGGGTTTAGGCTGTGTACTCATGCGGCGTGGGAAGGTGATAGCTTATGCATCCTGATAACTAAAGACACATGAGGTGAATTATACCACCCATGATCTCGAACTAGGAGCTGTGGTCTTCGCCTTGAAGATTTGGAGGCACTACCTTTATGGTACAAAGTGCACCATTTTCATCGACCACAAGAGTCTCCAACACATTTTAAATCAAAAGGAGTTAAACATGAGGCAGCGAAGATGGGTTGAGCTGCTAAACGATTATGAGTGCGAAATCAAGTACCACCCAGGCAAGGCTAACGTGGTAGCTGATGCCTTGAGTAGGAAAGAATACTCAAATCGTCGTGTGAAGACTCTTTCAGTAACCATTCAATCCCATCTGTCCTCGCAAATCAAAGCAGCCCAGTTCGATGCCATGAAGACAGAAAACAGAACAAGCGAAGCATTACGTGGAATGGAAAATAACTTCAAAGTCAAGGAGGATGGAACATATTATTTCATGAACCGAATGTGGGTTCCTAAACTTGGGGGATTCAGAGAGGTAGTCATGAATGAGGCCCATAAGACATGATACTCCATCGATCCGGGTTCAGATAAAATATACTTGGATATCAAGCAACATTATTGGTGGCCTAACATGAAGGCAGAAATTGCCACTTACGTTAGCAAGTGCCTCACTTGCGCTAAAGTGAAGGTAGAATATCAGAAGCCTTCGGGACTATTACAACAACCGGTAATACCCGAGTGGAAATGGGAAAGGATTACTATGGACTTTGTGACCAAATTACCCAATACAACAGATGGATTGGATACCATATGGGTAACAGTCGACAGGTTGACAAAATCCACTCATTTCGTGCCAATAAAGGAATCATACAAGATGGAACGATTGACGAGAATCTACATCAAGGAAATAGTGAGACTCCATGGAGTACCAATATCTATCATCTCAGATCGAGATAGTAGATTCACTTCACGCTTTTGGCAATCGCTTCAGAAAGCTATGGGAACACAACTCGACATGAGCACTGCCTACCACCCATAAACGGATGGTCAAAGTGAGCGAACCATTCAAACACTTGAAGATATGCTTCGCGCATGTGTGATAGACTTTTTAAGGTCGTGGGATACCCACTTGCCTTTAATTGAGTTTTCATACGACAACAGTTATCACACAAGCATCAAAGTTGCTCCTTTTGAAGCATTATATGGGCGTAAATGTAGATCACCGTTGTGTTGGGCTGAGGTAGGTGACACTCAGCTAGCAAGAGGACAGACACCAAACAATGCATTAACAGGGCCAAAAATCATACGCGAAACGACAGAGAAGATAGTTCAAATCAGAGCTCGACTTCAAACATCACGAGACCGACAGAAGAGCTACGCTGATAAACGGCGAAAGTCCTTGGAATTTCGAGTCGTGGATCTGGTGTTGTTAAAAGTCTCTCACTGGAAAGGGGTGATTCGTTTTGGGAAACGGGGAAAACTAAACCCACGGTACATTGGACCATTCGAGATTCTTGCCCGAATCGGTCCAGTGGCTTATAGACTGCAACTACCTGCCGAGCTCAGCAGTGTACACCCTGTGTTCCATGTTTCCAATTTGAATAAGTGCTTATTCGACGAAACTCTCGTCATCCCATTGGAAGAAATCGAAATCAACGAGAATCTCCTGTTCATCGAGGAACCAGTCGAAATCATGGACATGGAAGTGAAGCGTACTAAGCAAAGTCGCGTTTCGATTGTGAAAGTTCGGTGGAACGTAAAACGTGGACCGAATTCACATGGGAACCCGAGGACCAGATGAAGCAAAAGTACCCTCACCTATTCTCGCATTCTCAAATCTAGCTTCAAAAAGAACTTCGGGACGAAATTCCCTCTAACAGGGGGATGCCGTCACAACTAGGAATTTTAAGGTTTCTATAAACATTAACAAGGGTAACAATTGTGACTAAAACTTGAAAGTATGCATGATGTTTATTCAATGACAACAAAATTCCATCAAACACTCTAATCTAACACTTCAAACAGTCAACAAAATATTGGAAACCCTAAAAATCCTGGTTTAAGTCCATTATGGACTCGGATTTCCTTATTGGGCCTAATGGACCAATAAGCTTCCAATTTGACTATTTTGGGCTTAGGACCCTTAAATGGGCCTTAATTGGACCCACTTTCATAAAACTTAACATTTTGGGCCATAATGAATCCAAAATGAATTGGTTTACCTTAATGGGCCTTATTGGGCCATAACAAATCCAATAAGCCCTAATGGGCCATAAAACTCATTCTTTTATCCAAATTGGGCCGTAAACTACCCTAAAGGCCCAATGGGCCGAAAAATTCTTTATGGACCTAATAATTTCGAACCAAGATAAGAAGTGGGCCAAATCAAATTACCTCCTTCCTCCTAGCCCAAATATCGGCCCAAGTATATAAGAAAAAGGGAAAAGAAGTACTATGGGGAGAGTTGACTTTGGGAGGTGTCACCTCCATATTACCCTTCATATCTCCATGCATGTACCAACATACCTCCATAATGGTCATTTCACTCCTCTCTCTCCCATCTCTTCTTATCTTCGGCTGAGAGGAACACACACACACACACATTACACAAATTCCCTAGATTACTCTCAAAGACCATCTTCTTTCTTCCTTAGAAGAAATCTCGAAAATTTTGCTTGGATTCAAGGATCTTCATCAAGTGTTGTCAATCTTTGGTAAGTGCTATCAAACACAAACATCTTCTTCCATTACAACATCTAGAACTCTTTCTTACAAAGCTTTATTCCATGAACACCTTAGAAGCTTCTTAAGTTCGAAATCAACTCAAGGAGGCTTGCTAGGACCAAAAATCCTATTCATTTCGTCTTCAAAACCGTGAGCAACTAAGTAAGGTGAGTTAATACCCCCCTTGTTTTTGGGTTTTACTTGTTTTTGGGGGAGAATACAAGTATTATGTGATGATCTATGTGTGTTTGCATGTTATATGTGATTTCTTTAGTTTTTGGTTGTGCTAATATGTAATATTTGTTATATGTCGAGATCTATAGCAAAAAGGTTGAAAGAATCATAAACAAAAACATAATAAACAACATACATCATAGATCTAAGGGTCCTTAAGTTTAAAAAGTGAAAAACAAAACCAAAGAACCTTACAAGTGTCATTTTTGCAAAAATAACAAAGATAAGGTGTAAATTGTAAATTGTCGGTTTTATGGGGGTTATAAGGTGTTTATTTGTATAAAATCCGATTTTATGTAAATAATAGTTTTCAAAGGGGTCAAAAATATAAATTTTAGCTTAATGGGCGTAAAATTGGGCCTCACGAGTTTTGGGCCCAAGGTTGCGAAAAAATGAGGTTTTGGAGGGGCTGAATTGGAAAACTTAACAAACTATGGGTCTAAAATGTAAATAAACTTTTTTTGGGGTTAAAAAGGAGTTTTTTACCAAATTTGGACTAAAAATGCAAAGTTTTTGATTTTGGGGTCAAATTTGTAAAACTTGCGGAAATTGGGCCAAAAATGTAAACTTTTTACAAATAAAGGCTGGAAATGACAAATGCAATAGTATTGGACTGAAGTTAGTATTCAAATAAAGTTTGGGTGGAAAATGTCAATTTTCATAAAAAGGGACTAAAAGTGCCATTTTTCAAGAAAAATGGGTCAAAATGATCAATCTAAATATCTTTGGGCCAAATAAACAATTATGAATGTTTGGGTTAAAAATATCGAGCTTTTAACGCATGATTTTAATATATATATATATATATATATATATATATATATATATATATATATATATATATATATATATATATATATATATATATATATATAGTTTCTATGGAAAACAAAAAACCCTAAAAATCATAAAAATGCATAAAAAAAAATACTTAGAGATCACAAAGCTTTTTTTTTGTATTTTTTATATAAAAAATCGCACCTTTTTATTAAAATTAGCTGAAAAAAAAAATAAAAAATTTTATTTTATTTTATTTTTTATTTATTTTTTTTATAAAAAAAAAGTTTTTTTTTTCAAATTGTTTTTCAGCGAATTTTAATAAAAAGCTGCGATTTTTTATAAAAAAAAATTCAAAAAAAGTTTTGTGATCTCTAAGTATTTTTTTTATGCATTTTTATGATTTTTTGGGTTTTTTTTAGGGTTTTTGTTTTACATAGAACCTAAACCTATATATATATATATATATATATATATATATATATATATATATATATATATATATATATATATATATATATATATATATATATATATATAACTAAAGCTTCGTTATAATTCGAACGTTAAGATATTTTTTTTTAAAACATTGTGAATAAATATTTAGTATACAACAAAATACCAACAATACGAACTTAAACTCGATAAAACATAAGCGATTCAATGGTTGGCCTCAAGTACCTTCTATTCGTGCTATTGGGCCTTTGTGGCCCAATATCATGATTATTAGGCCCAACATGACTACACATGTTTATTGGGCCTCAGGTGACCCAATTACATGCCTAATGGACCCTCAATGGCTTTTACATGCTATTGGGTCGTAGTGGCCCATTTGCATTGCTAGTAAGGTCCAATTCAATCATATGCGTGATGGGCTAACGTGTCCGTCGCATACTCGACAACCTATGATAAAATACGTGATTAGTGGGCCCCCGTAGTCCTCTTCTCTTCGTTTGTTAGGCTTACCTTTTATTCTAGTAAACATGAATCAGGTCGTTAACCAAGGTTATTCAATTTCATTTGGATTTAGTGAGTAATAACGGGCGACACCAATAAGTGTCGGTCGTACTCTGTACTTATAATCAAAGTCTTCTGTAGGGAGAGCGAGAGTTTGTGTATAGATCTATACGGGGGTGACTCCCCCACACCTAAGTTGTTCGCGACAGTTAGACTCGGCCAGTCTAGGGTGACAAAATCTTAATTCAATACCGGCATTCGCTAGAATGCCAAGACAGACGAACTAGTCATTATTATGCATGGTTATAATGACTCACATAGAGATCCAATAACATCTAAGTAATCATAAGAAATCATATTCATTCGTTGTGACGATACAATAATACAAAACGATCATACTATTTTATCGGAAAACATCAGGTTTTCCTGGGAAACAACATTATTCACTTGTACTTTCAATAACTATAATACAATAAATTATTATGAGAAACATATCACTTTTACACGTTTTGAAATCATTCACGCATATACTTATGGATCATCACACCTATTGCATAAACAATTGTCGTTTCAGAAAATATCGGATTTTCTGGGTTTTACAAACTATACAAAACATTTTCATATCAAACCTGCTTATGAACTCTCCAACATTATATATGTTGACCGTTTTCAAAATAACTTGTATTCTCAGGTAACATATAAGCCGAAGAAAATTTCCAAGTGTGTTAGGATGTTTTGTTTTGTGATTCTCAAACAATTTATGCTATGGATATGTAATATTTAGACAATGTACTTGATGTGAACAAGGTCAGTTGTAATGTATTAATTCATGGTGATTTATATGTTATGTTTCATGTATATTCATTGTGATGATATTTCAATTTAAGTCACGCGAGCCCTCGGACGTTTCCACCGTCTGGTTCGGGGGTGTGACAAATTAATATTATCATTCAGCCCGCGGGATTTCGGATTGTTAGGAGAGCAACTTTGGTATTCGGCAGACAGATGTGAGTCTCCTCACCATACCAATGGGTCTAAGGCACCAAGGTCGGCCCATCATGTGTTACGGTGTATGTGTTAGCCATTCTGTGAAATTATATGCTTTGTGATTATGCTTGTATGAAAGACCTCGGGGGGTTGCCGGGGCACTTAGGTGTAAGACCTTGGAGGGTTTCCTTGGCATCCTAGGTTAAAGACCTCGGGGGGTTCCCGAGGCACTTAGGTGTAAGACCTTAGAGGGTTTCCTTGGTATCCTAGGTCAAAGACCTCGGGGGCTTCCCGAGTCATTGGGATAAGACCATGTGGGGGTTCCCATGGTACCCGGTGTAAGACCCTAGAGGGTTTCCAGGGCTTCCTTATGTCACTGGCATGCATAGTTTATATGTTCTGTATAGCTGAATAGCTAGTATGATATGTTATATGCTTCTGTGTGTGGGTGTGCTCTGCGGAACTCACTAAGCTTTCAAGCTTACCGTTTGTGGATTTGTTTAAGGTACATCTGAGCCCAAGGGCAAGGGTAAGGCGTGATGGCACGGCGTGCACTCTATCTCTCTTTTATTACTACGTGTTGGGACGCTCTGATAATTTAAACATGTTGTAATAAATGTGGATTTGAAAACAAATATGATGGAATTTCATGGTTTATGCAAGTATGTTGTTAATTAAAAATGAAAAATTTTCTTGCAAAAATTGGGTCGTTACAAAAACGCACTTCCGCAACTGCGAAACGTGGAAAGTGCTATGAATCTGACTGAGCTCTTCTAGAAGATGCAATCTATAAGCAACATTGCCAACCCTGTCAATAAACCAAAATGGTCCAATAAATCGGGGACCCAATTTCCCCCGCTTCCTAAAGTGAATCACACCTTTCCATGGTGAGACATTTAGCAACACTATGTCACCGACCTGAAACTCCAACTCAGATTCTTATGGGTCGGCATAACTCTTAGCCGACTCTGTGCAATCTGCAATCTCTTTCTGATCTGCTGGATCATCTCGGTAGTCTGCAAAACCACCTCGGTCCGACCCATGACCCTGTGACGAACCTCGCCCCAACAGACTGGGGTACGACACTTCCACCCATACATAAGCTCAAAGGGCGGAGCACCAATGCTGGAGTGGAAACTGTTGTTATAGGAGAACTCTGAAAGGGGTAGGTAGGAGTCCTAGCTCCCACCAAAGTCTATGACGCATGCCCGAAACATATCCTCGAGTGTCTAAATGGTCCGTTCACTTAGTCCGTCAGTCTATGGATGATAAGTTGTGCTGAAGTGTAGCCTCGTGCCCAGTTCCTCATGGAACTTCTACCAAAAACGAGAGGTGAACCGAACATCACGGTCTGAAACAATAGAGACCGGAACCCCATGGCGAGCAAAAATCTCACGAATATACACATCGGCCAACTTCTCGGCCGACGAGCTCTCCCGAATTGCTAGGAAGTGGGCACTCTTGGTGATCTCGCCCCTGATCCTCTCAATCTTGCAATTTTCTTCCCGCACCCCCTCAGCCTGAGCCTCACTAATCAATCCCACAAGCGTCGAATCCACAAAAATCCTCATACATGCCACCTCAACAGAAGGGCCATCAGACTTGTGGCTCAGGGCATCCGCCACCACGTTTTGTTTACCCGGATGGTAAAGGATCTCGCAGTCATAATCTTTGACTACATCCAGCCACCTGCGCAGCCTCATGTTCAGGTTCGGCTGATCCATAATATGCTTCAAACTCTTATGATCCGTGTAGATGGTACAGCGGACCCCATAAAGGTAATTTCTCCAAATCTTGAGAGCGATAACCACCGCTTCCTACTCAATATCATGCATGGGATATCTCGTCTCATGCGGCTTCAGCTGCTGCGAAGAATAAGCTATCACTCGTCCTCTCTTCATGAGGACCGCTCCTAACCCAGTGATGGACGCATTGCAGAAAATTACAAAATCCTCGATGCCCTCGGGGAGGGTCAACACTGGGGCCTCGCAAAGTCTCTGCTTAAGGGTCTCAAATGCGGATTGCTGCTTAGGGCCGCACCGGATATCCACCCCCTTCCTCGTCAGACGAGTGAGGGGTACTACAATCTTAGCGAAATCGTGAATAAATCTCCGGTAGTACCCTGCCACACCCAGAAAACTCCTCATATTCGAGGGAGATTTCGGAACCTCCCACTGCATCATCGCCTTGATTTTGGCTGGGTCGACCAAAATCTCATCTTGGTTAACGAGGCGTCCAAGGAACTGAACCTCTCACAACCAAATCTTGCACTTTGAGAACTTAGCATAAAGCCGTTCTCGCCTCAAAACCCCCAGAAGCTCGCGAAGATGCTTCTCATGCTGCTCTCTAGTCTTGGAATACACGAAGATATCATCCATGAACACAATAACTAAGCGATTGAGCATCGGCCTGCATACCCGATTCATCAAATACATAAATATCGCAGGCGCATTGGTGAGCCCGAATGGCATTACCACGAACGCGTAATGCCCATAACGAGTCTGAAACGTGGTCTTCTCCACACCCTCCTCCCTCACTCTGACTGGATGGTACCTAGACCTCAGATCTATCTTGGAGAACCAAGATGCTCCCTGCAACTGATCAAAGAGATCATCAATCCGTGGGAGGGGATAACGGTTCTCCACCGTTAACTTGTTTAACTCCCGGTAATATATGCACATTCGATGTGTACCATCCTTCTTCTTGACGAATAAAATCGGTGCTCCCCACGTAGAACTACACGGACGGATGAACTGCGTGCCTAACAGCTCCTGCAGCTGAGACGATAGCTCCTGCATCTCAGGCGGTGCCAATCGGTACGGTGCCTTGGCAATAGGGGCCGCACCTGCACAAGGTTGATCCTGAATTCGACCTACCTCACAAGAGGCACATCGAGTAACTCCTCCGGGAACACATCAGCGAACTCTCTGACGACCGGAACATCTCAAACTGAAACCTGATCCATGTTCTGCGTATCCACCACATACGCCAAATAACCCGCATACATATGCTCAATATACCGTCGAGCCCTGGCTAGCGAAGAAAATCTTGAACCCATCCTGGTGGCCTCACCATAAATAACTAGCTCTCCTCTACTTGGGGTCCGAACCACCACACGCTGACCTTCGTAGTTGGTCATGGCTCCGTAACGACTCAGCCAGTCCATACCCACAATCCCGCAGACATCCCCCATAGGACTAGGGATCAAATCAATCAAAAAGGATACCCCGAAGATCTCCAGAACGTAACACAGATAAACCGAAGTATGAGAAACCCCATGTTCGTTGGCGATAGAAACTCGCAACGGGCACTCCAAATCTCTTATGGGCAAAGAAAACTCCCTACTAAAGGACTGAGAGACAAAAGAGCGACTCACAACCGAGTCAAAAATACAAGAGCAGGCAAGGAGTTCACTAAGAATCTACCTAACAGTGGTACAAACATATGAGCATAAAACAACCATAATCAATAGGATAAGAGATAGAAACATACCGGAAACAACATCTGGTGCTGCCCTGGCCTCCTCGGTAGTATGCTGGAACGAGCGACCTCGAGCCCTTGGGGGCTCCGCTCTGCCCTGACTCCCGTCAGTGATCCTCAATGTGGCTGGTGCGGGGGCCTGCGCTGGCTAGGCGGTGAGCAACGGACAGTTGACCTTCATATGGCCAACCTGATCACAATGATAGAAAATCCCCATACTCTGAATCAGGCCGGACTGGCGGTAGTCCCTCACATCATGCCCCTCCTTGCCACATTTGTGGCACACACCACCAGATCGACAAGCTCCGACATGAACCTTATTGCACTTCCCACAAGTGAGGCTTCGCTGACCTCCAGACCTAGAATTGGCGGCTTTGAGCCGCTTTGGTGTCGAATACGACTGTGTCGGGGCCTGCCTTTGCTCTCTCAACTGAAGCTCTATCTCAAGCTCACGTCGCCTGGCGACCTCCTGTAACTCCACCAAAGTATCACACCACTGAGTAGAAATGAACTGCCTGATGTCCATCTTGAGCATGCTCAGATAATGGGTCCTCTGAGCCTACTCTGAAGCAAACTCAGGGAAAAACATCTCCCTCTCAGTAAACATCCGGGTGATCTCCGTCACTAACTCTGATCCGTGCTTCAAGTCTAAAAACTCATGAGCCAACCTTTCCCTCTTGACCCGTGGAATATAGCGAGTACGAAACCTATCTCTGAACTGATCCCAAGATACCGCAACCCTCTGCTCATCAGAGTATGATCCCATAACAAGTCTCCACCAATTTTCGCTCCAGACCTCAGAAGGTTCATAGCGCACCTGACCTTCTGGTCAGCAGGGCATGAAAAAGTGAAGAAACATCCCTCCACATCGGATAGCCACCTCATGGCCACGATTGGGTCCTGAACTCCATCAAAAGTCGGGGGCGTTGTATTATCGAAGTCCTGATACTGAAAGACCCATCTTGTCCTAGCACTTGCAGCTGTCATGGTTGCGGATGATGCGACAGCAGCTGTCTCAGTAATGGCTGCTTAGAGATCGTCAAAGTACTCCATCATTGCGGTCTTGATAGACCCGAACATCTCCGGAATCTGATCTCGGACATGGGCCACCACCTTCTCATGGAGAATCCTCCTGATCCTAGCATCCAACTCATCTGATCCCATCTGCATGTCAGTCCCTGATCCCAATCTGAATCCAATCTCAACTCGTCTCGTAGTCACCATACTGAAAATACGCCAGGAAGATATCAGATAATCCACACAAATAACGGGGAACCAACTCCCAATGAATCCCTAGGGATTTTGACTTCCTTGATACGCGTACGGATCTTGTGCTTTCAGTAGTATGGGCCCATACTACTTTCCACACCTACCCGTATTTGTCTCGAGGATCATCACAACGCCCTAACAATACTCATAACCATAGACGAACACTCAATCCTCACTCACAGATGAGAAGCTAAACATCTCACAACCGGTCGGCTGGCTCCACACAACCTACAACACTTATGTATGCTAGTCGTACATAACACTGGACCCTATAGACATTCGAATATCTGATCCTACCCTAAGCCCTTCATAAAACAAGAACACGAACTAAGGCCAAACCAAACATTCTCTGGCTGTAAGATCTTAGTTATATATAACCATGATGCATACACTAAGCAACTATAGTAATGATGTCAATGTCATAAAAGAAAGGCCCAAGGCTATCAGGCATCATATAATCAGGCAATTCAATCATGCAATTCCTGAATATCCCTAGCCTATCACTAGCATGTTGTTCTAACATATCACAATATCAAATAACAATATGGTATTTTCGGGTCTACTTACTGGCTCCGGCTGCTCGTACACATCACATCCTCCTCAAGTATTTTAAAAACCATTTGAAAAAATCGTTTTGAAAATCTTTTCTTTAGTTTGAGACTACATTCACACGAGTGTTCCTGTAATTCACTCAAACCAAGGCTCTGATACCAACTTGTAACATCCATATAATTTTGAAAATTTTAAAACCTTTACATAAATCCAAAAACCATCTATGTGTACAAATTGTTTTCAAAATAAGTTCAACATCAGAGAAAATCCCAGAAATCATGAAACAAAGTATAAGGAGGTGTACGATCACGCCTTTGCCTTCCCGAGATCCTCTGAGGTACATGAAACATAATCCAACACTGTAAGCCCAAATCTTAGTGAGTTCCCCTAAAATACCAACACAAAACAAAACCCATAATAATATCACAAACAACATGCATTCAGAGCCTTCATTCTGACTGGAACGCCTCACCGGCCTACAGTCTATCTGGTACGTTCACAGAACCTACATCATGACTGGTTCGCCACCTCTGGCCTTCAGCCTATCTGGAATGATCTTCGGGCCTTCGGCCTGACTGTTATGCCCCACTGGCCTTCAGTCTATCTCAACCCAACCGCACATAACATGTCGACATATACATAACAATTAAACATATAACCATTCAAAAAACAAATAGGCAGATCTTACAGATCACTAAGCATAGCATCATCCTATTACCAAGATACAGATCTAACAGATCACTACAATACTCAATCATGCAATAATCGTGATAACAATCCAAAAGAGCCGGCCTTGGTGCCTTCGACCCAACAAGTACAGTGAGGAACACTCACCTTACAAGTAGTGTTGTACTTACAAAATCCAACTCCAAGTCTTAGCTCCGGACTCAAATGCTTACAACCACCATGCGACCATTTCTATCAAAACCCCGAATTCCCCAAAATTCCCTCAAAGTCGAAATTGATGAACCATTGAGAAAGTCAAAGTCAACAGTCAATGCCAGCAGTCCATGTTGACCCAACTCGTAGAGTGCACCTACCAAGTCGTCGAGTTCCTACAATATTCAGAGAATCGGGAAAACCTTAGCCAACTCGCCGAGTTGGCTGGAAAACTCGCCGAGTTTTCCAAGCTTAACACATCCAGTCCTTTTTCATCAAGTCTAACACTTTAAAATTTAGATCTGATACCCAAGAGTTGGAAAACCACGTAAAGTTGCTAACTTTACGTCCATGCGTGCCACAAAGAGGCTCCAAAACTCAAAGAAGGCTTAATAAGGGACCTAAAGCATGAAGGAAGCTTAGAACTTGATAAAGCTTGAAAGTTTAAGTCCAATGAGGCCATAAAACTTCTAGATCTTAAGTGATAACTTCATGAAATACTCTACCCTTGAACAATCCCAAAAATGAGCCATATATGACAATAGACTTCCAATGAAGAAATCTAAGCAATAGATAAGCAACTTTTCGACTTTTTACCTCAAAATAACTTCAATAATCAAAGACTTTCTGGATCTGAAGCCTTCCCTTCAATCTAGACACTTGCAACCTCAAGTTCCTTCAAAAGAACGCCAAAAGGACCAACTCTTCAAGCTCACACACTCAACTTGGGAGAGGATGCACGAAAATTATGGTTTCTGGACAGAGGAGGCAAATAGGGAGGCCATTCATGGGACTTAAAGCCTTTAAATAGGGTGCAACACCCTAAAAATTAGGGTTTCATAATCAGCCACCAACTCGTCGAGTTTTCCCCCTCCAACTCGTCGACTTGGTCCAAAAGGATGCGCGACCCAAGGCCTTTCAACACGTCGAATTGAGGCCATCAACTCGACGAGTTCCAAGGTAAACTTGGCTTTTAAAATACTAAATCTCATACCTAGGAATCGGGACGTTACAAATTTTCTCTACAACATTTTTCTTTATGAATATGTGCAAATTGTCCCAATACTTGATGGTTTCCTTTCACTCACTCTAAATGTAAATTACGCCCTTCGTAGTATTGTAAAATTTGCAACACATAAAACTCATAGTAAAGTCATTCTTGGGAAAATCCATGTTAATTCTACATGCTTTGGCACAATTGCAATACTATCGCTTATATTTACAACGATATTCCCACACGACTCATTTCTCCTTGAACCAATTGTAATGCGACAAAGCAATGTCTCACAAGATATCAACGAGTGATCATCCATCACCAACACAATCACTTGACACATCTACAATCGAGTTAATGACCGAACACCAAATGGTTAACTGTTTAGTCACGTATCAAAGACAACAAGAACAACGCCTCTAAACAATGTAGAATTGGAAGCAGTACCTATAAGAGTGATAATGATGTTCCAAAGACATGCACACATGAAGAACGCATGAAACACAAACCTAAATCCTTCTACGAATCTGAAGGGATTGTAGGAATGAATCTCTGGATAAAAAAGATAGAATCAATATTCCATGTCATTTCTTGTTCAAAAAACTATATTGTTAAGTTCGCCACCTGCACTTTTATGGACACCGCCCTTACTTGGTGGAAGTACCATACAACAATCATAGGCATTGACTCTGCTTATCCCATGAATTGAGAAGCACTAAAGATGATGATGATAGAAGTATACTACCCAGAGATGAAACATAAATCAGATCAAGGACTATGGGGCTTAACCATAAAATCTAAAGAACCAGAAGTCAGAGCAATCATGATCAAAACAATGAATGAAAACAATAACCATCATTAGTAGTTGGTGCATTTCTCAATTACTACTTGCATGCTGGAGTAATTATAATTCATATATGCAAAGAAATCTTAGTGAATCCTAAACATAAACCTATTATATGTCATGAATCCAGTACATTAGAGAAAACGTGTAGAGTAGAGACAACTAGTGAACTGTCGAAAATCTACTTGCATAATTTTAATAAATTTCATCCTAACAAAAACCAAGTCTCGTTCTTCACATCAAATTCGTGTGTATATCCATCGACAATCCAATACCATTGTCTATATGAAATTATTTTGTATGGGTCATGCTAATTTGTTATGCGACGAAAACATTATACGTCCCCTCTTAACTGATAGAGTAACCATGACTGATCAATCCTTTTCCATAAACCGTATGCCAATTCTGAGGGGAAGCTTTGACATTATCATAGGTATGCATCAACTACCTTCCATTATGCCAAGGTCTTGTTCTATGGGAAAGTTGTGCGACTGAGTTTACTCAATAAGGGTTTGATCAAATGTGATGGATTTGATCAAATATGATGGAGTTGATCAAATGTGAAGGATTTGATCAAATGTGAAGTATTTGATAAAGTGTAAAGGATTTGATCAAATGTGAAGGATTTGATAAAATGCAAATGATTTGATTCAAATGTGAAGGATTTGATCAAATGTGTAAGTTTGAGTGAAGACTTCTTCCCGAGGAATGAACGCTGGAATTTTAACAACAAAGGAATTTATGTTGGCTACTACTGGAGATTTATTAGGAACTTCTCCAAGCCTAACCTTCAACTGCATTGACACCAAAAGGAAACAAAGTCCAACTGGAAGGATAAGCAAGAAGTTGCATTCGAAAAGTTGCAACAACTATTGTGTAATGCACCAATCCTACCTTTTTTGAAAAAAATAGAGAAGTTGTTCGTACGACGACATGTACATAAAGGATTGAGGTGCATAGAGATGAATTAAGACACAGTTTTTGGCTATGATTTTGGTTGAATGATATAAATGAGAAAGCCATTTTCATCATGACGTGTGATATTCTCAAAGATTGTAATGAGAATAACATAGTAGCAAAATGTCTTGAGCTGAAAAGAACGTACCAAACCTCGCTGAGTACGAGCATTAACTATGACCATCTATTCAAACCCTACATCCAAAATTCAAGAAGTTTGTCTCGAGACTCTGAAGCTCTGTGAAGAATGGATAAACAATGCAAGCTTAGGGACGTTAGGAAACGATACGTTAGGAACCAAATCTGTACGCCTAAGTGCAATAAACGGGAGCGTAGTCTTGGACGAAGCTCACGGAGTAAAGTATCCTAACCATCTTGGCTCTGAAAAAATATATTCAGATTCAAAGAGAAATTTTTTTTAGAACATTCATGAATTTAAAGATTGTCGTTTGAGTGAGCAAATATCAAAGCTATACTTGAGTCAGAACATCAAACTTCACGGGGTGTCGATCTTTTTCATATCACTAAGATAATAGGTTCACCTAAATTTTTTGACAATCATCGTAATCCTTGGGGATGCACCTGAATTTAAACATAGCTTACCATTCCCGATGGTAAGAATGAAAAAAACCATTCAAACCATTGGATAAATGCTCTGAGTCTACGTAATAGACTTTTGATATTAGAGGGAATACTCATTGACATTGATTGAGTTTTCCTACAACAATAATTATCAGAATAGCATAAAGGCCATACCATTTGAGGTTTTCTACTAATAAGGTACCGATTCTCAACATGTTGAACAATGGTTGCAGATACAAAACTGAACAAAGAATATGCAGGTGATATGATGCATTCTGATCCAAGAATCACTCATGATATTACATAATATATTGCGGGAAGCTTCGAACGATTAACAGACAATACACAAATGAAAAGAGAGTTTTGTGAATGAAAAATGTAAGCTTCTCGACTTCCAAGCCGGAGACGATGTAACTTTAAACGCCTTCCCTTTTTGGAAGAATGATACTACATAGAGAACGAGGCATGTTAAACCAGTGGCATAAAGGAGATTCGAAATTCTTAATGAAAATTGGTCTTATTATTTATATCAAATTGCCTCGAGAACTATACAACATGGACAGTGTTTTTCATATGCCATATCTCTAGAAGTGTATGTCCGGTGACACACTTGTTATATCTCTCAATGAAGTGTACTAAAAAAACCATGCTAATTTTTCATATTTAGGAAAGTAAATGTGGTGTAATTGTATAAAATATTCGATAAACTTTAAAATACTTGATTTAGTTTTATTCCTTATTCCATGTTTGGTTGTGGACTTGTAGTAGATTCACTTATTAGATTGATTATCTAATATTGAGTTATACTACTTGAATTGACTATAGAAGGATAATGTGTGGATCAAACGAAATGAAAACATCTCTAATTGTTTCATAATGTTATATCTACAAGATGAATTTCGAGACGTAATTCCTTTCAATGGGGGGATAATGTAACAATTAGTAATAGTAGGTTAAAGTTCGTCGGTCAAACCACCACAAACACCTCTATAAAAGGGACCAATTGTGTAGTATTCATTGTTCTTGAGTGCAGTTGAAGTCATTATACTTGAAATTTGCATAAGGAATACCTTAAAAGCTTCTCGAAGTTGGCAGTCACTAACAATTGGAAAACAATTCACAGAATATGAATCGATTAATGCGCTAAAAATAAAATTCCTGCATTAAGTATAATTAAGAGCTATAGATAATAAATGTGAATAGATTATATTCTCCTGATTCCGTGAATATAAAGAAAATATAGATCGTATGAGGAAGCTACACCTCTTTTAAGTTATAAAATCAGTATTTGTCAAATTTACTTTAAATGAACTTGCACTGCTTCATTTGAAATAACTATCATCCTCGTGAATTTTTTTAGAACGTTTTTGAACTCAAACTATGGTATATTACTTCATTTCGTTAATATTACATTTTTAATCTCAAGCAAATTTGAATTTGTAAAATCTGTCGAATCTAAAACAATTAAATGCGAGACTTTAAATGTCAGTTAATGGAGTTCTTTATATTAGAATTAAATTCCATCTATATTTTAGGAATCACCACAACAGGGACAATAACACGAGAAAAAATCTTACAAGTCAGGATTTATTAACACGAGAACCGAGAAATGGGAATGACATCACCAAAATTGTATGGTATATGTTTAATTGCCAAAACGTCAATAAAGATTCCAATAATGCAATCAAGCTTAAAATAGAAGCTACCCTTTTCTCTCTATCTCTCTCTCTCTCAATCTCTCTCTCTCCCTCTCTATGATTTTCTATATTTTCAGCGAAGAAGTGGAGGCTGTCGGCGAACTCCCCATCGGCTGATATAGCCTCCTTCACTCTCCTTTGGTTGTTAAGCAAAACCACGAGCACCCCCTATAGATCGCCTCACCCTCCTGTCCCCTTTCTTCATGTTTTATGTCGTATATGAAAAGAAGAAACAACGACGAGTTACCAGAGCAACCCCTCTCACCACGTATTGTCTCTTTCGTTTCCTTCCTCCTAAAGTCAAAGAAGCACCAGCTAAACACCCCTAAATGGATGCTGCAGATCTCAATCGCCATTTTCTCTTTTTCATCCTTGGCTTTCTGGAAAAACTAAACGGAAGGAAGGAGGCTGCCGCCTCCATTCCA
Organism: Lactuca virosa; assembly: GCF_052849685.1. Lineage (NCBI taxonomy): Eukaryota > Viridiplantae > Streptophyta > Magnoliopsida > Asterales > Asteraceae > Lactuca > Lactuca virosa. The sequence goes on along the minus strand of NC_136428.1, from coordinate 274,342,797 downwards.
GTCAATTCTCCCTCTTTTCCTTGACGACGAGCAAACCACCAATGGACCCTTTTTTCTATCTCTTTTCGTTCTTCTTCTACACGATCGGTCAAAGACTAGAGACCTTCCCCCTCATTTGTGTAAATTAGACAAAAACAACCCCTTTGTTTGAACTAGTTAATTAAATCATCCCATAAAATATTTAGGAAATACCAAAACAGTGCCTCTCATTTGATTGGTTTGACAAAAACATCCCCTTTTGTTAGTTGAGTTACAAAATAATCCCTTTTGATTTAAATTGTTACAAAAAATCCCTTTTGATTTAAAATAATACAAAGCAATCTCGAAAGTGTTTCAAAGTTCAAGAGATGCTAACTTGCTTTTTCACATGTTAAACTTCACAAAAAACAAACCTAGATCGAGATCACGCATGAAGGTCAAGTTTCTACAGCCCCTCTTATACGGGTTTTCATATTTCGGAGAGAATACATGCGTGTTTATCGAAGTTTTGAGGATTTACATGTTTTATACACAAATATGCATCATACATTGTTATTGGATAAAAGTTGTGAAATAGCAAACTAAAATGTGATAAATCACCAAAATATCTATTAAGTTAAAGTAGATTGCTAAAAGATGATATACTTATACCTTGTGTGAAATATGAATATAAATATTAAGAAAAATCACAACATTATAAGTAGATTGCTATAATGATAAAAATATATTTGACGGTTTATAGAGATTATGGTATTTGTCATATATAAGTTTGACCATATTAAAAATATATTATATATGTAACACCCAAATTTTCGAATAATTTTTCACAATTTTTAAAACATACTTTCATTCATAAAATAATAATAAACTTAATGTATCCACTGTCATCATAGAAAAACATATCCCAGAATCATATAAACAAAAGCTCCATGAGTGTGTACAGATCATGCCGGCGCCTTCCCGCTATCATCACTGGTACCTGAAACACATACACAAAACTTTGTAAGCATAAATGCTTAGTGAGTTCCCCAAAATACCACATAAACACATATCAGCCACTCAAGGTTGTAACTCTGATGACCCTCTGGTCGAATATCTCTGTGGGACCCTCTTGGTCCCATAACTCTATGGACACACTGGTCCTAACGCTGTAAACTCTGAATCATGCATATCACATATCACATAGAATCACAACACATAAATAGCATACAACATACACTGTCACATAGCTCTGATTACCACTCTAGTTAAAGTATAGTGAGAAGACTCACCTCGGGAATCTCGGTAAAATCTCGATATCAGAATACTGCCCTAGCCTCCACCTAGTCACAATAATAAATTTCACTAAATAAATGTCTCTTCACAATTTGGATATTCTCTCATGCAAATCCCTAGAAGGGTAAAAGACCATTCTACCCCTCTAGAGGCCCAAGGCCCATTTGTTGACAAACCCTAAAAGTCAACCCAAAAGTCAACTGTCCATTTTGACCAGAATCGCCGAGTGCATACGACGACTCGGCGAGTCCCATCGTCCCCACAGACTCTTCCCTTTCTAAGCCTCACTCGACTCACTGAGTCACCCCTCAACTCACCGGATCACCACTGGAGTCAGACCCCGGGGCAACCCGGTCCGACTCGTCGAGTCTACATATGGACTCGACGAGTTTCCTCCATGGACTTGCTCATACAACCTCCTGAGGTCAGATCTGCTTAGCCAAATCATAGATCTAACCCTTAAACACTCAAAAGTCACGTAAAAGTGCAACCTTTACGTGCATGCAACCCAATTCAAGCCTTAAATGGAGATATAACACTAGAAATGGCAACCTAGTCTCCAATTGCTTATTTGCTTGAAAAATGCTAGAGGGTAATGATTCTAGGGACCTCTCATGGTCCAGATTTGATGTAATAACCCCAGAGAGAACCTCAAAGTCACTAGATCTTTCATAAAATGAGGGTAAAAACCCTAAAATCAAGAAGCCCATCAATATAACACGAAATGGAAAGGTTTATACCTCCAAAGATGATATCACGAGATGATTAGCTCAGATCCAGTCCCCTTCACACTCTAGATTTGTGCTCCTATCTTCCTTCAAGCAGAACCACACAAAAAGATGAAGAAATAGCCTCCTCTTGCCCTCAAACTCACTATCTCAGCTCTCTATGGTTTCTTTGGAACAAGGTGGCCGCAAATGAAGGCCATAAAGGTCTTTAAATAGGCTCCCAAACCCGGGGATTAGGGTTTTCCTAATCAGCACCGACTCCGGGAGTCAGGTCCCGACTCGTCGAGTCCGTTCGCGAAAATGCGCCAATAGATCAGACTCTACTCGACGAGTTGAGGCATCAACTCGTCGAGTTCCTCAATGAAACAATAAATAAATAATTAAATTAACATACCCGAACTCAGGATGTTACAATTCTCCCCCACTAGAATCAGACTTCGCCCTCGAAGTCTCGCCCTGCAAATAACTCTGGATACTGCTCATGCATCTCAATCTCTGGTTCCCATGTCAGCTCGGACCCCTTCCGATCCTGCCACTGAACCTGCACCGAGGACACCTCCTTGTTTCTCAAAACCTTGATTCTCCGATCCCGAATCGCAATTGGCCTTTCAACATAATTCAGGCTCGTATTCACCTGAATATCCTCTACCGGTACCACCGCCGATTCATCGGCAATACACTTCCTCAACTGAGACACGTGGAAGGTATCATGAATCTGACTCAACTCCGTAGGTAACTCCAAACGATACACTACCCTGCCTACTCTCGCGATCACCCTGAATGGACCAATATACTGAGGCCCCAACTTGCCTCTCTTCCTGAACCGGATCACACCTTTCCAAGGTGACACATTCAGGAGAACGAAATCACCAACCTGGAACTCGAGCTCTGAGCGACGCCTATCCGCGTAGCTCTTCTGACGACTCTGAGCCATCAGCAACCTCTGCCTGACCTGCTGTATCTGCTCAGTCGTCTGAAGCACTATCTCCGTCCTACCCATCACTCGCTGTCCTACCTCTCCCCAACAGATGGGATTTCGACACTTCCTCCCATACAACAACTCGAAGGGAGGCATACCAATGCTCGAATGGTGGCTGTTGTTATAGGAAAACTCAGCCAAAGGCAGATACGTGTCCCAACTCCCTCCGAAGTCCAACACACATGCCCGAAGCATGTCCTCGAGTGTCTGAATCGTCCGCTCACTCTGTCCGTCCGTCTGTGGGTGGTAAGCGGTACTGAAATGCAGCCTAGTACCCAAATCCTCATGGAACTTCTTCCAGAATCTGGAAGTGAAACGCACATCTCGATCTGACACAATCGAGATCGGTACACCATGCCGCGATACCACCTCCCTCACATACACCTCTGCCAGCCTCTCCGCGGAAGAGCTCTCGCTGATAGCAAGAAAATGAGCGCTCTTTGTCAGCCGGTCGACGATCACCCAAATTGCATCGACGCCTCTTGCAGTCCTTGGCAATTTGGTGATAAAATCCATGGAAATCTGTTCCCACTTCCACTGGGGAACCTCAAGCAGCTGCAACTTGCCATGTGGACACTGGTGCTCGACTTTAACCCTGCGACAGGTCAAGCACCTCTCTACAAACCACGCCACATCCCTCTTCATACAGGGCCACCAATAGTCACTTTTCAGGTCCAAATACATCTTGGTGATCCCGGGATGGATCGAAAACCTCGACCTGTGCGCCTCCTCCATCAAAATGGCACGTGCTTCGCCCTCAAATGGCATCCAAATCCGGCCCTGGAAGGTCATAAGCCCCCGGCTATCGGCAATGAACTCAGATATCTATCCAATCACCTGCTCTCGCTTGCGGTTCTCTGGTCTCATACAACCTCCTGAGGTCAGATATGCTTAGCCAAATCATAGATCTAACCCTTAAACACTCAAAAGTCACGTAAAGGTGCAACCTTTACGTGCATGCAACCCAATTCAAGCCTCAAATGGAGAAATAATACTAGAAATGGCAACCTAGTCTCCAATTGCTCATTTGCTTGCAAAAAGCTAGAAGGTAATGACTCTAGGGACCTCTCATGGTCCAGATCTGATGTCATAACCCCAAAGAGAACCTCAAAGTCACTAGATCTTTCATAAAATGAGGGTAAAAACCCTAAAATCAAGAAGTCCATCAATATAACACGAAATGGAAAGGTTTATACCTCCAAAGATGATATCACGAGATGATTAGCTCAAATCCAGTCCCATTCACACTCTAGATTTGTGCTCCTATCTTCCTTCAAGTAGAACCACACAAAAAGATGAAGAAATAGCCTCCTCTTGCCCTCAAACTCACTATCTCAGCTCTCTATGGTTTCTTTGGAACAAGGTGGCCGCAAATGAAGGCCATAAAGATCTTTAAATAGGCTCCCAAACCCGGGGATTAGGGTTTTCCTAATCAGCACCGACTCGGGGAGTCAGGTCCCGACTCGTCGAGTCGTTCGCGAAAATGCGCCAATAGATCAGACTCTACTCGACGAGTTCAGGCATCAACTCGTCGAGTTCCTCAATAAAACAATAAATAAATAATTAAATTAACATACCCGAACTCAGGATGTTACAATATATAATAAAAAATGTTAATAAATATATTTAGGTATAAAAAATACATTACCTTAAATGGTTGAAATTTTTTTTTGAGAAAATATTAAATGATCTGTTGAAAATGTCAATAATCGACTATTACTATTATATTCTTTGATATTATGTAAAACTGGGCTTAAAAATGATTGTAATATATTTTTAGAATTATTATAAAAAAAGAAATCACTATTACTAAATTATGAAATTAGTCATACATGATAACATAATTAATTTCCGTATTTAAGACTCGTTACCTATGAAATTAGGTATCTTACCAATTATGTAACTTATTGATTATTATGGAAATTGTTGGTTTCACGTTGGTTGAAACCTGAAAAATGTTATAAAAGTAGTCGTTATGCTGCCCAAATTTCGTCAAGATAGATAATAAAATTTGGAAATATGTTAAGTCTTACGAATCTCAAATACTAAAAGACGTAAATCAATAATTGTTGCTAAACATCAAACAATTATAAGTGTTCTATGAACTTATAAACGGAAGGTTTAGGATTAGGATGCGTAGACACATTTTTAGGATCCAACACACTCGGGTTTTACTATATGAGCTATGTTTTTTTCACTAAACTAAGACCACAAATCTTATTGAAAATCTCTGTTGTATAACAATTAATCTACAAGGAGCAAGGAACGGCAGGTATAAGACCGACGATATAGATTTATAGGTGTAGACATCCTGCCTACAGTTCCTAGCGACAACTATCATCTGAGGAGTCGAATTAGGAGTTGATGTTCCATTTTTTTTATGTATTTCATAAAGTTGACAAAGCATTGGTGATGATGTTCAACATGCTCTATCTTGTGTTGGTGTATAGGTCTCGTGTCGTAGGGTCGGTTATGAGCTCACTATAGACCCTAGAGTTAGTTTTGTTACCGTATAGAATTGAAATATGATGTATACATGGTTCTTGTTCACTTATAATAGATGAAAGAAACTGTATGTAGTGGGATTGTTTGTGACTCAGAATAATAAGTTTCATTACCATAATTAAGTTATATAACACTTAATTAACATCATGACACGACTGGTAAAGGTTTATTAACTTACACATAAAAATTTATTTATATAAACCCTTTTTCTTTTTACAAAAACACTAAGTCTATGTGGGTGGTGTTGGATATATATATATATATATATATATATATATATATATATATATATATATATATATGCTCGAGATTCATTCTTAAGTGATATTGCTAATCATATATGATCATATAGGGTCACACCATAATGAAGTTACTACTTATTGATTATTTATTAAGTATTTGATTATTAATAAATAAATTCAACTCTTGTATCTAATTAGAGAAAAATAAATTTAACTCAAAAGTTGCTAGTTTTTTGGGTCTTATTTCTCCAAAGGCAATAAGAAGTCATAGCCTCTCTTCTCCCCTTCACCTCTCACTCTTTTGAAGCTAGTTTTGGTGATTAAAGCTCCCTTGTGTTATCTTATTTTGTACTTACTTGTATTAAGTTCTTAAAGGCTTAAGATAGTCATGTATACATGAAGGAACTAGCATTTCAAGTACCATAATCTTGGTGGTGGATACTTGTAAAGAAGATCATCCTGTTTGATCTTTCCATCTTGATCAACACCCCAAAACCAAGTGGGTTCAAATTCTCCAAAGGTTCTCATTCTAAGACACCCTATGGTTGGTTTCATTATCATTCTAACCTCTTTAACATGATCCTTGGTGGCTTTATTTTGAAATATACTAAAAAATTACTAGTGAATTTTTAAAGCTTCTGTTGCGATTTTTATGAAAAACACTCTAATATTTTGTATCAAAACCCATCAGTAGTATCAAAGACATATTTTATATGTTAGAATGATTTTTTTTTATGTTTGATAATCTTTAGTTTTTGGGAATCAAGCATGGATTTCTTTTGACTAAGAAATGTTCATATTTGTCTTCTTTGGCAACTTGTAATTGCACATAAACAAACCATTTAGACGTTTGTGTTGTGTTTGGTCGACATTTATTTATTCATAAGATGTAATAGATAAATAAGCATTTTTTCATTTATTTATTTGTTGAACTGGTTGTTGTAACTGTTGGATAAAGTGTCTAAGTCCATAACTATTCTTGGTATGTACTTGACCCGGTTTGGCATGGTCCATTTGGGTTGCATGGCATCATGCAATTGGATAGACTAAAATGAGAGAAATAACACTTATGGTTTATTAATATATTATAAGTTCTAATATATTAATAATATTATTTAATTAGTATTGATCAAGAATTAATTTGGAATTAGTTATGTGATCAAAGGAGACTAATTAAATATATGGGTTGATTGTGTAAATCATCCATACTTGTATAGTGGACTAATGCTCCATGGATTAATCAAGTTGGGCTAAAACCCATAGGATGCTCCATGGGAGTTATAAACTCATGGATCATGGAAATGAAGAGTCATGTCACATTAGGGTTTACATGGTGTAACCCTAATTGTAACACACTATATAAAGAACATGAAGCTCACCAAAATCGGTCACTAGAAGCAAGAATGAGGGCAAGCCGATTTCTAAGTGTGACATTTTCTCTCAAAGTTTATTCCAAGCGCATTTGGTGTTGTGTGAGACATTTGAGGCATCACACTTGGGGTGCTAGGCTCCAAGGTCTTCAAGGAATCCAATAACTACAAGGTATGTATTTCTAGCTATCTTTTATGATTAAAAGTTCCCCATGTATGCTAAATAGGATTAAGAGCCTTAGAAATCAAATTTTGCATGTATTTTAGACAAACATAGATCCAAGGTTTCTAGGGTTGAATGTACACCTTAGGAGTGTCAGAATGCTCAAAACCCTTCAGTGGTATCAGAGACCAGGCTTGTTTGCTTGATACTTGATGCAAATACTTGAAAATCGAAGTTTTTCTGTCACAGCACGTATGAACTCGCCGAGTCCATGGGGGGACTCGACGAGTCCATAAAGAAAAGCATGCTACTCGTCGAGTCTGTTCATGCACTCGACGAGTAGGAGCCCCTGTAACTAGTTTTTCGAGATTTGTTGCTGGAAATGGACTAGAATCATTACCCTAAACTGTGTTGGACTTGTAAAACTTATTTTTGAAGGTGTAATGATTATTCTAATCCATTTACAATGGCAATTATAAAAATTTCAAGTTTTGTATATGTTTTTATGATTCTTTAAATTCTTGATATGAACATTCATAACATATGAGTTTAGAAGATCATAGGAATTATGTGCTATTGCTTGGTAGTTTAATTCTTGATCATTGATGTGTTTTAATGGAGTCCATAACTTGTCCTCAAGTTATGGATAACCAAAAGTCATTTTGTAATAAATCCATTAAAAGAACACATAAGTTACAAAAAATGAAGAGTCTTCATTTTTAATAAACAATAACTCATAAGTTATGAAAGATGAAAAGTTTTGAAAGTTACAAAACTTGCCCTCAAGTTTTGGAACATGTAAAGTCACCTAAAAACTTTAGTTCCAACCCCTAGAATTTTAAAAGTTAAAATTCAACCCTTATACTTTATAATATTATAAGTTAATAATATATATATATATATATATATATATATATATATATGTGTGTGTGTGTGTGTGTGTGTATAAGATCAAGTCGTTTTACCATTAGTAGGCCTCATTCACGAAGTCGGTCTATAAGGGGGGTATAAGGTTGTTGCCTATAAAATGACAGCTTAATGGGTGTCCACTCTCACCCACCGCTTCCTTGACTGGTGGAGGGTCGTTAGCCGAACGGGTAGGACAAGGACTATAATTTTCATTTAAGTATGAAAAATATTATAAAGTAACTAATGGGTCGTTTGGTAACTGCTAACTGGGTTAGAACTGTCTGGGTTAGAAACTGCCTGGGTTAGAAGTTATGACTCAGTTAATTTCTGACTGAAATTTGTTGTTTGATTGTGCATCTTATTGATTGTGTAAAATGACTATATTACCCTCAAACAATATTTTTTTTATTATAATTCATTTATGATTTACCATTTAATGTATAACATTACATTTTTTCTATAAAAACATTAAACCAACACTAAGCCACCAACAAAACCTGTTTAACCACACTATATTATTAATTAACTTTATGTAATAATCTCAAGAATATGAAGATCAAAAGAAAAAAAATATACATAAATGATACAAATGTTATGAAGATTCAAGTTCTTTTCCTCATTCAAACCAGTCATTGTTTCCATCAATATTCTCATGTGACATACGTGCAACACAGACAATCCTTTACAATTATATCTGACCATATCTCTTCATGTCACGCAGAAAGTCATGAAGACGAGACTTGATGTCATTAAAATCAGATGGCATTGTCATGAGATCATGATTTTTAGCCTGGATTCCAAGAATCATATGCTCAATCCCTTCTATTTCTTTCTTCATTTCCATTATATTTGTTTCAATCTATTCTTCAAGAATCAAATAACTTTCCCTCTCGTTTATTAAATCAATTCTTTTTTCTTCGTCTCTAAGATATCAATCTTCTTTGCTTTAATCATAAAATCTTGTTCTGTAAGTTTATCAAGATAGCAACAAAATTTGTAAGACTTTCTTTTAACATATCAATCTCACCTTCCTTCTGATTCAATGCTTCAAGAAGACTACACTTTCTTTCAAACAAATGAACAATTTCTTGATCTTTTTTGTTGCAGTCTTGCTGGTGTGCTTCTGACATTACCAAAGTCTAATTTCTGCCATGTATAAGGAACAAGCATACACACAACTGATTTCTTCCATGTCTAAGGACATGATATGTAGTAAATCAGATAAAACAAATAGAATGAAAGTTGTGGAGAAATCGATTGAAAGAAAATCACATAACAAAATCGATTGAAAGCTGCGGAGAAAAAAAAAACAATGCAACCTATAAAGGCTGAGAAAGAAAAAACGACAACGAAGTTTGATTTATCGGACCTGAGAAAAAAAGTCTACAGAGAGTCGTGGAGGCTGTGTTCTTCCTTGTCTCTCTGTTCCTGCGTTCGTTGCGATGGGTAAGGATGGAGGAGGAGGCGACGTCGGCAACGGTGGGGAAGGAGGATTGGGTGTCGTTGGGTGCCGCCGACAGATAATGATGAGGCGTCGCCGGTGTGAATAGTTGAACGAAGCGCAGATGCACAGGTGAGGAACGGAACTCAGATGCATTTTGTGGATTTTGTTGGTGTTTTTTCTTTTAAGGCGCAAAATAGGCGAGGGGTATTTTTATTTTGGGTCAGCAGCTAAACTTTGGTGGACCGAGTCAGGTTGTTGGTCAGCAATAGCTGACCGAGTCAGCCAAAATTTTAGATTATCAAACAGCTTGACTGCTGACCGAGTCAGCAGTTAGCTCCGACCAGATCCGGTAAATGCAAAACAAACAGCCCCTAAACCTTTTATAAATTCCCAATCTTAGTTACTTTAGGAAAAATGTGAATAAGGTGCTAATCCATGAAATTACACTTTGCACTTTGTTTGAGCCGTTAGTGGAGCGTGTGTGAGTAACTGTCACACTAATTGGTTTTAACAAGGTAGGCAAAGGGTTTCTTAAAGTTTATCGTAGGTCGGTGGAGCGTGTGTGGGTAACCGGCACATCGGGTGAGTGGTAAACCTGTAAGAGTACCAAGTAATTTGCATGGTTACTTCACACCTTGTTTTGTGATCCTCGACATCCCAGTCACAAAACCTGAAGGGCACACTCGAGATTGAAACATGCCATTGAATAGTTCAATGAATCTCAAAAGAATCTAGGAGTTTCAAAATCCAATTAAAACCTAATAATACATTTCGTTTATTGGTGGAAATTGGTGAATCGTCATTCACCTACCTTCAAATATTTTATAGCTTGGATTACGGCATCCCTCTTCTAAGTTATAAAATATTGTGTTGGGTCCTAGCCTTAATATTACATTTGGGTGTTTTATTAAGGACTATCCTATATCTAAATTTAAACTTGTCCTTTGTTTCAGATGTCTTCTAACAATGTTGCTTCTGGCTCAAACCCTTCTTGCTCCTTCTCTCTCATGAACTTTGGTCGGAGAGTCATCTTTGATGGATCCAACTTTATGGATTCGATCAGAAACATCAGGATGGTCACTCGTTATGAGTACAAAGAATATGTCCTTGACAAGAAGCTAAAGGAGATTGATGAGACCACTGCTACTCCTGAGGAGATTGCTGCATTGCAGGAACATGAAAGGGATGCTACCAAGGTAGCATGCATCATGATAGCCAGCATGACAGCTGAACTCCAAAAGTCCTATGAGGACGGTTACCCTTTCGAGATGTATCACGATTTGATGGACCGCTACCATCAAAGTGCTCGTCAAGAAAGGTATGAAAATATCTCCTCCATGATAACAACCCGAATGAAGGATGGTGAACCCATCACGGGCCACATGCAGAAAATGCAAAGATTTGTGGAACGTTTGCTAAAGCTCAATGTGAACTTCCCCAAGGAGTTGGCAATATATATCATTTTTCACTCCTTGCCTTCATGTTATGATCAACTCCGAATGACATACCACATGTATAAGGAGGAAGTCACACTTAGCAAACTTCAAGGACTCTTGAAGACAGCGGAAAGTGTTCTCAAGGGTAAGTCGGTTGTTACCACTCCTACTCCTACCATCGCCCCTGTCTTGGCAATTCGGCAAGGAAAAGGGAAGGAAAGGAAGAACCCTTCGAAGGGTACCAAGGGAAAGTCCCTTGAGGGCTCCTCTTGAAACAAAGCCAAGAAAGGCTTTGTTACTCCTTCTACCAACCCTAATGAGGCTGAATGCTTCTATTGCCATGAAAAGTCTCACTGGAAGCAAAACTGCCCAAAGTATCTGCAAGATGTAAAGGATGGGAAAGTTAAACCCAACCATGCAGGTATTTACACTATTTTGTCTAATAACTCACCCCATTCTAAGTCTTGGGTCCTTGATACCGGTTGTGGTATTCATATATGTTCAGATTTGCAGGGACTAAGAAGAAGTGAGAATGTGGAGCATGGAAAGATCAACTTAATCATGGGGAATAGGAAAGCTTCACCTGTCACCAAGATTGGAGTTTATACTTTGCTGCTAAGTAGTGGGTTTAGTTTAGATTTAAATAAGTGTTATTACTCGCCTGAAATGGCAAGAAACATTATTTCCTTTCACAGTTTGTACAAACAAGGTTTTACCTTTTCTTTTGATAATGAAAATGGTGGTATTAATGCTTTCTTTAATAATGTTTTTTATTTTAAAGCATTACCTTGTGATGGTGTGTATGAAACTGTATCTGTTGTAGAGAATTTAGGAAATAATGTATTGTGTGTTGATTCTTCCATTACCTTGGATAAAGCATCTCTATGGCATTGTCGTCTTGGACATGTAAGAAAGAAAGGCATAGGCCAACTCCAAAAGGATGGAGTCTTGGAAGCATTTGACTTAAATTCAGATGATAGTTGCGAATCTTGTTTACTTGGAAAAATGACAAAGTCACCCTTTACTGGTACTTGTGCCAGGCGTGAGGGTCTGTTGGACCTCATACATTCTGATGTGTGTGGACCCTTCAGAACCGCCACAAGATATGCTAACCGCTTCTATGTGACTTTTATTGATGATTACAGTAGATATGGATATATCTACTTAATCAAGCATAAGTCAGAAACCTTTGAAAAGTTCAAAGAGTTTAAGCAAGAAGTGGAGAATCAATTGGGCAGGAACATTGAGATGCTCCGATCCGATCGAGGTGGTGAGTATCTTAGTACCGAGTTCCTTGTTGGACATGGTTCGTTCCATGATGAGTCGAGCTTGACTACCAATCTCTTTTTGGGGGTATGCCTTAGAGACTGCCGCCCATATCCTTAATCTCGTCCCTACTAAAAAGGTTGCCAAAACACCTCACGATATGTGGACTGGAAAAGTACTAAATCTAGACCACATCAAGATTTGGGGTTGTGAGGCTTTCGTGAGGCGCGAGTCTCTCGATTAGCTTGAACCCTGAAGTGAGAGGTGTATTTTCATCGGCTACCCACAGAAATGCTTTGGATACCTCTTCTACAGACCTAGTGAAAATTTGGTTTTTGTAGCAAGAAGAGGAGTCTTTCGAGAAAGAGAGTTTATAAGCCAAGGAAACAGTGGGAGGCAAATTGACCTTAAAGAAATTCAAGAGTCAAGTGGTGAAGGAACCTCAAACCCTAGCAATCAACCTGAGGAGGAAACTTCGGTTGATCCGACAGAAGAATATGTAACTCTGAGGCGTTTCACTAGAGTTAGGACTGCACCTGAGCATTACTATGGTTTTCATATTACTGCAGAAGGTGATACACTTATCAGTGATAACACACTGGTAAGTTTGGATGAACCTAACAGCTACGCGGAAGCCATGGTAGGCCCTGAGTCATACAATCCATGTATGACAATCAAGTTTGGAACTTGGTTGACAATGTACCAGGTCGTAAGACAGTAGGGTGCAAATGGATCTTCAAGAAGAAGACCGACATGGATGGTAATGTACACACTTATAAGGCGCGACTGGTTGCGAAGGGCTATTCTCAAACTCCGGAGTTGATTATGATGAGACCTTCTCACCAGTAGCAAAGATTAAGTATATTAGGGTCCTGTTAGCCATTGTTGCATTTCATGATTATGAAATATGGCAAATGGATGTCAAAACCGCCTTCCTTAATGGAAGTTTGGCTGAAGATGTTGACATGTGTCAGCCAGAGGGTTTTGTCAGTACATAATACCCTAATAAAGTGTGTAAGCTTGAGAAATCCATCTATGGATTAAAACAAGCACCTCGCATATGGAATCTTTGTTTCGATGAGAAAGTCAAAGAGTTTGGCTTTTCGAGGAGTGAAGATGAATCTTGTGTATATGTCAAGGCTAGTGGGAGTATAGTCAGCTTTTTGGTATTGTATGTGGATGACATACTGCTCATAGGAAATCACATTCCAACCCTGCAGGAAGTCAAGTCCTGGCATGGGAAGTGTTTCTCCATGAAGGACCTTGGAGAAGCTGCCTATATCCTAGGGATAAGGATTATAAGAGATAGAAGTAAAAGACTAATTGGGCTTAGTCAAAGTACCTACTTGGATAAGGTGTTGAAGAGGTTCAGCATGCAGAATTCCAAGAAAGGAGAGTTACCTATCCAGTGTAATGCCAGACTGAGTAAGACTCATAGCCCGAGTACTGAGGCCGAAATAGCAGAAATGAGTCGAGTACCATATGCTTCCGCTGTAGGCTCGATCATGTATGCTATGACTTGTACTCGTGAGTAAGACTCATAGCCCGAGTACTGAGGCTGAAATAGCAGAAATGAGTCGAGTACCATATGCTTCCGCTGTAGGCTCGATCATGTATGCTATGACTTGTACTCGTCCTAATGTGGCCTTTGCATTTAGCATGGTCAGTAGATATCAGGGGAACCCTGGCAAGGCTCACTGGACTGCAGTAAAGAATATTCTCAAGTACCTGCGGAGGACTAAGGACTGGGTTCTTATCCTCGGTGGGAGTGATGACTTGAGAGTAGTAGGATATAGTGATGTCAGCTTCGAGACTGATCGAGATAATTTCCGCTCTCATTCAGGATGGGTCTTCACTTTAAACGGAGGGGCAATCACTTGGAAAAGTTCGAAGCAGGAGACAGTAGTTGATTCTACTTGTGAATCAGAGTATATAGCAGCAAGCGAGGCAGCAAAAGAGGCTATATGGCTAAAGAACTTCATTGGAGACCTTGGAGTTGTTCCAACTATAAAGGAGCCTATGGAAATTTTCTGTGATAGTGAAAGTGCAGTTGCCTTAGCGAAAGAACCAAAGGATCATGGAAGATCTAGACATATCAATAGAAAATACCATTTTATCAAACATCGTATAAAAGAAGGACTCCTCGTGGCAAAGAGGGTATCATCGGATGAGAACCCAGCAGATCCCCTCACGAAGGGACTGAGTAGGGTTAAGCATCTCCAGCATGCGAGACGCATAGGGCTGAAGGATGATATTAGTTTTAGTAGTTAGATAACCTTGAAATTTGTAAAGTGTAATTGACATTTGATGATGAATAAAAGTTGTTTTATTTATGAGTAAAGTGTTGCTATCTTTTTTCAATCGTTTACTATTATTTCTTTTGCATGTTTTGACTTCCAGAATATTTATGTTATGGTTTACATATTATTCAAATTATCCACAGTAGGTCATATGTCGGAAGTAGATATGAATTAAGACTGTCATGAGGTTGGCTTGTAGAGGGCTTTGTGGTTTGACATAGCAAGAGATGCTACAACACTTCATGAGTGCTCATAAGTTCTGAGTATTGGATTCAACCCACGCTCACTGGTATCACTTCATGGAATTTATCTCGAGTGATCGTGAGACGGTAATATCATATAAGTCTTCAAACCTAGAGATATGACTTGTTGCCTATGAATTGGTTATGTATTGATTGTACGAAAACACATTGGTAACTCGATGTTATAAAACGTGCTTTTGTGTGTGATTCAACAAGTAGTAGAACAAGCATATGAGTCGAAGTTTATCTGTTCCTTCTTGGATTAGAAGCGATATATGGGCCCCTCGATGATTTTGTTTTGACCTATGTACCGGGCCCGGTCAGAACTAAATTGATGTGTTCGATTAAGCTCTTTGTCAAACAAATCAGGAAATCGGGAAACAAACTGCTGGACAATAAGTAAGACATTGTTCCATGTATTTGTCCGGCTGATATCTAGAATAGAGGATTATATGATCACTTATCTTAAATGGTGTATCATCATCTTCTCAGTTCCGAGAGACCTTGAAAGAGTTACGATTGCTGATCGGTTCCTAAAGTCATACTTGCAGTTATAGTTATTAGAATTATCCAAGTGGGAGACTGTTGGATAAAGTGTCTAAGTCCATAACTATTCCTAGTATGTACTTGACCCGGTTTGGCATGGTCCATTTGGGTTGCATGGCATCATGCAATTGGATAGACTAAAATGAGAGAAATAACACTTATGATTTACTAATATATTATAAGTTCTAATATATTAATAATATTATTTAATTAGTATTGATCAAGAATTAATTTAGAATTAATTAAGTGATCAAAAGGAGACTAATTAAATATATGGGTTGATTGCGTAAATCATCCATACTTGTATAGTGGACTAATGCTCCATGGATTAATCAAGTTGGGCTAAAACCCATAGGATGCTCCATGGGAGTTATAAACCCATGGATCATGGAAATGAAGAGTCATGTCACATTAGGGTTTACATGGTGTAACTCTAATTGTAACACACTATATAAAGAACATGAAGCTCACCAAAATCGGTCACTAGAAGCAAGAGTGAGGGCAAGCCAATTTCTAAGTGTGACATTTTCTCTAAAAGTTTATTCCAAGAGCATTTGGTGTTGTGTGAGACATTTGAGGCATCACACTTGGGGTGCTAGGCTCACAAGGTTTTCAAGGAATCCAATAACTACAAGGTATGTATTTCTAGAAATCTTTTATAATTAAAAGTTCCCCATGTATGTATGCTAGATAGGATTAAGAACCTTGGAAATCAAATTTTGCATGTATTTTAGACAAATATAGATCCAAGGTTTCTAGGGTTGCATGTACACCTTAGGAGTGTTAGAATGCTCAAAACCCTTCAGTAACGTCCCAAAATTGAAGACCAAAAATTTTATTTTTACAATAATAAAACCATCACCCAAAACGTTTCATAAAAACCATAATGAAATCAGAGAATATCAATAATCATCCAGTTACATCAGAGTTAAATAAAATGCGGAACAATTGTCGTGTGTGCGATGCGATCATCCTGAGCTCCTCCCTTTTGATCTGGAAGTACCTAAAAACATAAAATGAAAAACCATAAGCACGCTTCTTAGTGAGTTCCCCAAAATACCTCATACTATACATATCAAACATACAATCGGCCATGCCCAACAACCATCGGGCCCCGCCCGACATCTAGCCCCACTCAGAACAGATCTGTCATACAAAGAGATGGGCCCCGCCTCATCACATTCATCATGGCCCTACTAGCATAGGGCCCCGCCCGGAAATCACATAGACACGAAACACTTGCAAGAATCACTAAGGGGTCGTTTGATTTCAACTTACTTGGTCTAGTCAGTGTTGACTGCTGACTCGGTCAACATTTTGGATGTTTAATAATCGCATGTTATAGCCGAATCGGTCAACATTGCTGACCCATATCTCTTACTCGGTAAGCCCCAAAAAAGTAGCTGACTGGAAAATAAGAAGCTCACAATTCTTTTTTCCTTAGATACCCTCGCCGATCCCTAATACGAGATACACTCCAACATTCGGTTGATCCCCCAACAATTTCTACCGGTGACTTCACCTCCTACCATCTCCTCCGGCGACAACCTCCACAGAGCCGATGACACCTCCACTGCACCGGCGACGAGCTCCACTGCAGATAAGTTTTCTGCGTTTTTTTTTGTTGCTTTTTTTTTTCTGAAATCACAAAAACGTTAATATGTCTTGTGAAATTACTAATTCCATTCTGAAATCAAAGTTTGAATTACTGATTTCATTTTTATTGGATTGAAATGGTTTAAAGGGTGTGTATAAAATCAATTGATAATATATATTTGTGTATGGAATCTGATTTTCTCTATATGAACTAATGAATATTTGTATATGAAATCTGATTTTCTCTATATGAACTAATATGTGATTTTAACATGAATTACTGCGTGCATAAAATCAGATTTTAGGTACTTGAAATAAAAAAATGTTGAATATGTTGTACATGTTTGTATGAAATCAGAAATCAGAAATTGATATATGCTTATGAAACCAAAATTTATTTGTATGAAATCAAAATTTATGTTGTATATGTTGTTAAAAATGTGATGAAATCAGATTTATGCATGATTTATGTTGTAAATGGGTGTTATGTGGATGATTTGTGTTTTTTTGTTTACAATAGACATGACAGATAAAAGAACTAGAATTATTTGGAAGTCAAAGATTGTGGACAAATTTTTTTTGGAAGCGTGTATACACGAATGAACAAGTAATTGTGAGGAGGGTAGTGGCCTAAAAGCAAGCTCATGGGCTGTAGTTGCGGAGAAATTGAAAAAAGATCGTAATTTTGTTGTCGAAAAAAAAAACAAATGAAAAACCGATACGACTATTTAAAAGCAAAGTATGCAGTGTGGTTAAAACTTAAAAATAAAACCGGAAATCTTTATAATCCCGTAACGAATTCTTTAACATGACTAATGAAGAATGGGAAGCGGAAGCGAAGGTATATATATATATATATATATATATATATATATATATATATATATATATATATATATATATACATATACATTTTTTATAATTAGATTATTTTGTTTTACTAGTTTGATAATATTTATTAAATTTTCAAACAGTTGAACAAGTATGTATATAAGCTGAGAAATGTACCCCTCCCTTGCCACGATCTTTGTATCCAACTGTTTGATGGGGCGACCTCAACCGGTGTTCATAGTTGGGGTCCATCTTCGACACTACCTCATGCCATTGAAGTCTTTATTGCACATGATTTTGAGAATACAAAGGTGGAAGAGCCAGCACCTAATGCAGATACCCCCAGCTCAACAGTACCCCAACCTACTACTGCTTCACCTGAAAGTGAAGAATCATCTGGGCGGACAAAAAATACGGGGGGCAAACGAAATGGTCCCAAGGAAACCACACTTGATGATGATGTGAAGGAAGTTGGCAGAGAAATTGTCAAGGCTGCATAGGCATTCGCACAAGAAAATAATCTTGACAAGGAGATGGATGATTGTATGGCAAAGTTGGCAACCTTGGAGTGGGGAGAATTTTATCCGAAATACACCGTTGCTCTTATGTTATTTGCTGAAAGTGCGGGTAATAGGATCATTTGGTTGCTTCTTAACTTGTCGACTTGTGAGTCGTGGGTAACAAATGCGGGAAGAAAGTTTGGATTAGTTGTTTGACTTTAGTATGTTATGGTTCATTGCTTGACTTTAGTATGTAGTGGTTCATTGTTTGACTTTAGTATGGTTTATGTTTAGAGTTGTTATTTGTCATGGATTATTTTTCTAGTTGAATTTATGATATATGAATTTATATGTTATGGAATGTGATGTGTTTAGTATTTACTTGTTACGGTTTGTTATGTTATGGATTGTTATGTTATTGATTGTTATGTTATTGATTGTTATGTTATGGATGTAAATGTAATTTGTATTTGATATTTTAACAGGTTACATGGATAAACAAGGTGACTTCTTATATTTACTTATATTCTCGTGGTATTGGTTGATGTTGGTTCGGCAAAGGCAAAGAATAATTAAAAGAATAAGCGCTAGCAAACCGCTAGCAAAAGGGCATGTGTATACGCAGGATTTGATACACATATGTCCTATACAATGTTACGATATGATGCATCTTTCACAAGATGCATTTGTACTATTATGCAATCATTTTACACAAAGAAATTGGTTGCAATGTAATAGGACGATAAACATTGAAGAGAAGATGGCTATGTTTTTACATGTTATAGGATATAATGAACGTTTTCGAGCGGTTAAAGAAAGATTTCATCAATCCACACAAACGATTCATCAATGTTTTCATGAGGTCCTACGTGCAATGATGTGTTTTGCAAGATAAATTATAGTACCAACCTCGTCTACTCCAACAAGAAATACCTCAGAACGACATAGATGGCTAATACACATATTTCCCGGAGCAATAGGTGCACTAGATGGAACGCTTATACATGCATTTGTGCCCGTTGATCAACAAACTCGCTATAGGGAAGAAGAAAAGGTGAATGTTATCAAAATTTAATTGGAATTTGTGATTTTGATATGACATTCACCTTTGTATGGGTTAGATGGGTGGGCATAGCACATGGTCCTAAAGTTTTAAAAGAAGTTGCATTTAATCCGACTTCTGGATTTCCATTCCCTCCACCAGGTTTGTAATTTTTCTATTAGTTTTATTATATATATTCTTTATATGATATATTTGTCAATCATCAACAGATAAATATTACCTTTGTGATGCCGCATACACCAGCACCCATGGATTTATGGCTCCCCACCGCAATACTAGGTATTGGTTAGCCGACTTTCAAAGAAACAAAGGTTTAACTAAGGAAGAAAAGTTCAATCATGCTCATGCACAACTTAGAAATATCGTTGAACGTGCTTATGGTGTATTGAAGGCGAGATATCAATTTTAAAACAAATGGCTCCTTATCCTTTTCTAGTGCAAAGAGACATAGTCATTGCTTGTGTTGCGGTCCGTAATTTTAGAAGGAAATACAATATTCAAGATGACTTATTTACGATCTTTGAAAAAAACACTACGGTTACTCCTGATGTGGAAGATGGAGTAGGTGATAGACAAAACATACAAGGCATAGAATGGGGTTCAGAAGCCGTTGATTATATGACTACTTTGCGTAACCAGATTGCTAACCAGTTACATTCAAATGGTTCAAGTAAAATGATGTATTTTTTTATAATGTATGACAATTTGTATTTGGATTTCATATTACACTTCGTACTTGGATTTTAAATGATGTATGTTTAACTGGGATTTTATGTGATAATTTGTATTTTTATAGTTATTTTATCCAGCACAAGGGACAACACAAGGGTAATATGGTTATTTTTATCATTCAACACAATCAGTCAGATAAATAATCAAACAGCATAAACCCAGTCAGATGTGGACTCAGTAAGCATTTCTAACCCAGTCAACTTCTAACTCAGTTAGCTCTAACCCAATTAGCAACTATCAAACGACGACTAAGACAAATAACATACGATACACTCATCATGCCTTGCCTGCCATCAGGCCCCACCTGGTATTCATATCATATAACATACATGCAAGAGTTACACATACAATTAACATTCTAATGATAATAATCCACGGTCCAAAATTGGTGCCATTGACCTGCTAAGCACAATGAATAAACTCACCTCAAATGGTTGAAATCTGATAAACACTCAGTCTGCTGATCCGAAAACTCTCCACGCTAAGCAATCAAGCAATACCCTAATTAATAGTTGGGTCAAAATTCATAATCGGGGTCCCCGACCCAACACCCTCAGCCTATAGGGTAAAAGACTAATCTACCTTCTCCTTTATTGGGCCCAACTAGCTTGGCCCAACAACCTTATAGTAGTCCAAGGCCCAAGGTCAATGGTCCAAGCTCCAACATAAGATCCTTACGTCAGGACTAGCACATGGTCACGTCGTGAGTATCAACTCGATCTAGTCCCAAATCAGCAGGTCAACTCATCCCATCAATTCGATTCCAATCATCGTCACATCATTAGCTCTCCTTATGTCATGTCGTGACCTAATCTGGACAATATAGTGAGGATGACCAACATCCTTATGACGTGACAGGCTTAATCCTTACATCTTGAGAGCTGTACTGACCAGCTTTGGGCGTTAAACTCTTATTCCTTATAGCAATAGCTTGGGACTTTCCAAAGGTTCTTCCCTCACGCAAAGGATGATCAAAATCGTATATTTTTAGTCATGCATATCTAATGCATGACTCAAACTCTCACTAGGTCAAAAGTGGGTAAAATGAGATCTAGACTCGTTCTTGGAGTCTCAAACTATACCAAAACTCATATCCAAGTACTATATCATAGAGAATGACTCAATGATCCATAGAGTTGCCAACTTTATGGAAATCATGTATGAAATCCAACACAATCATGCAAAAAGGAGATTCAAACTTATATCTAGCATGTAAGTGGTAAAAGGGTTCAAGATTTATGACTTACAATGATCCAAAAGCTCAAGAAGAAGGTAAGGTAGAAGCTGAAATGCCAAAAGGTTGCTCCACGAAGGTCTTCTTCCACTCCAATGAGTCAAAAACCACCAAAGAATGCTTCAAAGATTACAAAATGGATAAGGACTTCAAGTGTGTCGAGATTAGGGTTTCTAGGAGGCAAAAGAGTGAAGGAGGCTAAGGATGGGCAACCCAAGCTCTCTCATTCCATTAAATACCAAAAGGTTATATTATCCATCACAAGCGACATTCCATTAATAGAACTTCTAATAAGTGACCCTAGCCCTCTCATTCCTGGTAGGTCTATAATTACTGCGTGTATATGTTAAGGTTATATATAATTGAGATTTGATAGACTTAGAATTTGTGATTTTTTCTCTACTGCTTGTTCCTTGTTTGGTTGTGGTCTTAGAGTAGGATCACTTATTCGAAGGTCTATTTGATCTTGGTTATATATAAGTTGTATACACTACGTGATTATAGGAGAACTCGGTAAGGACCAACATAAAAATTTCAATAAAGATACTTTTATTTATCTAATAAATTCTTTATACACCCCTAACTCTCGTACAAACGACATATCTAGACATCGCAACCCCACTACCACAGCCAACAGAAGAGTCGATGAAGCACCAAAAGAGGGTTCACGAGGAGAATTTCGAGAAAGGATCGGACGACGAGAAAGGCACTAGAGAGACCACTAACCTTACCCTATTAGAAATAAACTGGAGAACCCGCTCGGACGTTTGGTTCGAGCCTGGGGCAATCATAACTTGGACAGAGAGCAGAACAGACTATTCGCGGATAAGGTGAGATGCCAGAGCTCCTTATGCGTCACACTAATAATTAATAAACAAATATAACTAGTGAGTTAGTAATTATACTACTCACACAATGTGTTAGGCTAATTACCTCTTTCATCGCAATTAGTAACAGTGAAGCAACTCACGGAATATCATTTGAGGGTGGTTACTATTAAAATTCATAAGTCTATTGTTATAGACCTCTGTTATGAATTGTTTTTTTCAAAACACTATAAAAGTCGGAACATGATACACACAAAACTAAGATAACTCAGTTCAAACGACACTCGACTTATAATCACTACTAAGGACTTACCACCATTCCATCTTAAAAAAATAAATAAATAAAAAATAACTCACGGTAGAAAGGTGCCTCCCCATAGACCTATAAGGTGCACCCTTAACAACATGTCAACAAATCCTCCATTGTACGACACTACTATCTTTCAGGCCGCTGTAGCAGCCGCCATCACTCAAATCCACACAAGTGGTATCAGTGGGTTGAGTAATGGTGCTAACCATCCTAACCACGAAGAAAGCCCGGGGCTCCCATCGTTTATTTTAGTAAACCCAACACTTCTAAAATACCTACTTCTACTCCCTACCACAAGTACATCTCAAGGATATTGGCAGGAACATTGAGAAGAGTTCAACAAAACGAAAAATTTATATATTTATATATATAAATATATGGAATATGACTAGAGATGACTATAGTTGCTAACGAACTCGTTTCTCATCATGCAACAGAATAATGTCTTCCCGAGGAAGTAACCAGCCAACCGACGAAACACCAATTCTGCAGATAGACTCCGCTACTTTTCAAGCTACGGTCACAGCCGCTGTGACAGCCGTCATGGCACAACTCAACGCTAACAACACAAGCGGCCACGGAAATAGTACCGACAATGCTAACCAGAAACCTAAGAACAAGAAACGAAAATTCAGGAACAAGAAAGGGAGCATTTCGACTCAAGGTCCTCTAAAGAGACCACAACTTGTGGCAATCCCTACATCCACAACATCTGCCACTCCAACACCACCCAATCGATATGCTGGAAACCTTCCAAAGTGTACCAAGTGCAACTTCCATCACACGCGAGTTTAACGAGTAATGAACTGTAAAAACTACAACAAGAAGGGACACATTGCCTGTTTCTGTAGGTCATCGGCACGACCAATCCCCTAGGTCCCCGACATTGGAGAAAGCTAGACCTGTTATGGGTGTGGCGAAACTGGGCACTTCAAGAGGGACTGTCCCATAACAAGGTACTCTGGCGAGGATGGCAGAGTGCTGATGATCACCGCAGGAGAGACTCTTCTGGAACCACCTGTGGACAGTGGTACGATTCCAAAAGGAAAATATGTTAAAACTTAAAACCTTTAGAAAAAAACTATTACCAACTAGATACTAATCATAAATTATTTCCTCGTCCGTACAAAACACCACATTAATATAAAACTAAGGGTCCTTAAAGCTAAGCTATGATGGCTTAGTGTAAACATTAAGGTCATATGTAATTAAGATTCTACAGACTTAGAGTGTGTGATACCGCCTTGACTCCTGTTCCTTATCTGGTTGTGGAGTTAGGGTAGAGTCACTCAGTCGACTATCTCCTTAGCCTTAATTATATATTACTTGTAGGCACCAAGCAATTATGGAAGGACCTAGTAGGGATCATAGTATGAAATATCATTACCAGTTCTCGGGAGACTTGTATTGCTAGTACTCGTTTAATGCGGTACAAAATATTAGCATTAGTAATAACAAGGATAAACTGAAAGCACTAGAAACGTACGCATAGAATGCACTAGCGCTCTAACAAACATCCCTTCCAAATAGACTTAACACCAGTTACAATAACAAGTTCCGACGTCGTCATTTGACATGGATTGGTGTAGTCTTCACCACATCAATCACAAGTGCTACGAAAAGATCCTTCGCTTTAACCGACCGATTAACGAAACCCTCGTCGCTCATAACGACAAACTTGACACAAACCCCCAAATCGTCTCTCGCTTCAAAACCCAGAAGTACTCATGCGAAGAGTACTATATCTTCTGAAACCTTCCCAAAGTGTCCCCAATAGACCTTTCTGGAATACCACTCGGGCTGCAGGTCAAGTTCAAGCACAGAGGCTAAGGGCAAATAAGGTTAACCCATCACCACTAAGTGTATACATGAGAGTGGTATCTAATTAAGATTCTATGGACTTAGGATGTGTTATTTCGCATTCCCTCCTGTTCCTTGGCTGGTTGTAGACTTAAGGCAGAGTTACCCCTCCGACCGTCTTATCAATCTAAATTATATTCGACTTATATACGCGAGGCATTGATTGAGGAACCAGGTATGAATCCTACTATGAACTTCAAGACAAAGCTGGCCAGGTTTACGGGTGGACATCCTACCAGTTAGATAAACGTAGATAAGTAAGCCAAACCCACACACTCTTTACCGATCAAAATAGTAGACGCAATAATGAAGATCCGCTAGAACGCCCAGCGAGGATCCAAATTCACGTAGGGAACGAGAAGACATGATGCAAACAAAATTTCCCACATCCTTTCCCCAACCTCTGAAGTCCCACTCAAAATGTTAATTTCAGGATGAAATTCCTTCTAACGAGGGGATGATGTGACAACCATCAATTTCTGGTCTAGTCAAAGTCAACGGGTCAAACCGTTCAACTCAATTAGGGCACGTATGTAACATCCGGATTCCCAGGTATTCTATGTTATTCATTTATTTTGAGTTTGAGAGAAGGACTCGACGAGTCGACGCCTAGACTCGTCGAGTAGGATCGCATTTTGCTGACTGGATTAATGAATGGACTCGACGAGTCCGTGCTGGCGGCAGAAACCCTAAATATTTGGGCTTGTGCCCTATTTAAGGGTCCTTGTAGCCCTCATTTGCGGCTACCAGTCCAGAGAGAGAAACCCTAGAAAGCTTGGGCGAGTTGTGTGTGAGAGCAAGCCATTTTAATCCTTTTTGGGGTTGTTTTGCAAAGAAGAAGGTGTTTCCAGCTAGAGGAGGTCAAGAGGATTGCTAATCCGTGGTTTTCAAGCTTGGATCTGCAGTATTGAGGTAGCAAATGGAACTCTCCTTCTGTTTTGGTTAAGATCTATGAATCTAGGGTTTGGAATGAAAAAATTGTTTTGGAAATTTACGTTGTTACAACGTATGTTAGGTCTTACTCCGTGTTTACAAAGAATCACTCGAAAGTTTCAAATGTTATGAAAATCTAAACCCTACTCAGGGTGAATGATGTAACGACTCGATAAAACACTATTACATATCCTTTGGGGGCGTATAACACTCATAACGAGTCATAGTGGGGTTTACAAACCTTGCACTACGGGGCCAAATACTAATAAAGGCCACCGACAAAGTCTCTCTCAATCTCTCTCACTCTATCTCTCTCTCTCCCAAATATCTCTTTGTATCCCAAATCTCTCTCAAATCTTTCCCAAATATGTCTCAGATCTCTCTTAACTTTTATAAACATTCGTACCATCCCAACCCCTTCCTTTTTTGAAAACAACTCAAAAGCAAAGGGGAAAACCCCAAAAGAACCCTCTTCAATTGGAACACCTACTTGTAGAGACCCATTTTTATAACGAACGGTGAGTGCGGAAGAAGGATATCTCGAGATTAATCGTGTTTTTTGGAAGTATGAACACGAAGAACATATTATGAGTTCGTAAAAAAGACTAAGAACAAAGAGAGAATAATATATTTCATGAAGAACATCGTGGGAGAGAAACTCTCCCTGGGTGGGAGAACCCACCAACTTTCTCTCTCTCTAGAATTACATTGTGATAAAAATGTAACTCTTACTAAAGAAAAGATAAGCAAGCTAAAAAAAAGGAATAAATGACCAACTCTCCCTTTATATAGGAGG
This sequence comes from Lactuca virosa, assembly GCF_052849685.1. NCBI lineage: Eukaryota > Viridiplantae > Streptophyta > Magnoliopsida > Asterales > Asteraceae > Lactuca > Lactuca virosa. Next base: position 274,316,731 of record NC_136428.1, on the reverse strand, counting down.
GAGAGTATTTACACCATAAATACAATAAAGGGAAAATACAACCTAATAAACACTCATTATTTGTGGAGCATTTCCATGCACCAACATTCTCTCCCTAAATGCTTACAAATGATGAGAGATCCAATAAGTGATATAAGGCTATAATACAGTAATCCGACTAGCAAGTGTGGTAATAAAATGAAATCAAGTGCTGAAATGTCTCTGAAACTCTGAAGTGTTTGTAAAGTTTGAAACTGGCCATGAATCTCTAACAATGAAGGTCTTCGGCTTCAAAGCACAACCAATGGAGCAGAAAAAATAAGATCCAAATCTTCAAACCCGTCATAATCACCCGAAGAAGGAGGTCACCATGAGCAAGTAGAAGATCCAATAAAAGAAACACTTCGGCTTCAAAAAGTCTGAAAAACAACTTGAGTTCTCGAATCATAATACACCGAAATTCTTCAAAGAATAACCTGCTAAAAATGTGAAGCATCCATAAAATGAAGTCCGGATAAAAATAATGTGAGTCCAAAAACATGGTCCAACAATGTCGAAAATTTGATCCAAGGACCAAAAATAAGTGCCACGTCACATTGCCAAAATAATCTTCGTCTTCAACATATCACAAATCCAAACTCGTGAAACCATAAGATCTGAACCGGATGCGAACACAAAATCATCCTGTGGTAGAGTCTAAATAATAAATAATCTGAATCGGAAAACATCTAGTAATGCCAAAAATTTAATCCGTAAAGAACAAAAAGAAGTGTCACATCACATCACTAAATAAATAATCGTCTTCAGAAGTCTTCAAAATCCAAACTCAAACAATCATAATAACCAAATCCGGATGATATTATCTCCCTATTTTTGATAACCAATGACCGGATATCAAAAATCAACAAATCATCGGATGGAGAGTGTCGGATACCAAGAGCTAATAGAGAAGCTCTCCCTAGATGTATGAAGGGTCTCGATAAGAAACGAGACAGAGTAAAAGAGATACTCTTGCGGTCATGAGGAGGCGGGTGACATAGTTGCTGAAACTGTGCTGAGAATAATCTGTTGTGCCAAAAATATATCCAAATATCCAAATTGTGGTGCCGGAATTGAAGTGGTCTTCAATAGAGAATAAAGTCCACATGCTCAAGATACATGATTCGTCAACCAAAAATCAAGAGCGACAAGTCATAAAATCCCATAATGTGAAGAATGCGAAACAATTTTGTTGATCAATCGCCGTTGCGGTGCAAGCATCACAAAAATAATATGAAGTCCAACTGCGGTAGGAGTATTCTTCCAATAATAACCGGCATGAAATGAACCAATGTGACAATCCAAGGGTGCGGTTGTGGCAAAAATTGGTGTTAAAAAATAATTGGCGTAATAAAAAAAAAATTGTTTTTTTTTAAAAAAAAATGACTAAATTAAATAATTGGTGTTAAAAAAAATTAGCTGAATAAAAATAATTGGCGTTAAAAAAATTGGTGTTAAAAAAATAATTGTCGTTAAAAAAAATAACTGAAAAAAAAATAATAATAATACAAAAAAAACTGAATAAATAAAAAAGAAAAGGGCTTAAAAAAAATAAGAGGGTTAAAAAGAAAGGGGGAGGAATATAGGGGGGGGGGAATAAGGAGGAAGAAGGAAAAGGAGGAAGGAGGAAGGGAGGGGCTGAAGGAGGGTGGAGAAGGGAGGTCGAAGGCTGCTGATGGAGGAGGGGGGGGGGGGCGCTGGAGGGAGGAGGCTTGCGGGTGTAGGTGAATGCGGATCAGAGGGGAATGTGGGGTTCTTGGGTGCGGATGGAAGAGGGTGGCTAGGGTGGGAGGTGGTTGCGGTCGAAGAAGGGTTGGGCGCGGATGGTGAGCTAGGGGCGGATGGGGCTGGCTGCAGTAGGCGATGCGGTGCAAGGGAGGTAAGCTAGCCGCGGTTCGAGACTGCAGTGGAGCGCCTGCGGTCCGAACCAAGATAGAAGACTGCGGTGCAAGAACCTCGGTCCGAGGCTGCGGTCCAAGCTATCAGAGATCCGAAGTTGCGGTTCAGTATAAGAGGGAAGGCTGCGGTCTCTTGGGCTGCTGACCGAGGCTGCGGATGAGACCTGAGAGAACCGCGGATCATGGCTAAGAAGTGGCTGCGGGTAGGCTTCTAAGGAGACTCCGGTAGGCAGTTTTTGACTGCGGTTCTGGGGTCCGGAAAGGGCTGAACAGGTGACGAAAAATGCTATTTTTTCATGAAAAATGGTACCACAAAGGTCATTTATTCATATTTTAATGAGGGAATCTTTTTATAAAGCATTTTAAGTCAACATGTGGTCTTGGGAAGGCAAAAAGGAAGAGTGTGCAGGGGGTTTTAGGGAACAAAAGGTGATGGGATTTGTCATAGTCACATGGTTTTATCTTGGGAAGGAAAATAAAAGTTGAATACTCTTTACCAAAAAGAGTAACAAGGACAAGTGGCTTTATGCAAACCAAAGAATTACGTCCATACATTCTTCATAAAGATCTAAAGCAACAATTTGTTTATGAACAAGAGAAGTTCATACCTTTTGGATGACAAAAGTTGCTGGGAAATGTCTTCAAAAAAGAATGCTTCAACTTTATCAATAATTAAGCCCATAATTTTTGTGTCTTCTCATCCAAGAAAAAGAAACTCCTGGAGCAAATCTTCAACTTTTAAGAGACCACAAAATTAATTTCTCTTCCCATTTTTCTTCATTTCTTCAACAGCAAAATAATAAACTTGTAAGAACATCTTTTTCCATCAATAATAGAACGATGAGCAGCAGCAACTTTTATTTTTGCTAAGATAGAATCACCCGGAAGATAGAAATAAGAAAGAACATCGTAAAAAAAAATTCCGGTTTGCAACCCGAAAATTTTTTTCTTGCAGAAACACGGAAAAATCACAAGATAATCACCGAACGGGAGTCGTTCCCTTGAGCTAATCGTGAGATCTTCAAGGTACGGCTCTGATACCAATTGTAGAGACCTATTTTTATAACGAACGGTGAGTGCGGAAGAAAGATATCTCGAGATTAATCGTGTTTTTGGAAGTATGAACACGAAGAACATATTATGAGTTCATAAAAAAGACTAAGAACAAAGAGAGAATAATATATTTCATGAAGAACATGGTGGGAGAGAAACTCTCCCTGGGTGGGAGAACCCACCAACTTTCTCTCTCTCTAGAATTACATTGTGAGAAAAGTAACTCTAACTAAGAAAAGATAAGCTAGCTTAAAAAAAATGACCAACTCTCCCTTTATATAGGAAGGAGAGTATTTACACCATAAATACAATAAAGGGAAAATACAACCTAATAAACACTCATTATTTCTGGAGCATTTCCATGTACCAACACTACTCAAGAACAGGACACTCCTGACTCCGGACGAACGCTCCTGACTCCAGACACTCCTAACACTCGTGACTTCGGACGAACGCTCCTGACTCCGGACACTCTTGGCACTCCTGACTCCAGACGAACGCTCCTGACTCGGGACACTCCTGACACTCCTGACTCCGGACGAACGCTCCGGACTTCCGGACACTCCTGACACTCCTGACTCCGGACAAAGTCTCCTGACTCTGGACACTCCTAACACTCCTGACTCCAGACGAACACTCCTGACACTCCTGACTCCAGACAAACGCTCCTGACTCCGGACACTCCTGACACTCCTGACTCCGGATGAACGCTCCGGACTCCAGACACTCCTGACACTCCTGAGTGCAGACGAACTCTCCTGACATCCGGACACTCCTGACACTCCTGACTATGGACGAACGCTCCTGACTCCGGACACTCCTGACACAAGACGAACGCTCTTGACTCCGGACAGCATTCCAGATTTTTGACCATTTCGGAACTTTTAGCAATTTTAAGAGTATTTGACGTCGGGAACACCCTCAAACACGTATTTATCATTGCTATTTTATGCCAACCTTGAAGAGTTAGAACAGATTTTTATGAATAATGTCTAAGACTCATTATTTTATTCATAAATTAGTCACCACTTTATGTCACTATTCACACTTTACCTAGTCAAATCGTTATCCTTTTTAAACTCATCCCAACACTCCATCAGATTGCTTTAACCAAATCCACCCAAGAAATCTTATTCCTCACATTCAAAGTCTCATTGCCTTCACCAAAAACAGACTTTCTCTCTCTCTCTCTCTCTCTCTCTCTCTCTCTCTCTCTCTCTTTCTCTCTTTCTCAGATTACGATCTTCTGGACAAGGAGTATTCTTGAGTTTTTCCTCCATTCTTGGTAAGTTTGTTCATTTAGCTCCTAAATATTCTACACTTCGTCATACAAATCATGGAGCATTCATACAAATATCAACATATTTGTTCCTAGGATCTTCAAATCTTCAAGCATCCTTCAAGTGTTCTTGGCTTCAAACTCCCCTTCGTCAACCTTCCTCCACAAGAATCACAAAGGGTGAGTTCATACCCCTACATTTTCATGTTCTCTTCAAGTTTTAGTGGGGGGAATACAAGTTACAACACACAAAACATATTCTAAATTAAATCAACAGCTTTCAACAGAAAAGGTCTATTCACGAACTGTAATGACCATCTTAAGCTTAATATTTTTCAAAACTGTTTAATATGCATTTAGTTCAGGTTTATACCTTTCTAATGACTACTTGCACACGATCATACGATTTTTCTGCAATTTATGGCGATTTTTATAAAACTGCCTATCATTTCATAAATGATTTCGGACCAGTCTCTGAATATGGACATTTCCACACTAGTTAGAGACCACTAAAAATCATAACAAAAATTACGAACAAACTACACACATTTTCAGAACTCCCAGAGTTTACGGATTCAGTTTTCGACTTACAGTGATTTTTCTATGAATTTTCTAAAAACAGTGAAAGAAATGTTAAAACTAGTAAAATAGTTTATAAATGCATTAACACTTTGTAACATGTTGAGCAAAGTGTATAACCATGTTTAGCTGCATCTTGATTGTATTTCATGATAGTATACCTTCATGAAACAGAATTAGTCATTCATCATAAGGATTTTCATTCATGACAAACACTTATCATAAACTATAATAGGTATAGTTTATGGTACATCAACACTACAGACATACTAAGGAAGTCACACATATGATAAACTATAATAGGTATAGTTTCTGGTACATTAACACCTACAAACATACTAAGGAAGGTATACATATGGTAAACTATAATAGATATGGTTTATGGTACATTAACACTACGGACATACTAAGCAAGGTTTCATTCACACTACACGTAAACTCGTTGGATCAAATTTGTGACACACGACTTCATTGTACTCTTAGAGTACTGGTTAAAAGTCCTGTATTATAACCATAATCTCTTGTAGGGAGAGCGTGATACTTGTGTATAGATCTATATTGGCACTGACAATCCCGCTCCCTAGGTTGCTAACAATAGCTAGACCGGCAGGTCTGGGTGACAAATGTCAAAATATTCCGACGCCCGAAGAACGTCGTAACAGGCTTACTATGTCAATTGCATGGTCATAATAACTCACATAGGGAAAAAACGACACATATAGTTTACGGGAATTCTTACATTTCAAAAAAGGGTTTTCATTCACACTACACGTAAACTCGTTGGATCAAATTTGTGTGACACTACTTCATTGTACTCTTAGAGTACTGGTTAAAAGTCCTGTATTATAACCATAATCTCTTGTAGGGAGTGTGTGATACTTGTGTATAAATCTATATTGGGGCTGACAATCCCGCACCCTAAGTTGCTTACAATAGGTAGCCGGCAGGTCTGTGGTGACAAATTTCAAAACATTCTGACGCCTGAAGAACGTCGTAACATGCTTACTATGTCAATTGCATGGTTATAATAACTCACATAGGGAAACAACGACACATATAGTTTACGGGAGTTCCTATATTCATAAGGTTTTTATTCTTTTAAAACTGCACTTACTATCATAATTATGGAAGATACTTGTATAATTCGGTCTTTGATCTTTAAGACTATGACTCATTCTATAAGGAAAATGTTGGATTTTTCTTGAACATACATTACAATTACAAAGAAAGAAGTTCTAATTATGCACTACTTCAGTATACTATTTCCAAGAACAAACACTCACTCTTATCGGTCTTAGGGTAGTTAAGACTACATTTCGTCTAGAATGGTTAGATTCCATCCATAATTGCTACGTGTATACGGTAAAGTTATATAAAATTTAGACATGATCTACTTGGAAATGGATGGGTATGCCTTAGATCATGTTCCTCGTTTGGTTGTGGGCTTAGCGCAGACCCATTATTGTCACACCCCCTAACCAGAACGGCGAAAACGTTCGGGGGCGGAGGACTTCAGGTAAGTATCACAACACATGCAATATAGTAATAAAAGTACAAACAACCATTGCATTAATAAGTATAAGTTTTACATAAGTGTTTAAACATTACATATTCAAACACTAAAGTAGGTACAGTAGAAGACAAGAGTCGCGGTACGGTACTAGGTAGTCTTCTCAAAAGCTTCGGGAGTGTACCTGTCTACTGGATTCCTGAGAATACAAGTTCTTTGGAAATAGTAGATCAGCATTTAAGCTGGGAAGTTCATAAGTATTTTAGTTCTGTTAAGTATACCCTAAGTTCTTTGGACAAGTTCACTGGTTCCTCCAGAAAATCCTATATTTCCTGAGATGATAGATTGATAACCTCAATAGTTTCCCTCTGTAATTACTTAGTTTATACTGATTATAAATAACCCAATATCGAATGGACAGTTAAATGGGTGTATCTGCCCTAAGCCCACAACCAAACAAGGAACAGGAAGTAAGGCGGAAGTCACACATTTCCCTGTCAATCGGATATTACTTATGTATAACTATGATGTAAAACTAAGGAATTATAGAGTTAACCACTAAAGGTCCTTTATGTTATACTAGTTTACAGGGATTCAATGACTAAGTTCCATTTGATAAGTAGTTTAATTCCATAAACCGTTTCATTTGTAAAAGTGGTTTAATCCCATAAACCGTTTCCTTTGTAAAAGTAGTTTAATCCCATAAACCGTTTCCTTTGTAAAAGTGTTCTTAGTTATATCTGTTCTATAGTAAAAACCTTAGTATTAATCCTGGAAAATATTATATTATCCGTAATACTGCCTTGTGGTTTTAAATGTTCAAAACCAGAAGTACAAGTATATTTACCATACTTGATTTCATGATACATAGCTTTTACTGTAAGTAAAAACTACAGAAGGTATATTTGGTCGGGATGTAATTATCTTTTCTTACTGTTTTAAGAGAAGTATATTACTTAGTAATTCACTCGTTGTTTTATCCATGTGAGTTCTATTAACCATACTAATATGATTGATATGCCTGCGGCGACGTTCTTCAGGCGTCGGAATTGTATGATATTTGACACCCTAGGCCTGCCGGCCAAACTGTAGCGAACAGTAGAGGTGCGAGATTGTCAGTCCCATATAGATCTATACACAAATTCACGCTCTCCTTACAAGAGATTCTGGTTAATAGGTCAGGTCTTAAAGTCTTACTTATATAAGTACACCGTGAAGGGTCTCACAACTTTATTGTTTCAACGAGATTTACGATGTATTATTACCCCGTGATTGCTAACCCTGGTACTCTGTATCGTACCTTTGTTAATGCAAACCCGGTATGATGTATTATTACCCTGTGATTGCTAACTCTGGTACTCTGTATCGTACCTTTGTTAATGCAAACCCGGTATGATGTATTATTACCCTGCGTTTGCTAACCCTGGTACTCTGTATAGTACCTTTGTTAATGCAAACCTGGTATGATGTATCTTTACTTCTTTAATATTTTTATTCATATATTAAAGGTATTATACATATCTTGGTATAGTTGAATGAATTTTGGTAATTTCCTTGGAAAGTATACAGTCGTGAATCATACTTGTATATTTAGTTTTGAATCATAAATTATACCTATTATAATTTATATGTTCTATCTGATTAGCATGATTTCTCATGGATGAACACCTTTGCTCAGCCTGATACAAAGGTAATGATACTAAAAGGAGTAACCTTTTATACTCATATATGTATAATATATATATAATTAAGAAGGAAACGACCTTCGGACAAATAATAAAACCTTAATTCCACATCCAAACAAGGAAAAGGAAATAAGATAATTCATTAGTCCTAAGCCCTTCAAATCTTATTTATATATTTATACATATATAAACTTGATTTTGGCATTTATAATTTGAAATAGTTTATAAAACATTTTTCAAAGAATTTAACGGAGTTTACATGACTTTAAAGATTTAACCAGGCTTTAAGTCATTTTGAAAGTATTTGGTAATTCTTAAAAGCATTCGGAAACCCTTTGTGTGATTATTATCACATACAGTTATTAACACAATTTATTATTGTGTTAAACTTGTATTCCCCCCCTAAAAAGCATATAAAACCATTTAAAAAGTTATATTATAGGGGTATGAACTCAGTTTGATAAACGGTGATTCGGGCAGCGTTTCGTTTCCCGGAAAGGAGTTTATTTGACGAGAAACCGGCTCAAATAGGGCAGAGTTTCGACTGGAGAGAGGATAAATTCTCGAGAATTCCGGGGCTCTGGGGCTTGCTTCGGGTTTTAGACACGATACCGGGGCCTTGGGGGGTCGTGAGAAAGTTTACGGGGTGAAAAGGTGAAAAAGGGGCAAAAATGGGGTGAAAAACCTCTCAAATCCGAGAAGGCTCGCACCCTTTATATAGGGGTGCGAGGGTTCGGCCGAGGGGATGAGTCAGCAGCCAGCTGGCGAGGGTTCGGACAGATGGCGAGACGAACGTGAGTCAGCGGGACACACGGCAGCTCCTGCGAACGCCACGTGCGAGGCTCGGACATATGGAGGCTTCTAAGTGGACCGAACTCCGGTCCAATGGGGAAGGAGCATGACGACTTCGGACCAATCAACGGGTGCCACGCGAGGCTGCGGTCCAATCAGAAGACGCCACGTGGAGGCTGCATGCGAAGGATGACGTGTACAAAGCCACCTATGTGAAATTGCCCGGTTTTCAAGATTTTCTTGATTTTTGTGCCAAAAACTTGCAAAAATCATAACTTTTGCATACGAGCTCCGCTTTCGGCGTTCTTTATATGCACGCGTAGGTAAAATTATACTCTACGACTTTCGTTTAGACTTCGTCGGCTGATTTTGACTTTATTTTTAATATTATTATTTTTAACAGACCGGGACAGGAAATCCGTTAAAAATTCATAACTTCTTCATCTGACGTCCGTTTTCGTCTGTCTTTTTACCGTTGTGCTACTTTTGATGAGACCTTTGGTTCTCGTTTAAGTTGAATCGGCTGAATATCGATCGATTTATATTTCGAATTTTTAGCTGTCTACTTCTAAACCGAAACTTAGAAAAATCATAACTTCCTCATACGAAGTCAAATTTTGACGTTCTTTTTATGAACGTTCTCGGTTTAACATATTCTATAACTTTCATATAGATTGTTAAGGCTAAAAAGCCTTTTATCGAAAATTCACTTTTTACACTAAATAGTGTTTTACCGGTTTTGTCGCGGATTTTCGATTGGTCATAACTTCTTCGTTATAACTCGGATTTCAGTGTTCTCTATATTTTTGGAAACCTTGTTACAAACTCTACCACTTGCTTCATCCCAATTATGATTATCGATCAATTTATTTTTGACCAAATTTTGACTGGTGTCACAATTATATTCGAAGGTTTATTCGATCTTGATTTTTATATAACTTATATAAACTCGGGGATTATACAAGGAAGTTATAGGTCTTCCTAGGAGTACACCATTTTAAGAAACAGAAACTCACATATTTCGAGTAACTTTTACCCGAGAGCATGCATGCATAAGGGTTGTATCGTCATAAAACTACTTTGCACCGTTTTGAAGTACAAAACAACTTTCATTCCGGAAATCATGCATCCAAATGGTTTTTATACAGATTTAAAATCTACGTAATATTACCACTCAAGAATACGATAACATTTATACATTTTGGTATGAAGGGACTAAGGCTACATTCCATATTACTAAGAAAATATACGATTTTCTGGAGGAACATACGAACATATTCAATGAACAAGAAACTCGTTTTCTAAAACAAAATGCTTATGAGCTCACCAACTTAAATGTTGACACTCTTTCAAAATAACTTGTATTCTCAGGAAACCAGTAGGCAGGTACACGCGCAGGTTTTCAAGAATACGGAGCATAATAGCTTCTAGTCTTAGTCTTTTTTACTGTATACATTTGGAAGTCATTCAAGTTATGTTTCAAATACAATGTAAACACTATATTATCAATACAATGGTTTTTGTTGCTTTGATTACTACTATTCAATTGTGATGATATTGTACACGACGTCCTCCGCCCCCGAACGTTTCCGCCGTCTCAGTTTGGGGGTGTGACACAATGTACTCCAAGGAGTAAGCCCAAAGTAGTACGAGGCTAGCTCCTATAAATGGGATGCGAGGTTCTCCTCAATTATTCACACCATCACCCTTCATTCTCTCTCAAACATCTCTCTAAACCCCTCCCAATCCCTTGTACATCCCAAGTGCTAAGAGGCGAGTCCTAGAGTGCCAGAAGGCTCCAAGAAGAAGACCTTTGGGCTCGGAAGTTCTGCCCCAGCAGAGCCCGCTTCCTAGCCAAACCTCCGAGTCAGTGAATTATGCTTACCCTACTTTAAGTATAGCTTATGTTTATGTTCAATATCGTTATTATGAACTTATAAACATTATTTATATATATATATATATATATATATATATATATACACATCAATATATATATTATAAAATATAAGAAACAAAGTGTTATGATAATATCTTTTAACTACTCACGGTACGGGGAATCTGGTTTGAAGGGCCGCATAGGGTTGTTGGATTTCAGAAGTGCTATAATGCCAAAATGGTCCTGCCCTCCGGTGTTTCATGTCTGGCCCCTGTCTTTACATTGTAGCTGAAAATAATTTTTGAACACTTATAAATGATTGTCGCTCGTAAATAGTCGCTATAAATATTAGACTAAAATCTTGCGGAAATGATATTAGGTTTCGTCGAAGGAAATTAGAATTGTTAGAAGCGAAGCACTGCCCTAGTTTGGAATCTTAACTTTAACAAGTGACTGTATAGTTACTTTCATCTTACCCATAGATATGAAGTATTTAATAAAAATTACGTGTTATTTGTGCATATTATCTATGTTCTTGATATCTATTATGGATGAACAAAGTATACATATTTTATTCGATTTAAATTTTATACATATTTTATACCTATAATTATGATGAGTAAAGATGGGTAGATGAAAGATGAGATGAGAGATGAAAGATACGATGAGATGAGAGATGAAAGATGCGCTGAAGGATGAGAGATGAAAGATGATATAGATGACGAGAGGTGAAAGATGATGAGAAAGGATGACCCAAGCGATGGCCCAGTCATCTAGCATAGTATAAATAATAACCATGGATTATTCTAGATAGTCCAATGGAACACTAGCGGGCTCGCAACCTGTAGGTGTTGTGAATGATATGTTCATCAGATGTACTCTAAAAACCCATTGACATGTATTGTGGGTGGACTCCCTAAAATAATACTATCAATAAAAGAGAAAAACCCTGTCGGTTATGGACTTAGTGCCTAACAAATAACCTCGACAACTATGTACTTATTTCCTGTTATATAAACCCTAGCAGCGATGGACGTCGTGCCTATTCCTTAGGACAATCCTTAGGAATAAATGAGTGAATGATAGATGATTCTTAGGGTAGATCCTTAAGAAATAAAGAAGATAATGAGGATGGGTATTTGGGTTAATTGTTTTGTGATGAAACATAATAACTTTATTATTATTTGTTGAAAACCCTATTTACTCACCAAGTTTCCCAACCTGACCCACTCAGTTTATTTGTATCACAGGTGTCGATACAAATCTGCATTACACTGTGAGATTAAAAGAGATGTAAATCACTAGTGTAAATGAATGTAAGGTCTGTTTATGCTTATGTTTCTGTATTGGCGATGACATTCCAAAGTTTTAATATAAACACAATAAATTTCTTCGGAAATGCTTTGATAATATATTTATCATGTTTTCTAGGAATAAATTCCGCAAAATTATTCTTTAAAAAGAATACTCTGATTTTCAAATGAGCATAAATAAAATTTTCAAAATGACCATGAATTTGGGGATGCCATAGTTGGTATCAGAGCATTAGTTTTAAAGAAGTAGGAATAAAGATTTATTTCTAGACTTAAACTTAGAATGCTAAGGATGATCGTGAGGAGTATGTCTGATATATTTTAGGAAGTACACCTGAATAGACACAAGCACTAGCTTAATTAGGGAAGATGCCTAAAATTATTTTATGTGCTACATGATTTGTGATGCTTTATGATGCCATTATTTGATTGGATCTATGGCTTGTTACCGACCGGATCTGGAAATTTATGTGTTCAGATTTCAAAACGTTTAATTACAGTATTAGAACTGACATGCAACTTTTCATAGCGATAAGGAGATTTATACGTCTATCATAAATAAAGCTTTCCCTATCTAAATTCTCATCACTACACACTAAATGTCTAATTGGGTGTATATATCGACATGGTGGGAACTAGAAGCGGATTCAGAAATGCTAATAGAAATACTAATGCTAATCAATAGCCTATGATTGAGCGTGCACCAGAGGTAGCAGCTGCATTCGAGCCAATCATGAGGGTGGGAGTCCAAGCAATGATTCACGCTATGATGGTTGGACAAAGGGAGGAGATGAGGCAAATGTTGCTTAATAGGGATGAACCTACTGTACCAATTACACAGCCTGAACTGAATGAGGGTTAGTCAGAAGAAGGAAACTATAGTACAACCGTTGTCCAAGATGAACCGCCAGTGGTTAAAACAAATAACCAAGAGGAAGGGATTAAAACAAATGGATGCAAGTACAAAGACTTCGCGACTTGAAAACCATCAAATTTTACTAGGAAATAAGATCCAATCGGAGTTGTGGACTGGATCTCTGAAATGGAGCTAGGTTTCATAACGTGTGATTGCAAGGGCAAGCTACAAACCACTTTTGCATTACGTCAGTTTAGGGGTGGCGTTGTTCGCTGGTGGAACACCTTGGGGAAGACCATAAGCCCCAATGAGCCACTACAACTAACATGGGCAAAGTTCTTTATCCACTTTAAATGCAAGTCCTGCTCAGCCCAAAACATGGTGTAACTAGAAAACAAGTTTCTATAATTGAAGAAGGGCAACATGTCCATTGACGAGTATGATGGGTTTTTGAGCATTCTAACACTTCCTAAGTGTACATGAAACCCTAATAACCTTGAATCTATGTTTTCTCTATATACATACAAATTTCTTTTCAAGGTTATTTCCTAACTAGCATGGCATGGGGATTACATAGAACATAAAACTAGTAGAAATACATACCTTGTTGTTGCTTGGATTCCTTTAAGACTTTGTGAGCCTAGCACCCCAAATGTTGTGCCTCAAATGCTTCACACAACACCACAAGACTTGGAATAACTTGAGAGAATGTCACTTAGCCTCAAAATCAGTTATGCCCTCTCTAGTAACCCTAGGTCCACTGGGTCACGATTTTGCTAGCCATAGGGTTCCTTTTATAGTGTTGTCACAATTAGGGTTTACACATGAATGCCCTTAATTGTCATGACTCTTGATTTCTCATGACCCATGGGTTTGTAACTCCCATAGACTATCCATGGAGCTCCATATGGTTATAACCATAACCCATAAACCATGGATCATTAATCCACCATAAAAGAATTTATGATTGTCATAATCAACCCTATATATTTAATTAGTCTCACTTTGATCACCAAATTAATACTAGATTAATACTTGACCAATACTAATTAAATAATACTATTATTAATATATTAGAACTTATAATATATTAATAATCATAAGTGCCTTATTCTCTCATTTAGTCGATCCAAGTATTGCAATGCCATGCAACCCAAATGGACCATGCTGGGTCGGGTCAAGTACATACCAAATAAAGTTATGGACTTAGACACTATATCCAACAGTCTCCCACTTGGATAAGTCTAATAACTATATTTGCAAATATGACTTCAAAATCCGACTAGCAATCGTAGCTCTTTCAAAGTCTCTTGGAACTGAGATGATGATGATACGCCATTTAAGATAAGTGATCATATAATCCTATGTTCTCATGATATCAGCCGGACAAACACATGGAACATGGTCTTACTTATTGTCCAGCATTTGTTTCTCGATCTCTGATTTGTTTCGACATAGAACTAAATTGAACACATCAATTAGGTTCTGACCGGGCCCGGTACATAGGTCAAAACCAAATCATCGAGGGGCCCAGATATCGCTTCTATTTCTAGAAGGAACAGATAAACTTCGACTGATATGCTTGTACTAACTACTTGTTGAATTATTCACAAAGGCACGTTTTATGACATCGAGTTACCAATGCGTTTTCGTTCAATCAATGAATAACCAACTCATAGTCAACAACTCATATCTCTAGGTTTGAAGATTAATATGATATTACCGTCTCACGATCACTCGAGATAAATTCCATGAAGTGATGCAAGTGAGCGTGGGTTGGATCCAATACTCAGCCCTTATGAGTACTCATGAATGTTGTAGCAACCATTGCATTGTCCAAAGCACTTTTAGACAAATCATACAAGCCAAATTCATGACAGTCTTAAATCAATACTTAGTTCCAAAGTTTGACTGACTGTGGATGGTTTGAATAATAACATAATTATTCTGGAAGTAAAAACATGCAAAATTGAAACATAGTAAACAATCAACACAAGATAGTAACACCTTACTCATAAATAAATAACAACTTTTATTTATCATCAAATGTCAATTACATTTTACAAGTTTCAGGAATCTAATTATTGAAACTAATATCATCCTTCAGCCCAATGCGCCTCGCATGCTGTAAATGCTTAACCCTGCTCAGTCCCTTCGTGAGGGGATCTGTCGGGTTATCATCTGATGATACCCTCTTAGCCACGAGGAGTCCTTCTTCTATTCGATGTCTGATGAAATGGTATTTTCTGTCAATGTGCCGAGATCTCCCGTGATCTCTCGGTTCCTTAGCCAAAGCAACCGCACTTTCGCTGTCACAGAAAATTTCCATTGGCTCTTTTATAGCTGGTACAACTCCAAGGTCTCCGATGAAGTTCTTTAGCCATATCGCCTCCTTAGCTGCTTCACTTGCTGCTATGTACTCTGATTCACAAGTAGAATCAGCTACTGTCTCCTGCTTGGAACTTTTCCAAGTAATTGCCCCTCCATTTAGGATAAAGACCCAACCTGACTGAGAGCGGAAATTATCCCTATCAGTCTGGAAGCCAGCATCGCTATATCCTTCCACTCTCAAGTCATCACTGCCTCCGAGGGTAAGGACCCAATCCTTAGTCCTCCGCAGATACTTGAGAATGTTCTTTACCGCTGTCCAGTGTGCCTTGCCAGGGTTCCCTTGATATCTACTGACCATGCTCAAAGCAATGGCCACATCAGGGCGAGTACAAGTCATAGCATACATGATCGAGCCCACAGCGGAAGCATATGGTATATGACTCATTTCAGCTATCTCAGCCTCTGTACTAGGACTCTGAGTTTTACTCAGCTTGGCATTACTCTGGATTGGTAATTCTCCTTTCTTGGAATCTTGCATACTGAACCTCTTCAGCACCTTATCCAAGTAAGTACTTTGACTAAGTCCAATTAGTCTCTTACTCCTATCTCTTAATATCCTTATCCCTAGGATATAGGCAGCTTCCCCAAGGTCCTTCATAGCGAAACACTTCCCAAGCCAGGACTTAACCTCCTGCAAGGTTGGGACGTCGTTTCCTATGAGAAGTATGTCATCCACATACAACACCAAGAAGCTAACTATGCTCCCACTAGCCCTGACATACACACAAGACTCATCCTCACTCCTAGAAAAGCCAAACTCTTTGACTTTCTCATCAAAGCAAAGATTCCATCTGCGAGATGCTTGTTTCAATCCATAAATGGATTTATCAAGCTTACACACTCTATTAGGGTATCTTTTATCGACAAAACCCTCTAGATGAGCCATGCAAACATCCTCAGCCAACTTTCCATTAAGGAAAGCGGTTTTGACATCCATTTGCCATATTTCATAATCATGAAATGTAGCTATGGCTAACAATACTCTAATAGACTTAATCTTAGCTACTGGTGAGAAGGTCTCATCATAGTCAACTCCCGGAGTTTGAGTAAAGCCCTTCGCAACCAGTCGCGCTTTGTAAGTATGTACATTCCCATCCATGTCGGTCTTCTTCTTGAAGATCCATTTGCACCCAACTGTCTTACGACCTGGTACATTGTCAACCAAGTTCCAAACTTGATTGTCATACATGGACTGAATCTCGCTGTCCATAGCCTCCTTTCATTTAGCAGACTCAGGGCCTGCCATGGCTTCCCTGTAGTTATTAGGTTCATCCAAATCTATTAGTGTACTATCACTAATAAATGTATCACCTTCAGTGGTGATGTGATAACCATAATAAAAATCAGGTGTGTTCCTCACCCTAGTGGAACGTCTTGGAGGTACAGACTCATCTATCGGATCAACAGGAGTGTCCTCCTCAGGTTGGTCGATAGCATTTGACGTTCCTTCACCACTTGACTCTTGAAGCTCTTCAAGGTTAATTTGCCTCCCACTGTCCCCTTGGCTTATGAATTCTCTCTCACGAAAGACTCATCTTCTTGCTACAAAGACCACATTATCACTGGGTCTGTAGAAGAGGTAACCAAAGGATCTATGTGGGTAGCCGATGAAAATACACCTCTCACTTCGAGGTTCAAGGTTATCATGAGTCTCACGCCTCATGAAAGCTTCACAACCCCAAATGTTGATGTGGTCCAAATTGGGAACTTTCCCAGTCCACATCTCGTGAGGTGTTTTGGCACCCTTTTTAGTAGGGACTAGATTAAGGATATGGGCGGCAGTCTCTAAGGCATACCCCCAGAAAGAGATTGGTAACGAAGCTCGACTCATCATGGAACGAACCATATCCAGCAAGGTTCGATTGCGCCTCTCAGCTACACCATTCAACTGTGGTGTTCTGGGAGGTGTCAATTGTGAGACAATCCCACATTCCTTAAGATAGTCAAGGAACTCAATGCTAAGATACTCTCCTCCCCGATCGGATCAGAGCATCTTGATGTTCCTGCCCAATTGATTCTCGACTTCCTTCTTAAACTCTTTGAATTTTTCAAAGGTTTCTGACTTATGCTTGATTAAGTAAATATATCCATATCTACTGTAATCATCAGTAAAAGTCACATAATAGCGATTAGCATCCCTTGTAGCAACTCTGAAGGGCCCACACACATCCGTGTGTACAAGGTCCAACAAACCTTCACCCCTATCACTAGTACCTGTGAAGGGTGACTTTGTCATTTTTCCAAGTAAACAAGACTCGCAACTATCATCTGACTTGAGGTCAAATGATTCCAAAACTCCAGCCTTTTGGAGTTGGCCTATGCGCTTCTTGTTAACATGTCCAAGACGATAATGCCACAAGGATGCTTTATCCAAGCTATCTGAAGAATCAATATACAACACATTATTTCCTAGATTGTCTACAACATTCACAGCTTCATATACACCATCACAAGGTAATGCTTTAAAGTACAGTACATCATTGTAATAAACATTAATGGCACCATTTTTATTATCAAATGAAAATGAAAAACCTTGTTTGTACAAGCCATGAAAAGAAATAATATTTCTCGCCATTTCGGGCGAGTAACAACACTTATTCAAATCTAACATTAACCCTTTATTAAGCAATAAAGAATAAACTCCTATCTTGGTAACATGTGATGCTTTCCTGTTGCCCATGACTAAGTTTATCTTCCCGTGCTCCACTTGCTCACTTCTTCTTAGTGCCTGCAAATCAGTACAGATGTGAATGCCACAACCTGTATCAAGCACCCAAGAATTAGCATTAGATGAGTTGTTAGACAATATTGTGTAAATACCTGCATGGGTGGGTTTAACCTTACCATCCTTTAGATCTTGTAGATATTTGGGGCAGCTTCGCTTGAAGTGTCCCTTATCCTGGCAATAGAAGCACTGTGCTTCCTTTGGGTTTGAAGAAGGAGTAATGGGACCTTTCTTTGTCCCACTTGAAGAGGAACCATCAAGAGTCTTACCCTTGGTACCCTTCGAAGGGCTTTTCCTCTTCTTACCTTTTCCCTGCCCAATAGCCAGAACAGGGGCCGTTGAAGGAGTAGAAGTAGCAACTGCTTTACCCTTAAGGCCATTTTCAGTTGTCCTTAAGAGTCCTTGAAGTTTGCTAAGTGTGACTTCCTCCTTGTTCATATGATAAGTCATACGAAACTGATCATAACTTGGAGGTAAGGAATGGAGAATGATGTCAATCGCCATTTCCTCAGGAAAGTCAACATTTAGCTTTAGCAACCGGTCAACGAACCTTTGCATCTTTTGCAAGTGACCGGTGATGGGTTCACCATCCTTCATCCTTGCGGTTATCATGGAGGAGATGAATTCATACCTCTCCTGACGCGCGCTCTGATGGTACCTTTCCATCAGATCCAGGTGCATCTCATAGGGGTAGAAATCTTCATAGGATTTTTGAAGTTCAGGAGTCATGGTGGCCATCATGATGCATGCTACTTTAGTAGCATCCTTTTTCATGTGCAACAAACTCCGCAAACTCTTCAGGAGTAGCAATGGCTTCACTCACAACCTTAAGCTCCCTATCGAGGACATATTCTTTGTCCTCATAGCGGGTAATCATTCTGATGTTTCTGATCCACTCATTGAAATTGGATCCATCAAAGATGACCTTACCACACAAGTTCATAAGGGAAAAGGAGCCTGTTGGGTTTGAGCCAGAAGCATTGTTGGAAGACATCTGAAAGGAAAGAAAGACAAGTTTCATTAGATTAGGAATCCTTAATAATTCACCCAAATGAAATATTAAGGCTAGGATCCAACAAACTATTTATAGTTGGAAGAGGGATGCCGTAATCCATACTATAAAATATTTGAAGGTAGGTAAATGACGATTTACCAATTTCCACCATAAGAACGAAATATTTTATTATTAGGGTTTATTGGTTTTGAAACTCCTAGATCTTTTGAGATACATTGAACTTTTCAATGACATGTTTGAATCTCGATTGTGCCCTCTCAAGTTTGTGACTGGGATGCCGAGGATCACAAACAAGGTGTGAATAACCATACAAATTGACTTGGTACCCTCAACAATATTACCTAATCGATGTGCTGGTTAACCACACACGCTCCACCGATCTATAATAAAGTCAAGTTACGCTTTGCCACTCTTACTAGTCCATGTTAGTGTGCCGGTTAACCACACACGCTCCACTAACGACTTGGTAAGGTACAAAGTGTAATTTTATGGGCTAGCACCAATTTCACATTTTCCTAAAGTAACTAAGATTGGGAATTTATAATGTATAGTTACTTTATAATTCATTATACTTTTAACAAGTATTTAAAGTCGTATCCTACCCGTTCGGCTAACGACCCTCCACCGATCAAGGAAGCGGTGGGTGAGAGTGGACACCCATTAAGTCACCATTTTATAGGCAACAACCTTATACCCCCCTTATAGACTGGCTTCGTGAATGAGGCCTACTAACGGTAAGAATGACATATTCTTATACATATCTATATAATAAAATTATAATAATAGTATAAGTGTTGATTTTTAAAGTTTTCAAAAATCTAAGGTTTAATTTGGAATTAGAGTATTAAAGTGTAAGACTTTTCAAATTCCAAAACTTGAGGGCAAGATTTGAAACTATTCCAAGTCTCTTCAATCTCTTCAATTTGTAACTTATGAGTTTTAATGGTTCATAAAAATGAAGACTCTTCATTTTATGAAACCTCTTTAGTTCTTTAATCATAATTAAAAGAAGTGACTTTTGGTTATCCATAACTTGAGGACAAGTTATGGACACCATCAAAGCCATTAAGATCATGAATTAAACACACATGGAGGTTACATATAATTCCTATGATCTTCTAAAAACTCATATGAACACAAATTCATGTCAAGCAATTTCAAGAAAATCATATAAACATATACAATACTTGAAAATTGATAAAAGTCATGTAAAATGGGTTAACATAATCATTATCATTTTGAAAAACAGATTTTACAAGTCCAAAACAGATTGGGATAATGATCTTAATCCATTTCCAGCAACAAAACTCGAAAAAACTGCCTAGCACGCTCCTACTCGCCGAGTGCATTATTCTACTCGGCGAGTAGAATGAATTTGTTCATGGACTCGTCGAGTCCTCCCCATGGACTCGGCGAGTCCAGTCGTCAGAATGCAGAATTTTCGATTTTTAAGTAGTTTTGCATCAAGTATACAGAAAACAATCCTAGTCTCTGATACCACTGATGGGTTTTTGAGCATTCTAACACTTCCTAAGTGTACATGCAACCCTAATAACCTTGAATCTATGTTTTCTCTATATACATGAAAATTTCTTTTCATGGTTATTTCCTAACTAGCATGGCATGGGGATTACATAGAACATAAAACTAGTAGAAATACATACCTTGTTGTTGCTTGGATTCCTTCAAGACTTTGTGAGCCTAGCACCCCAAATGTTGTGCCTCAAATGCTTCACACAACACCACAAGACTTGGAATAACTTGAGAGAATGTCGCTTAGCCTCAAAATCGGTTATGCCCTCTCTAGTAACCCTAGGTCCACTAGGTCACGATTTTGCTAGCCATAGGGTTCCTTTTATAGTGTTGTCACAATTAGGGTTTACACATGAATGCCCTTAATTGTCATGACTCTTGATTTCTCATGACCCATGGGTTTGTAACTCCCATAGACTATCCATGGAGCTCCATATGGTTATAACCATAACCCATAAACCATGGATCATTAATCCACCATAAAAGAATTGATGATTGTCATAATCAACCCTATATATTTAATTAGTCTCACTTTGATCACCAAATTAATACTAGATTAATACTTGACCAATACTAATTAAATAATACTATTATTAATATATTAGAACTTATAATATATTAATAATCATAAGTGCCTTATTCTCTCATTTAGTCTATCCAAGTATTGCAATGCCATGCAACCCAAATGGACCATGCCGGGTCGGGTCAAGTACATACCAAATAAAGTTATGGACTTAGACACTATATCCAACAGAGTATATCAATGCCTTCAAAGAAAAGATGGAGTTTGCTTTGCGCATCGTCCCTGACGAACTAATGAAAGTCGATAAGTATATGAAGGGACTACCAAGGGAGTATGTTGTACCAGTACGTCGGGCACATACTCTTGAGGTGGCTATTTGGGCTGCTAAGTCTGTTGAGGAGATAATCAAGAGTAAAGCCGCCAATAGGGTTGAAGTTGGCGAGAAGAGGAAGTTTGAGGGGTCTTCAATATCCGAAAAGAAAAATAGGTTCCCAAAGTCTGACTCCAACAAAAAGAGCTATGGGGATAACAATGAAGAAAAGTGGTGTGACAAGTGTAGAAGGAAACACATTGGGAGATGCTCTAAAGAGGTGACCTGCTTCAAATGCGGGAAAACTGGTCACTATGCCGGTGAATGCACGGCCAAGAGAAAAGCCTGCTTTAAATATGGTGAAAAAGGACACTTCAAGCAAGACTGGCAAAATAGGCAAGGAACTACAAAGCCAAAGGTACCACTGAAGCCAAAGGAAAGAGCATTCCCAATTATCCTTGATGAGGCGGGAGAAAATTATCAGGAGTGAGGATCTATATATCCGAAGACCAAGGTATGAAGTAGCCATATAGATAGTATCATTTGGTGCAGCCTAATATAAGAGGCATAGTGTAGAGTGAACTTCAACATCTATGTAATTGTTTCAAGAAATAAAATAAACCTTGGTTTTGTTATCTGGTGTGTTAAGTTGCTATGTGAAATTCTTGTATGGTGACTTGGAAAACTGCGAGACAATACTTGGGATGAGTATGAGTAGGTGTTAAAGGTAGTAGAGGCCTATACTACTAGAAGTACAGGACACACACTTGGATCAGGAAAAGTCCAAAGGTTACCAAGGCGCTAGTAGAAATTATTATGTTTTGTTCATGTCTGTCGTTACCATTGTTTTGGTAATAACTAAGAAGATTATTATTATTCCGACCCTAATGGTCATATCATATCGAGTCTGACTACGATATGTATTCTGCATGGTTTAGAGAACCATGTTCGATGTAGCATCCGACTTAATCCAGAAGATTGAAATGAAAGATAATCAAAGAAATCAATAGAAGTATTGCAATCGTTGTTAAATTAAGAAGCTTGTAGCTAGAAGTGCTACATGCTAGAATGTGATTATTTTACATTAGAACCTGAAGGAAGGTATATTCCATTCTGGAATTCGACTCTAAAAGACCTGAGTCTGAGCATGGCATCATACGATGCGAGGTCATTTGAACATGACCCATCGATCTGTTAGGATAATCGATGTAACGAACCTGTCTTAAGTTAAGTAGGAGTCTCCAACAAGGATCAAGTTTGTAACTCAAAGATTACAATTGAAAGTTCAACATAGGATAAAGAGCGGGTGTACGATTGAGCACCGCCAGTAGTCAAGAAGTTCAAGATGTTAAATACTCATTTGAAAGGACATAAGAGTTAAGATTATAACCTAGGATGATAAGATAACTTATGGAGTCAATGTACAAGCCCTATTTTGTTGATGATTCTGGGACGTAATCATCCTAAGGGGGAGATAATTGTAACGCCCGTAGATCCGGGCTAGTCAATTTAGAGACAATAAGCGTCATAAATGTCTTTTTGATAGAATATCATTTAGAATAAATAATCTGAACCAAGTTATAGTATATTTCACAAGGTTTCCGTACATATAAAGAATGTTGAAATCCGAGTTATAACGAAGAAGTTATGAACTGTCGAAGTTTTACGTCGCCACCTACGCGTGGATATAAAGAACTTCAAAAACAGAGCACGTATGCGAAAGTTATGGAATTTAGAAGTCAGGACTATGATGTTGCGAGGAGGGTGATGTGGCAAAAGTCTGGCCCTTGCTTGTTCCCCACGGCCTCGCATCCGAAGCTGACAGCAGCCCCCTCGGACACGAAGCGTAGTCTCGTACGCCCAGCCTACTGAGTACATGCAACGTACTCTGAGGAGTACGCCGAGCATAGTCTGAGGCCAGCTCCTATAAATAGGATGCGAGGTTCTCCTCAATTCTTCACACCTTCACCTTTCTTTCTCTCTCAAACGTCTCTCTAAACCCCACCAATCCCTAATATTTCCCAAGTTCTAAGAGGTGAGTCTCAAAGCGCCAGAAGGCACCGAGAAGAAGTGCTTTCGACTCGGAAGTTCTGCCCCCGCGGAGCCTGGTTCCTAGCTAAACCTCCTAGTAAGTGAGTTATGCTTACCCTAATTTAAGTATAGCTTATGTTTAAGTTCAATATTATTATTATGAACTTATAAACAATATATATATATATATATATATATATATATATATATATATATATATTATAAAATATAATATACAAAGTGTTATTATAATATCTTTATCTACTCGTGGTACGGGGAATCTAGTTTGAAGGGCCGCATAGGTTTGTTGGATTTCAGAAGTGCTATAATGCAAAAATGGTCCTGCCCTCCGGTGTTTCGTGTCTAGCCCCTATCTGTACATAGTACTTGAAAAGTATTGTTTAACACTTATAAAACATTGTCGCTTGTAAATAGTCGCTAAAAATATTAGACTAAAATTTAGCGTTAATGATATTAGGTTTCGTCAAAGGAAAATATAATTGTTAGAAGTGAAGCGCTGCCCGAGTTTGGAATTATCACTTTAACAAATGAGTGCATAGTTAATTCAATCTTACACATAGATATGAATTATTTAATATAAATTACATGCTATGTGTGCATATTATCTGTGTTCTTGATATCTATGCTGGATGAACAAAGTATACATGTTGTATTCGATTTAAACTGTATACATATTTTATACCTATAATTATGATGAGTAAAGATGGGTAGATGAAATATGAGATGACAGATGAAAGATGGGATAAGATGAGAGATGAAAGATGAGATGAATGATGAGACATGAAAGATGATATAGATGATGAGAGGTGAAAGATGATGAGAATCGATGACCCAAGCGATGGCCCAGTCGTCTAGCAGCATATAGATGACAACCACAGACTATTCTACACAGTCATGTGGAACACTAGCAGGCTTGCAACCTGTAGGTGTTGTGAACGATATGTTCATCAGATGTACTCGGAAAACCAATTCACATGTATTGTGGGTGGACTCCCTAAAATAATACTATCAATAAAAGAGAAAAACTCTGGCAGC
Source organism: Lactuca virosa (assembly GCF_052849685.1). Lineage (NCBI taxonomy): Eukaryota > Viridiplantae > Streptophyta > Magnoliopsida > Asterales > Asteraceae > Lactuca > Lactuca virosa. The sequence goes on along the minus strand of NC_136428.1, from coordinate 274,292,285 downwards.
TATGGACTTAGTGCCTAACAAATAACCTCGACAACTATGGACTTAGTGCATGTTATATAAACTATGGCAGCGATGGGCTTCATGCCTATTCCTTAAGACAATCCTTAGGAATGAATGAGTGAATGATAGATGATTCTTAGGGTAGATCCTTAAGAAATAAAGAAGATAATGGGGATGGGTAATTGGTTTAATTGTTTGATGATGAACGTAATAACATTATTATTGTGGGTTAAAAACCCTATGTACTCACCAGGTTTCCCAATCTGGCCCACTCAGTTTATTTGTATCAAAGGTGTCGATATGATGCTACGTTATACTGAGAGATTAAGGAGATGTATCACTAGTGTAAATGAATGTAAGGTCTGTTTATGCTTATGTTTATGTATTAACGATGACATCCCAAAGTTTTAAAAGGAATAAAATACATTTATTCGGAAATGCTTTGATAATATATTTATCATGTTTTTCTAGGAATAAATTCCGCAATATTCTTCTTTAAATAAATACTCTGATTTTCAAATAAGCATAAATAATAAATTTTAAAATGACCGTCAATTTGGGGATGTCATAGTCGGCCACCAAATTGGCCTTCCCCGGATGGTAAAGCATCTCATAATCATAATCCTTTACCATATCCAACCACCAACGCTGCCACATGTTCAGATTAGGCTGATCCACCATATACCTCAAACTCTTGTGATCCGTGTAGATTGTGCAATGGAACCCATAGAGGTAATATCATTGAATCTTGTGGGCGAACATCATAGCCCCCAGCTCCAAATCATGCATAGGATAGTTCGCCTCATGAGGCTTCAACTGCCTCGAAGCTTAATGTAACACCCGCAGATTCGGGCTAGTCAATTTAGAGATAATAAGAGTTAAAAATTTCTCTTTGATAGAAGATTATTTAGAATAAATAATCCTAACCAAAATATAGTATATGTCACAAAGTTTTGAACATTTAAAGAACGCTGAAATCCGACTTTCAGTGAAGAAGTTATGACCCATCAAAGTTTCACGATTAAACCAATACGGCTCTGAGTATCGCAAAAAGTAAATTTTTAATAAAATACTTTTTAGCCTTAGCAATCTAATTTTTTTTTGCAGTAGACGTTAAACCGAGAGCGTGCATATAGAGAACATCCAAATATGACTTCATTTAAGGAAGTTATGATTTTTCTAAGATTCAGCGTAGCATTATACAACTTGGAAATTGAATTTTAGATCGATCGAACATTAGCCGACACAACCTAAACGCGAATTGAAGATCTGATTAAAAGGAGCTCAACGATATAAAGAAAGTCGAAAATTGACGTCGGATGAAAAAGTTATGAATTTTTAACGGACATTAACAGTCTAAGCCTATTAAAATATAACTTTAAAACTAAAAAAAAATTAGCGGACGAAGTCTAAGCGAAAGTTGTAGATATCATCGACACCTATGCGCGGATATAAAGAATGTCAAAAACGGAGCTCGTATGCGAAAGTTACGAATTTTAGAAGATAATTAATTTTTGGATTAACTAGCGAGTGACACGTGGCAAGATCTAGGCCACACCTTCTTCCCCACGGCTTGCCACCAGATTTCGACATGTGGCACATTACGCCCAATATAATTTTTTAGTATGCCCATCGTAACCCATAAAAAAGCCATTACGCCCAGCGTAATTCTTGAGTATGCCCCACGTACTCGTTTGTTGGCAACTATATAATATATGGCTTTTTTCACTCTTTTTCTCACATCTCTTCAACCAATTCTCACCCAAACCTCCCCAAATCCTCAAGGATTTTCTCTAGCACCTAGAATGCCCCTAGAAGTAGATCTTTCGGCTTAGAAGTTCTGCCCATGCAGAGCCCGGTTTCTCACTAAACCGCCTTTAAGTGGAGTTATGCTTACCATACTTTATGTATAACTTATGTTTAAGTTCATTATAGTTATTATGAGCCTATAAAAAAGAGTTATTAGTGATTCAAAGTCGTTATACTCTTTGATCTACTTACGGGAGAGGTGTCTAGAATGGTCACGTTAGCTTGGTTGTTGGATTTCAGAAAGGCTATACGCTGAAATGGTCCTACCTCCCAATTGTCCTACCTGGCTGAGCCTTACTTTATAGATCATGAAGTATACTTTTAATTAATACTGAATCTAGACTAATAACTTGTCGCAAAAAATATTAGACTAAAACTAAGTAATAATGATACTAGGTTTCATCGAAGGGAAAGACAATTGCTAGGAACGAAGCGGTGTCCGAATTTCGAGTTGTCACTTTAACAAGTGAGTGAATAAACCCTTTCATGAACATGATTTTAATGCAAGTATTAATAAAAGTATAAAATATATGTTTAAAGTGTATATGTGAGTTATATGCTTATTATCTGGAAATATGTGTTGTATGTATATTTGATGATATATGGTATGCGAACCAGACATGGTTCTATATGTGTTAAGATATATTTACATGATAATAATAATAGTAGTATTATAAATGAGAAGATAAATGTATGATAATACTTAAAACTCTGTATAAAATATTACACTAAATTTGGATAGTGTTGTCGAAACAGAGTTAGTATTGAAAGTTGATTATAAGCATTGTAGGCATGCCTAGTGATGAAATAAGACTCAAAAGAGATGCTTAGTTCAATCAAGTTTGGATATTAGGTAACATCTTATTAAAGGTACATGTGTGATCGGAATAGAGAGTAGAAACTATGTTCGAGGAGGCTGATGATCGATGGTGTATGTCCTACGTACAAAAGTAATTCCTATGTACCAAGTCTTTTTCAAAGCTCTGTATCTCAGGCGTTGCTTATGCGGGAGTATTTTTATGTTCTGGGGTACGAGTCCTACTTATACCAGGGTACTATAATGTGCCAGAAGTACTATCATGTACAAAGTTCTTTTGACACTATCATATGTGAGAGTACGGGAGCGTACGAGAGTACTTTATTAGTATTTCTACATGCTTTTTCTTTTGGTGAGCTTTGAGTGTCAGCTTTTCCTTTCACGAAATAATTAAGGGAACTTCATAGACTGCCTAATAGAGTGTGTCAGTAATAGACCACTACTAGGTATATCAGATGTTGTATTGTTGGATAGGGTAAGTCTGGGGGTAAAATACCTCATGGTGTCAGACCACTTCTAGGCACAACTATCTAGATAACCATCCCTTACTTAATTGTCTTTTTGACAGGGAATTTCCAAAGCAGTTTCGTCAGTTTATTGTTCATATTGATCGTTTAGGCTAGATCTTGTTGAGCTTTGAGTATGAGCTCATCCCACTCTTAGTTACTTTAGGAAAAATATGAATTTGATGCTAACCCATGAAATTTCACATTCCACATTATTAGTCGTTAGTAGAGCATGTGTGGTTAACCGGACACTAATATGGGACTAATAATGTTGGCAATAGGTGTCTCGTAGATTATCATCGAATTAATGGAGCGCGTGTGGTTAAGTGGCACGTTCATTTTAGATGATAAATGACATCGAGAGTACCAAGATAATTTGCATGGTTATTCACATCTCGTTTGTGATCCTCGACATCGCAGTTAGGGCTGTCAAATCGGGCAGTCGTGTCGTGTTTTTGTTTGACACGACACGACACGACAATGTTTTGTATAACACGAACACGACACGACACGATGTCGTGTTTTTTTTCATTAACACGAAAACGAACCAATTAAAACACGACAACACGACACGACACGACAAAGATAATATTACATAACTATTAGTGTATTTCATTCATACTTAAAGATATATAACACGATAAAAACGACAAATATGAAAAACCCGACAACCAGATGCTTAATCGTGTCAACTTCGTGTCGATTTATGAACACGAACACGACACGGCACGACATCGTGTTTTTTAATCTTGACACGAACACGACACGAACACGAATTCGAATTTTGATTTCGTCCAGATTTCATTTCGTTTCGTGTATTTTTGTCGTGTCGTGTCATAAATTGACACCCCTAATCGCAGTCACAATGTGAGAGCATAATCGATATTAAACATGCCATTGAATAGTTCAATGAATCTGAAAAGATCTAGGAGTTTCATAAGATTGAAATTGGTAAATGCTTTACCTACCTAAAATAGATTCAAATTTGATTACGACATCCCTCTTCAGATTTCGAATCGAAAATATGGATCCTAGCCTTAATTTAAATTTTTGGGTTAATAATTAAGGATTAAAATCAACTAACTTGAATTGTCTATTCTCCCTTTATAAATGTCAAGTTCAGACAACAATGGTCTTCATTGCTATTCTGGAAATGTTTTTCCTTCTCTATCTGAAGATGGTCTACCACGTGTTGATCAAGGTGAAATAATGTTCCCTTCATCAAGCAATGGTGGAACTGGAAATCATGCTTCTCCTCCACCTCCTCTAGTGACTCTCCTTCAGTCATGTCTTCTTCAAGTTGAAAAGTACGAAACTAGTCAAGCCCTATTCGCATGCAAACTGTTGGATTAGTGTCTAAGTCCATAACTATATTTTGTATGTACTTGACCCGGTTGTAGCATGGTCCTCACCGAAGCAACTTGACTGGATGAATAATAGAGAAAAAGGTTATTATTCTTCATTAATATATTATATGCATAATATATTAAAGGTGAAATCCTATTTGTTTAATTAATATTGGTCAAGAAATAATAAAGAATTAATTTTGTGATCAAAAGATATTAATTGAACTAAGGGGACTGGAATTGCAATTATAAGATAATTGGATTTTGGGTTGAGGAACCCTAAAGAAGGGATGGACGAAATCAAGGTAGAAGCCCACATTGAATTCTTCCATATGAGGTCTTCTGGAAGGATCATGTGGACAGCTTGGTGCCTAAGTAATCCAATTAGGGTTTTGACTGAAACCCTAGCAGCTCACCTATATAAGGAACCCCTTGGCTTGCATTTTTCGGCTACCATAACCCTAATAAGAGTTCATAGAGTCAAAAATATCTTCCCCTCTCTCTCTAAGTTTCTCCAACTTGCTTTTGTGTTTGTGATCTATTAGAGGCACAACATTTGGGGTGCTAAGGTTCTCAAAAGCTCAAGATCTTCAAACAACAATCAAAGGTAACTTTCTAACTTGTTTATTAGATGTTAATTTCCTTTTTGTTGTATGCTATACTAGGGTTTGCAAGTCTTGGACAATTGTTGCATGTACAAACAGAAAAACTAGATCCAAGCATTAGGGTTTGCATGAACACCATAGGAATGTTGTTTTGCTCATAACCCAATAATGGTATCAGAGCCTAGATCGTTTCTCTTTTGTATTTGATGCATAGATAATTTTTTCAAGCTTAAAAGTCGGAAATTTCAGCCTCTGATTGATGGACTCGTCGAGTCACCGGATGGACTCGGCGAGTTAGGGCTACTCAGCGAGTCCTGTTCAGTGACTCGGCGAGTCGACTTGTCTGGTGGCTGACTTTTCAGGATTTTGACTAGAATTGAATTGGGATAATTACCAAAAACGATTTTGACTGATAAAATTCAATTTTTTCAATATGGTATTGATTATCCTAATTCAATTGAAGGATAATTATAAAAAATAAGATAATTACATGTTTTATAATATAAATTTAATTATTTGTATTTTTCATTTGAATTATCTTGTAAAGGAAATGATTAGATTAAATTGTGTGATAAATATTAATAATAAGATTAATTAATAATTTTTCAAATTTGATCTAAAAGATGTTTTGAAAATTTTCAAAACTTGCCCTCAAGTTTTGGAATTTAAATTTTTTGATTAAAAGTTTAATTTTGAAATATTTAAATTCTAAACCCTAGAATTTTACAAGTTTAAAATTCAACCCTTATACTATTATAATATTATAAGAATAATGATTATATATATGTATAAGATTGAGCTAGTCTTACCGTTAGTAGGCCTCATTCACGAAGCCGATCTATAAGGGGGGGGGGGGGGGGGGCATAAGGTTGTGGCCTATAAAATGTCAGTTTAATGGGTGTCTACTCTCACCCACCGCTTCCTTGATTGGTGGAGGGTCGTTAGCCAAATGGGTAGGATATGGCAACTAATTCCTCATTAAAAGTATAATGATTAATAAAGTAACTAAATGCTTTTATAAAATTCCCAATCTTAGTTACTTTAAGAAAAATTTGAAATGATGCTATTCCATGAAATTACACTTTGCACCCTACCAAGTCATTAATGGAGCGTGCATGGATAACCGACACACTAATATCGACTAGCAAAGGTGGCGAAGGGTAGCTTGATGTTTATCATAGATCAATGGAGCGTGTGTGGTTAACCGGCACATTGATTAGGTGATTTGTAACATCGAGAGTACAAAGTACATTGGCATGGTTATTCACACCTTGTTTGTGATCCTCGGTTTCCCAGTCACAAACTTGAAGGGCATATCGAGATTTAAACATGCCATTGAAAAGTTCAATGAATCTCAAAAGAATCTAGGAATTTCAACTCATTTAAAACTTAATTGTCCTTTTCGTTTTTCATGGTGGAAATTAGTGAATCGTCATTCGCTTACCTTCAAATTATTTGCAATTTAGATTACGGCATCCCACTTCTAAGTTGTGAATAATTGTGTTGGGTCCTAGCCCTAATTTCTCATGTGGGTGTTTAATTGGGGATTCTTATCTAATCAAACTTTGTCTCTTTTCTTGTTCAGATGTCTACTTCAAAGAATAACGCTTCTGCGTCAACCCCTGCTGTCTCATTCTCACTTATGAATTTGTGTGGGAGGGTGATTTTTGACGGGACCAACTTTAATGATTGGATCTGCAATATCCGCATGGTCACCCGCTACGAGGACAAGGAGTATTTCCTCGACAAGAAGCTGAAGGAGGTTGATACCAACACTGCTACTACCGAGGAGATTGATGCGTTCGAAGATCACGAGCGAGATGCTACGAATGTTCATTTCATGATGCTCACAACAATGACTGCTGAACTCCAAAAGTCCTACGAGGACTACTACCCCTACGAGAAGCATCAATATTTGGTGGATAGGTACCATCAAAGTGCGAGGCAGAAAAGGTACGAGATCATTCCTGCGATGACCACTACTAAGATAAAGGATGGAGAGTCCATCACGGCTCACCTGCAGAAAATGCAGAGGTAAGTGGACTGCTTGCTGAAGTTAAATGTTAACTTCGATGAGGAGCTGGCCGTAGAAATCATTCGACACTCCTTACCTCCTTGTTACAACCATTTTCGTATGACCTACCACATAAACAAGGAGGAGGTCACTCTAAGCAAGCTTTAAGTCCTGCTAAGGACTGCTGAGAGTAGTCTGAAAGATAAATCTGTTGAATTAACTCCTGCTTCTACTGCCTCCGTCTTGGCTGTTGGGCAAGGAAAGGGAATGAAGAGGACGGCTCCTTCGAAGAGCCACAAGGGAAAGTTCCACGATGGCACCTCTTCTAGTGGAACCAAGGCTGGTCTCGCTACACCCTCTTCCAACCCGAACGATGCAGAGTGCTACTACTGCCACGCGAAAGGGCATTGGAAATGATGCTGCCCGAAGTACTTGCAAGATATCAAGGACGGGAAGATAAATCCATCCTTCACAGGTATTTATACTATTGATTCTAACAACTCATCACATGTTTTGTCTTGGGTCCTCGATACAGGATGTGATTTTCACATTTGTTCTGATTTGCATGGTCTAAGAAGAAGTATGGATGTGGAGCATGGGAACATAAACTTGATCTTGGGGAATAGGAAAGCGTCGTCTGTCACCAAGATTCGAGTTTACTCTTTAGTACTTAGTAATGGGTTAGGTTTAGATTTGAATAATTGTTGTTGTTCGTCAGAAATGACACGAAACATTATTTCTTTTCATGGTTTGTATAAACAAGGTTTTATATTTTCGTTTGAAAGTGAAAAAGGTTCTATTAATGCTTTCTTTAATGGTACTTTCTATTTTGAAGCATTGCCTTGTAATGGTATATATAAAACTGTGATGGTTGTAGATAACTTAGGAAATGATGTTTTGCATATTGATTCTTCCAATGATTTGGACAAAGCATGCTTGTGGCATTGTTGTCTTGGACATGTAAACAAGAAACGCATAACCTAACTCCAAAAGGATGGAGTGTTGGAGTCATTCGACCTTAGGGACGATGACGTGTGCGAGTCTTGTTTACTTGGAAAGATAACCAAGTCACCCTTCATTGGTACTTGTGAAAGGGGTGAGGGTTTATTGGATCTCATACACATCGATATGTGTGGGCCCTTTAGATCCACCACAAGGGATGCAAAGCGCTTCTATGTGACTTTCACCGACGATTATAGTAGATATGGGTATATCTACTTGATCAAGCACAAGTCAGAAACCTTTGAAAAGTTCAAAGAGTTTAAGCAAGAAGTGGAGAATCAGCTGGCCAGGAAAATTAAGATGCTCCGATCCGATCAAGGTGGTGAGTACCTTAGTCTTGAATTCCACGACTACCTCAAGGAATGCAGAATTGTTTCGCAATTTACGCCACCTAGGACACCGCAGTTGAATGGTGTGTATGTGAGGCGTAATCGTACCTTGTTACACATGGTTCATTCCATGATGAGTCGTGCTTTGTTACCTATCTCAGTTTGGGGGTATGCCATAGAGACTGTCGCCCATATCCTTCATCTGGTCCCTACTAAGAAAGTTGTCAAAACACCTGACGAGTTGTGGACAGGGAAAGCTCCCTCGTTGGCACATATCAAGGTTTGGGATTGCGAGGCTTTCGTAAGACGAGAGACTCATGACAAGCTCGAACCTCGTAGTGAGTCGTGTATTTTCATCGGCTATCCACAAAAGTCCTTTGGATATCTCTTTTATAGACTGAGTGACATTGTTTTCTTCGTTGCGAGGAGAGGGGTTTTCCGAGAGCGAGAACTCATAAGCGAAGGGGACAGTGGGAGGCAGATTGATCTTGAAGAGCTTCAAGAATCAAGCGATCAAGGAACGTCTAACACTAGTGCTCAACCCGAGGAGGAAACTCCTATTGAACCGATTGACGAGTCCTTACCTCTTAGTAGTTCCAGTAGAGTTAGTGTTCCGCCTGTGTTGTATGGTTTTCATATAACAAGTGAAGGTGATACGTTTATTAGTGATAGCATACTAGTAGTTTTGGATGAACCTAACAGCTACAAGGAAGACATGGCAGGCCCGGGGTCTACGAAGTGGAAAGAGGCTATGGACATCGGGATTCAGTCCATGTATGACAACCAAGTTTGGAATTTGGTTGACAATGTGCCAGGACGTAAGACGGTTGGGTGCCAATGGATCTTGAAGATGAATACCGACATGGATGGGAAAGTACACACTTATAAGGCACGATTGGTTGCGAAGGGCTTTACTCAAACTCCTAGAGTTGACTATGATGAGCCCTTCTAACCAGTAGCGAAGATAAAGTCTATAAGGGTTATGCTAGCCATAGCTGCGTTTCATGATTATGAAATATGGCAGATGGACGTCAAAACCGCTTTCCTTAATGGGAAGTTTGTTGAAGATGTTTACATGAGTCATCCAAAGGGTTGTGTCGATGTGAAGCACCCGAGTAGAGTTTGTAAGCTTGAGAAATCCGTCTATGGATTGAAACAAGCGTCTCGCAGATGGAATCTTTGTTTCGATGAGAAAGTCAAAGAGTTTGGTTTCTTGCGAAGCGAGGATGAGTCCTGTGTATATGTCAAAGCTAGTGGGAGTATAGTTAGCTTTCTCGTTTCGTATGTCGATGATATACTGCTCATAGGAAACGACGTCCCAACCCTGCAGGAGGTTAAGTCCTAGCTTGGGAAGTGCTTCGCTATGAAGGACCTCGGAGAAGCTGCCTATATTCTGGGGATAAGAATAGTGAGAAATAGGAGAAAAAGCACTAATAGGAATTAGTCAAAGTATTTACTTGGATAAGGTACTAAAGCGTTTTAGTATGGAGAATTCCAAGAAACGGGAGTTACCAATCCAAAGAAATACGAAGTTGAGTAAGACTCAAAGTCCGAGTACTGAAGCCGAGATAGCATAAATGAGTCGAGTGTCTTACACTTCCGCAGTTGGCTCGATCATGTATGTTATGACTTGTACTCGCCATGATGTGGCCTTCGCTTTGAGCATGGTCAACAGATATCAAGGGAACCCTGGTAGAGCACAATGGACTGCAGTCAAGAATATTCTTAAGTACCTTATCCTCAGTGGGAGTGATGACTTAAGGGTGCAAGAGTATAGTGATGCCAGTTTTCAGACCGATCGAGACAACTGCCGCTCTCAGTCGGGGTGGGTCGTTACCCTGAATGGAGGAACAGTGACTTGGAAAAGTTCCAAGCAGGAGACCGTAGCATATTCAAGGTGCGAATCAGAGTACATAGCAGCAAACGAAGCGTCAAAGAAGGAAATATGGTTGAAGAACTTCATCGGAGACCTTGGAGTTGTGCCAGCCATAAAGGAGCCTATGGAGATTTTCTGTGATAATGAAGGTGCAGTTGCCTTAACTAAGGAAATGAGGGATCATGGCAGATCCATACATATCAACAGGAAATATCATTTTAGTAGATATCGGGTAGAAGAGGGACTCCTCGTAGTAAAGAGGTTACCGTCAGAGGAGAACCTAGCAGATCCCCTTACGAAGGGACTGAGTAGGGTTAAGCATTTGCAGCACGCTAGGAGCATTGGGCTGAAGGATGATATTAGTTTTAGTGACTAGATAGCTTTTAGAAACTTATAATAGCAAATTGTAATTAACATTTGATGATTAAATAAAGGTGTTTTATTCATAAGTAAAGTTACTGTCTTGTGTTCATTATTTACTATTGTTTCACTTTGCATGTTTTGACTTCCCAAATAATAAGATTATTTAAACCGTCCATAGTCGATCATACTTTGGAAGTAGGTATGAAAGAAGACTGTCATGAATTGGCTTGTAGATTGTCTAAAGTGTTTAAACATAGCAAAAGTTTGTTGCAACATTCATAAGTGCTTATGAAATAAGATTTGAGTATTGGATTAAACCCGCTCTCACATGAATCACTTAATGGAATTAATCACGAGTGATTGTGAGATGATAATATCATATAGTATTTAAACCTAGATATATGGTTTCTTGTTTGCGAGTTGGTTGTGCATTGATAATGCGTAAATGCATCAGTAACTTGGTGTTATAAAACGCATTGCTGTGTATGATTTGATGAGTAAATGATAAAAGCATATAAGTTGAAGTTTATATGTTCCTTTTATCCTAAGAGGGTAAAAGTGATATCTTGGGCCCCTCGATGATTTGCTTTGACTTGTGTGCCGGGCCCGGTCAGGACTGAATTGATGTGTTTAATTAAGTTCTATGTCAGACGAATCAGAGATCGAGAAACAAACTGATGGACAATAAGTATGACTATGTTCCATGTAATTGTCCAGATGATATCTTGAGATCGGAGGACTATACGATCCCTTATCGAAAGGACTTGTCAGAGTTCGACAGCGGCTTTTGAGAGCTACGATTGCTAATCGGATTTTGAAGTCATACTTGCATCTATAGTTATTAGACTTATCAAAGTGGGAGACTGTAGGATTAGTGTCTAAGTCCATAACTATATTTGATATGTACTTGACCCGGTTGTAGCATGGTCCTTTTGGGTTTCCTTCACTGAAGCAACTTGACTGGATGAATAATAGAGAAAGAGGTTATTATGGTTCATTAATATATTATATGAATAATATATTAAAGGAGAAATCATATTTGTTTAATTAATATTAGTCAAGAATTAATTAAGAATTAATTTTGTGATCAGAAGATATTAATTGAACTAAGGGGACTGGAATTGCAATTATAAGATAATTGGATTTTGGGCAGAGGAACCCTAAAGAAGGGATGGACAAAATCAAGGTGGAAGCCCACGTTGAATTCGTCCATAGGAGGCCTTCTGGAAGGATCATGTGGACTGCTTGGTGCCTAAGTAATCTAATTAGGGTTTTGACTGAAACCCTAGCAGCTCACCTATATAAGGAACCCCTTGGCTTGCATTTTTCGGCTACTATAACCCTAAGAAGAGTTCATAGAGCCAAAAATATCTTCCCCTCTCTCTCTAAGTTTCTCCAACTTGTTTTTGTGTTTGTGATCTATTAGAGGCACAACATTTAGGGTGCTAAGGTTCTCAAAAGCTCAAGATCTTTAAGCAACAAGCAAAGGTAACTTTCTAACTTATTTATTAGATGTTAATTTCATTTTTGTTGTATGCTAGACTAGGGTTCACAACTCTTGGACAATTGTTGCATGTACAAATAGTAAAAAACTAGATCCAAGCGTTAGGGTTTGCATGAACACCATAGGAATGTTGTTTTGCTCATAACCAAACATAAACAATAAGATTGAAAGTTTTTATGTGCGCATGTTCTGATAATGAAATCGCACATTGACAGATTGGTGATGTTGGTTGTCGTTTTCTGAAGGGAGCTGGCCATTGACTTGGTTCTAGTTTCGCTTCCTGAATCATATAGTCAGTTCATTAAAGACTACTACACGACGGACCATGATGTGACCCTAATTGATCTAACATATATGTTGATTGTTGTTGAAGCAAAAATGCTTAAGAACGCAAGTCAATATTTTTTTTTGAAGGATCTGTCTCCAAAATTTCCATGGACATTGACAATGGCGACATTGGTAGTCCAGAAAAGGTTTCTCTTCCCAATGGAAACGGATCGGCGAAGGTCAAACCATTTGACCATATGGTAAAGAGAAAGACTAATTCTGAGATACTTCCATTTGATATTCCCAAAAGGTCCATGTGTTTCTGTTTCCAATTGAAAGGGCTTTAAATCTGAAGCTGCCCAGACTACCTGAAAGATCTTTGAGATAGTAAAGTCAAGTTGTGTGACTCTACTTCAGGAACATCCACTATATAACTTCATTATTTTATTAAGTTCCTATTCATAGATTCTTAATACATGATTTGATAGTCACATTTTGATGTTTTGCAGAATCTAAGAGAAAGAAGGAAGCTTAAGAAGTGTAAGTTGAATCTGATTGTGAGAGATGGATTTCGGTCATATAGTTCGTTGATCAGATTTTTGAGCTGCTGCTTAGGAGTTATGATAGATTACTTAAGAAATATCTAGAAACATAGTTTTCATATATTTGCATTGTAAGGACAACATTTTCAGCATAATATCTATAAAGTAAATTTTTTGTTTTATCTTATTTACTTTACATTTCCTTGCAATGGCATTTATGAAAATGGGTGGTTATATTTCTATTATTAGCAATGTTAAATATGGATTTGATTCTTAGTTATATCATTTGTGGTAATGCCATAATTGACCAAGTGAAAAGGAATTCTCATCACCCAAGTTTCAATTGGATAAAAACTTGGAATCATACAATGCGAGTTGTGTGATGTATGAGAATATTGATCGGTGGAAGATCATGACTAATTCATTGATCACATGTTTATGTGAGTCAAGTGAAGGACTAAAGGATCTAGTACACGTTGATGTGGACTATTCAGATTCGCCACAAAGGATGATCACTTTGTTCGTCATGGTTTACTGATGCTTCAGTAACCATGGTTGTGTTTATAAGATTAAGCATGATTCTGACACTTTGAAAAGATTCAAAGAATAGCAGAACAAATAAGAGAATCTATTAGGCAGAAAGATAAAGGTTTCTCCAATCTAAAAGAAAAGGAGAGTACTTTAGTATTGTGTTTTGTGATCATCTTAATGATTGTGGAACTATATCACAAATTGATCCTCTAAGAACATCTTAGCACAATTGCTTGACTAAGAAGAGCAATCAGATATTGTTGAAATGGTTCAATCAAAAGATGAATCATACTTCGTTTCCAATCAAGATTTAGAACCATGCTCTAGTTACTTTAAATCGTATCTTCAAGCTTGTTTCGTACAAAGTAGGTTTAGAACACCTCATAAAAATGTGGAATAATAATGTTTTCTTACTCTTGCACATTTGGAATTGGTAGTTGTGATATTTTGGTTAAAACAAATGATAAACTAAGACCAATTCAGTGAAGTGTTTTTCTTGTTCCTTAACAAAGAAAATTATATGTCAAGAAGTCAGTGGGAGTCTTATTGATCTTGAAGAGTTTCAGGAATCAATCAAGAATAAACCTTTTAGTTATCACTAGCACACAACCTGAGGTTGATAACCTATCGTGTTGAGCTGACATATTCTTGTTTCTGTACACCTTCCTATTGAGTTGGCAATGCTTATGAGTTCTATTCTTCTCATGTGACTACAAAAGGTAGAGCATGGTGGTTAGTGATAGTACATTGGTCAATAGAAGTGAGTTGCTTGACAACTTGGAAGCGTTGGTAGGCCCTTGTGCTACCAGAAGGCGAGAAATTAAGAATAAGCAAAGTTCAGTCCAGGAAAACTAAATTTGATTTTGGTTTTGTCCTGAACCTTCTCTTATGATTGTAGGTTGGAAATGACAAATTCACATGGATAGCAACGCATACAACAAAAATCTAGGTGGCAAAAGGTTTAACTCTAATTCATGAAAATGATTCTGAGGAGACACTTTCGCTAGTAGATTTTAAATCTTATTAATATCATTATGGTTAGAGGTTGTGATAATTGCATTCTCAAATTCATATATGATGTGAGATATTGCAAGAAATAGTTTGAATGTTCACGACTTATAGCTATAAGTTCTGAAAGGGTTTACACAAACATATGCTATCTAATGAAGTTGTATGAGCTTGAGAAGTCTGGTTGAATATTTATCGATGTATTACGTATCAAAAATCTGCACTTTAGTAAGAAAGTCAAAGAATATTGATTTCTGGAAGTCCAGTTGATTTCTGGGTACATGTCAAAGCTAGAGGAAGCATACATGTTGTGCTATTGGAAGCATAATTGTTATGCTGGCAAAGTATAATTGTTATGCTAGTGGGAGCATAATTATTATGTGGAGTGTTGCAAGTTGGCAATACTAGTTATAGGAAACAAAGTTTTCAATTTGCAAGTTGCTATATTTAGAAATTGTTTTGTTGTAGAAAGATATTAAGGGAGAGGGAACATATACTTCATTTCAAATGTAAAAGTTTATATTGAAGTTTTAATAAAACTTAGTCTTGGACATATATGAATATCGTGTTGAAATGATTCAACATAGGAAATTTGATATATGGAAATATTATAGCAAGTGACTGATCAGATATAATGCCTTTATTGTGTATCGAATCCCTTATGCTTCGGTTATAGGATTGATTAGATATGTTGTAATATTCGCTTGTTCTGATTTTCCAAATGCCTAGGTCATTAAGAAGCAAAAAGGACTAGAACTTGGTGTGACTAAAGTTGTTGAAAAACTGACAAGAACAGTCTAAGGATTACAAAAGATTTGTTGCCTGGGACAGTTGGAAGTATAGTTGTATTTGGACAGACCATATTGACATAATTCTAAGTGGATGTGACTCTTGTTCAGAATTGATGATCATATAGGAATATGGAAATGTTTCCATAATGGGAGTTGTTTATTAAAATCTACTTGTCAGTTAGAAACTTTAATGCAAGGAAGGTGTTTAAGGAATATGCCTTGAATTTGAAACTTCATTACTTTGGAATTATTTTAAGTAACAAAGTTTCAATGGAACTTTTTGTAATACCATTGGAAAAGTATTTCACTTTGAAGCCTCAACGTTACAAAAGATCATTGCATGTAAGGTTGGAATTCTAACACTTTTGTAGTGACAAAATTTGAAATTGTGAAATGAGCATCATTGCGATAGTGTCCAATCGATCTGTTCACAAAGGAAGTACCATAGCGAGACATAGTATGCATGTTTAGAACATGGCATGACTAATGTTTAATTCAAGTGTTTTGTTGATTAATCAAAACATTATACAATTAATAATGTCTAGTTCATATGGTGATTAAATATTAAGTGTTTTATTTATATTAATTTTTTTGGGACAATATTTAAGTAGGTTATTATTGTGTTTCACTTCGCATGTTTTACTTCACGAATAATTGGATTATTTAAACCTCCATAGTCGATCGTGCTTTTGGAAGTAAGTAGTGAATTAAGACTTTCATAAATTGAATTGTAGATTGTCTATGGATATTAGACATATCAACGGTTTTGCTGCAATATTCACGAGTACTTGAAAATGGGGATTTTAAGTATTGGATCAACCGACGCTCAGAGAATTACTTCATGTATTTTATCACGAGTAATTTTGAGATGATAATATCTTATATTCTTGAAATTAAGATATATGAGTTGTTGTTTACGATTCAGTTGTGCATTGATAATACGTAAACGCATCAGTAACTTGATGTTATAAAACGTATTGTTGTGCGTGATTTGATGAGTGAATAGTGCAAGCATATAAGTCGAAGTTTATTTGTTCCTTTTTCTCTAACGGGAAAAGCGATATATGTGGGCCTGTTGAATCAAGAAAGTGACCCTCTTAAACCTCTCAATCCGATGTTTACTTCTCTACCGCAATGGATCTTGTGCTACCGCAACCTCAAGTGAATATGTCATCCGCAATGACTTCATCCGCAACAAAGACTTGTTATTTTCTTAACTTATCTATTTACATTGTATTGTCCGGTGTGCCTTGCATGGACACTTCATCTGAATTTAGTATTTGTTTCTTCACAATGTAATTTCTCGAGACTCTATATATAGAGTTCTCTTCTTCTGAATGAAAACACCTCTCTTATCTCTTATAATATCTGAATCTCTCCTTATCCTTACCTTCTCTCTAAGATCTTACTGAACTTTCATTCATATATTGAGATCAAACTCTCCTTCGGAGCAAGTCCTTGTGACTTCATTCACTTTAAGCTGATCACGTAAACTAACTTGGTTTGATTTCAATCATTGTTAAGAATCATCTTAGTGTTTACTTGATATATAACTAGCTGTCATTTACATTTCCTTACTTTTCAGCATTTAAATATTCCGCAACTAACTATCTAACAACTCTAACTTCTTATTATTGTTGATCTTTATGATCCTTTGAGATTAACTTTATTCTGCAATCTATAACTTGTTCTAACGTTCGTTCAAGTGTGTTTCTCAAAAGTTTTTCTCTCAACAGGGCCCCTCGATGATTTGATGATGACATGCAAAGCGCTTGGCCAAGCATGGACTGAATTGATGTGTTGAATTACTAGTCTAATATCAATCGTCATAAATCAAAATCAGGAAACAAATCTAGGATAGAGAGAATGATTATAATCCATGTCTCATGTTCATATGATATCTTGTAGAACGGAGGAATATTTGATCACTTATATTAGTACATGTGACTGACTGGGTCAGAGTTCGACAACGGCTTTTGATAGCTACAATTTGCTGATCAATTTGGTAATTGTACTGGCAGTTATAGTTATCAAACTTATCCAAGTGGGAGACTGTTGGATTAGGTGCCTAAGCCCATAACTATAATTGGTATAAACTTGAATTGATAGTAGCACAGTCCTTTTTGGTTGCCTTCAAACCTGGCAATTGAATAGGATGATTGTTAGAGAGAGAAGAATGATTTATTAATTTATTACTTGGTTAATAAACTAATTAGAAATCAAAATAAATGATTTATTAATGAATTATGGAAATAATATATTAATTATAAATCATATTTTTAATTAATTAATTTGGAATTAATTTTGGGGTTAAAGAAATTAATTAAAAATGCAAGGACTAAAGGTGACAATGTTCAATAGTTCAACATTGGGCAATTCTAGAACCTCCCTAAAGAGGCGGGAATGGAATCTAGGGTTCTCCTAAGGTTTCCTAGGGTTCTAAGGATTCCTTGGATGCCTTAGGGAGGAAGTTAAGGGATTAGGTTTATCTTGGATATTCCTGCCTTATCCAATACCTTCTTAACACCTATATAAACCCTAATTAGGGTTGAACTACATCTAAGCCTTCCTTATAAGTTCCTTGGATGAAATATTGGCTCCTATCCTCTCTCTGACTCTATAGTTTTCTTTAGTTTCTAGGTTTGTTTGTGAACCATTAGATGCGCGACACATGTGGCGCTTGCTACCAAAGGTCTTTCAAGCAAGGATTTAAGATTGTTTACAATAAAAATCTTAAAGGTATGGATCATAACCCTTCTTATATGATTTTCGATTACTCTTTAGAGATCCAGGGTTTACACTTTGTTGTTCAATATTGTATGTTCAATTAGAGAGAACATAGATCTTCATTAGGGTTGCATGTACACATAGGATTGTATGTTATGCTCAAAACCCATCACAACGTTTACTGGGAAAGAAGATCTAATCGAAGTTATGGACTGAATCTATGAGATGGAGCTAGCTTTTATAACATGTGGTTGCAAGGGAAAGCTACAAACCACTTATGATGTGCGTCAGTTTAAGCGTGGAGCTAT
The DNA here is from genome assembly GCF_052849685.1 of Lactuca virosa. Taxonomy (NCBI): domain Eukaryota; kingdom Viridiplantae; phylum Streptophyta; class Magnoliopsida; order Asterales; family Asteraceae; genus Lactuca; species Lactuca virosa. The sequence continues at coordinate 274,273,940 of NC_136428.1, read as the reverse complement.
TTGTTGGTGGAACACTTTGGGAAAGATCATAAGCCCCAATAAGCCACTACGACTGACATGGGTAGAATTCTTGGTAAATTTTAACACAAGTTCTGCTCAGCCCAAAACATGCTAGAGCTGGAGAACTAGTTTTTGACATTGAAAAAGGGAAACATGTCCATCGATGAGTATACCAATGCCTTCATGGACAAGATGGAGTTTGCTTTGTGCATCGTCCCTGAAGATCTAACAAAAATCGATAAGTATACAAAGGGACTACTATAGGAGTACATTGTGCCAGTCCGCCAGACACTTACTCATGAGGCAGCCATCTGGGCTGCTAAGTCTGTCGAAGAAATGATCAAAGGCAGAACCGCCAATAAGGTTGAAGTTGGCGAGAAGAGGAAGTTTGAGGGGTCTTCAAGATCCGAAAAGAAAAATAGGTTCACAAAGTTTGACCCCAACAACAAGAGGTATAGGGATAGCAATGAAGAAAAGTGGTGTGACAAGTGTAGAAGAAAACACATTGGGTGATGCTCTAAAGAGGTGTCCAACTTCAAATATGGGAAGAATGGTCATTATGCCAACAAATGAACGATCAGGAGAGATGTCTGCTTTAAGTATGGTGAAAAAGGACATTTCAAGCAAAACTGCCCAAAGAGGGAAGGAGCTACAAATCCAAATATACCACCGAAGCCAAAGGAAAGTGGATTCTAGATTATCCTTGATGAAGTAGGTGACGATGAAAGGGATCAAGAGTAAGGATCTATATGTCTGAAGAGCAAGATATAAAGTAGCCATATAGATGGTATCATGTGGTGTAGCCTATCATAAGAGGCCTAGTGTGGGGTGAACTTGAATATCTATGTAATAATTTCAAGAAATAATATAAACCTTGGTTATGTTATCTGATATGTTAGGTTGCTATACGATTTTCTTGTGTGGTGAACTGGAGAACTGAGAGGCAATACTTGGGACGAGTATAAGTAGGTGTGAAAGGTAGTATAGTCCTATACTACCAGAAGCACAAGACTCACACTTGGATCAGGGAAGGTCACAAGGTAACCAAGGCACTAGTAATTGATTCTGTTTTGTTCATGTTCGTCGTTACCATTGTTTCGGTAATGACTAAGAAGATGACTATTATTCCGACCCTGGTGGTCATATAATATTGAGTCCAACTAAGACATGTATTATACATGGTTCAGAAGATTGAAGTAAAAGATAATCGAAGCGATCAATAGAAGTATTGCAATCTTCGTTAAAGTAAGAAGCTTGTAGATAGAAGTGCTACATGCTAGAATGTGATTATATCACATTAGAACATGAAGGAAGGTATCTTGCATTAGGGAAATTGGATCTAAAAGAGCTGAGTCTAAGCATTTCATCATACGACGAGAGATCATTAGAACATGACCCATCGATCTGTTACGGTAATTGAAGTAAAGAACTTATCTTAAGTTAAGTCTGTTTAAGAAGGAGCATGAGTCTCCAATAAGGATCATGTTTGTAATTCAAAGGTTACGATCGAATGTCCAACATAGTACAAAGAGAAGATGAAATACTGAGCATCACCAGTAGTCAAGAAGCCAAAAAGTTAGACACTTATTTGAAGGGACATAAGAGTTACGGTTATTACCTAGGATGAAAAGATAAAGTATGGAGTCATTATACAAGCCCTGTTTTGTTGATGATCCGGGACGTAATCATCCTAAGGGGGAGATAATTGTAACGCCCGCACACTCGGGCTAGTCAATTAAGAGATAATAAGAGTTGAAAATGACTTTTTAATAAAAGATAATTTCGTACATATAAAGAACGCTGAAATCCGACTTATAATAAATAAGTAATGACACGTCAAAGTTTCGCGATTAAACTGACACGACTCCGTGTATCGTAAAAAGTAAACTTTTGATAAAATACTTTTTAGCCTTAGAAATCTAAAGAAAATACATATTAGACGTTAAACCAAGAGCGTGCATATAGAAAACGTCCAAATCTGACTTCATTTGAGGAAGTTATGGTTTTTCTAAGATTCTGCATAGCAGTATAAAACCCAGAAATCGAATTTTAGATCGATCGAACATTAGTCGACACCACCTAAGTGAGAATTGGAGATCTCATTAATAGGAGCTCAACGGTACAAAGATAGTCGAAAACGGACGACGGATGACAAAGTTATGATTTTTTAACGGACATTAACTGTCTAAGCATGTTAAAATATAACTTTAAAAATAAATCAAAATTTAACGACGGAGTCTAAATGAAAGTTGTAGATATCGTCGATACCTATACCTGGATAGAAAGAACGTCAAAAACAGAGCTCGTATGCGAAAGTTACGGATTTTCGAACATAATTAATTTTTGGATTAACCAGCGACTGGCACGTGGCAAAATCTAGGCCACATGTTCTTCCCCACGGCTTGCTACCAGATTTTGAAACATGGCACATTACACCCAATGTAATTTTTTAGTACGCCCAGCGTAACACTTAAAAATCTATTACGCCCCGCACACTCGTTTGCTGGCAGCTATAAATAGATGGTGTTTTTCACTCTTTTTCTCACATCTCTTCAACCAATTCTCTCCCAAATCTCCCAAAGCCTCAAGGCTTTTCGCTAGCACCTCCTAGGTGTTATTAGCGAGCCTCGGAAAGCCGGAATGCCCTGAGAAGTAGAGTTTTCAGCTTAGAAGTTCGGACCACGCAGAGCCTCGGTTTCTCGTTAAACCTCGGTTTCTCGGAAAGCCGGAATGCCCTGAGAAGTAGAGTTTTCATTATAGTTATTACGAACCTATAAAAAATATTTATCGGTGATTCATATTCGTTATACTGATTGATCTACTTACGGGAGATGTGTCTAGAACGGTCACGTTGGCTTGGTTGCTAGATTTCAAAAAGGCTATAAGCCAAAATGGTCCTACCTCCTAAATGTCCTGCCAGGCTGATCCTTACTTAATAGATCATGAAGTATGCTTTGAATTAATGATGAATCTAGACTAATAACTATTCAAAAAAAATATTAGACTAAAACTTGGTAATAATGGTACTAGGTTTCATCGAAGGGAAAGACGATTGCTAAGAACGATGCGTTGTTCGAATTTCGAGCTGTCACCTTAACAAGTGAGTGCATAGTCCCTTTCACGAACATGATTTTAATATAAGTATTAACAAAAGTATTAAATGCATGTTGAAAATTTATATATGAGTTATATGCTTATTATCTGGAAATATGTGTTACATGTATATTTGATGATATACGCTATGCGAAACAGACATGGTTCTATATTTGTTAAGATGTATTTACATGATAATAATAATACTAGAAGTACTATAAATGAGAAGATAAATGTATGTTAATACTTAATACTCTATATAAAATATTACACTAAATTAGGATAGTGTTGCCGAAATAGAGTTAGTATTGAAAGTTGATTATAAGCATTGTAGGCTTGCCTGATGATGAAATAAGACTCAAAAGACATGCTTAATTCAATCAAGTTTGGATATTGGGTAACATCTTATTAAGGGTACATGTGTGATCGGAATAGAGAGTAGAAACTCTGTTCGAGGATATTGATAATCGAAGGAGTATGTCGTACGTACAAAAGTAATTTCTATGTACCGAGTCTTTTTCAAAGCTCTGTATCTCCGGTGCTGCTTATGTCGGGGTATTATTATGTTCTGGGGTACGAGTCCTACTCATACTAGGGTACTATAATGTGTCAAAAGTAATATCATGTACAAAGTGCTTTTGACACAATTATGTGTCGGAGTATGGGAGCATATAGGATTACTTTATTAGTATTTCCCCATACTTTTTTCTTTTGATGAGCTTTGTGTGTCATCGTTTCCTTTCACGAAATAATTAAGGGAACTTCGTAGACTGCTTAATAGAGTGTGTCAGTAACAGACCACTACTAGGTAAATCTGATGTATTGCCGGATATGGTGAGTTTGGGGGTAAAATATCTCATGGTGTCAGACCACTGCTATGGACAATTATCTAGATAACCACCCCTGACTTAATTATCTTGTTGTTTTTACGAACAGAGGTTCGTGTCGAAACTTATTCCATTCCCATCATTTGATGTATTTATTGATCGTCGTTTGCTGCCAAGGAATTTCCAAAGTAGCATCGTCAGTTTGTTGTTCATATTGATCCTTTAAGCTAGATCTTGTAATATCGTTGTATAGGATATATACATTATTATCACATTGTGGGATTGAAATCCCTATGTACTCACTTGGTTTCCTAACCTGACCCACTCAGTTTTTATGTATCACAGGTGGCAATATGAAAGATACATTCTGCTGAGAGATTCAAGGAGTATTAAGCCACTAGTTTAATTGTTGTAAGGCTTGTAATATTTTGTTATGCTTATGTTTCTGTATTGACGATAACATGCCAATGTTTTAATATAAATAAAAATACATTTCTTTGGCTATTCTTTGATAACACCTTTATCATGTTTTTTGGGAACATTTCCGCAATACTATTCTTCAAAAAGGATACTGTGATTTTTAAATAAGCATAAACAAATCGGTATATTTTACCATAAAAATGGGGATGTCACACGTAGGGAATAACGCGACAGAATTGACGCCTAAGGCATTTTTTGTCTCAGGGTGTCTAAAGCTGCCTACTGCTCAGGCCCCCAGCGAAAAGTCATAGTCTTCATCCTCAATCGAGTCAAAGGAACCGCTATCTTAGAGAAATCCGGAATGAATCTCCAACAGTAACCTGTAAACCCAAGGAAACTATGATTCTCATATCGAGACCTCGGAACCTCCCATCTCCTAATACCCTCGACCTTGGTTGGATCGACCAGAATATTGTCCTGGTTGACAAGGTGCCCCAAAAACTGCACCTCGCATAACCAGAACTCACACATACAGAACTTTTCATACAATCTCTCCCTCCCCAGGGTCTCCAATACCTCATCAATAAACACAATCACAGACCGATGTCATCAATAAACACAATCACAGACCGATCCAACATCAGCCTGTATACGTGGTTTATGAGGTCCATGAACGTGGTTGGTGTCACACCCCAAAACCAGAACAACAGAAACGTTCTGGGGCGGAGGACGTCATGTACAATATCATAACAATGCATAATAGTAAACAAGCAACAACATCCATTGCATTAATAGAATAATTTTAATACAAGCGTGTTCTGTATAGTTTATAAGACACCAAAATATGAGTCAAAATAAGAGATGAGTCTTGAAGGTGATCCATCTTCTCAAAACCTTCATCGGTACCTGTCTACTGCTGACCTGAGAATACAAGTTATTTTGAAAGACTTTATCAGCATTAAAGCTGGTGAGTTCATAAGTATTTAGTGTCATTCCTTGAATGAAAATGTTTGTAACAACGTAATGTAAGTGTTTGTGAAATGCTTGTAAAAGTTGCAATTGTTTGTACTTCCTAGAAAATCCTATATTTTCTACTGAAAAGTAGTCTTCTACCAAGACACGACTTTTGTATGTTTTGTTCATTTGTAAAGGTAAGAGTTTTCCAAAGTATAACTAACATTATCAAATTATAGTTTTCATTAACATATATGTGAGAAGATCACGAAGTAAGTGTAATAGGGAAAATAATGTTTCACCTCAGAAGTGACACTGCTGGCTATTAAGTAATAAAATACAGACTCCAGGTAGTATTAAATGTACAATACACCTCGGGGAGTCTTTTTGCCTTTAATCCTTAGTCGGTTAATTAAAGGTTTAAATGTGAACTCATATGTAACCATACTGATCGACGACTGAATAAATGATGACCCTCCAGTGTCATATGTAGTGAGGTGACATTTTGTCACCCCTTGGCCTTATCGGCTGGGACTGTAGCTAGCAGTCGGGTTGTGGGAGTGTCTGTCCCGTATAGATTTATACACACAATGCCCGCTCTCCCTCCAGGAGACTCTGGTTACAATATGATACAACACTGTGTTGTTGTATCCTTAAATAGTGTGTCACACTCTAGTTATCTAGTTCTAATGTTTGTATAGTAAGTCATAGTGTAGTAATGTTCTCTCTATACTAGTGTATAGTATATTCTCTTGTATAGTGTATAGTATGTTCTCTTGTATAGTGACTAGTCTGTATTGTATTTTGTTATAGTATGTTTGTAATGACATGTAAATGTACTGACTCTTGTATGCTTCGTTGTACTAGTAATAGTGAGTAGTGATCTCTGAAACTATACCTACTATAGTTTACTAGTAATGTTGTTTGTATGCCTTTGCTACCCAAAGGTACTGAACTGAAGTAAAAGCTTTTATATCTAAACACATATATATGATATATAACTAAGGTTTCAACGACATTTGGACAAATAACAGGTTACTCTAAGTCCACAACCAAACAAGGAACAGGAAATAAAGTGAGCTATCAATCCTAAGCCCTTCAAATGTTACTTATATAAATATATCTGTACAGACATGAGTTTGACAAAATATAAGTTTAAAATAGTTTGATAAGGATTTAGCATTTAAAAGAGTTTAATAAAACGTTTTGAAGTGTTCGAAATCCATAAGTTTGATAACAATTTGAAAGTAATAGAAAATCTTTCTGTTCGTTCTAGTTATTAATCACATGTGATTAATATAATAACTAGAATGTTTCAACTTGTATTCCCCCCCCCCCCTAATAAAAGCATATAAAAACATTTCAAAGGTTGATTAAGGGGTATGGACTCACCTGTAGTGAGTGGTTTGGATGGAAGTGTTGGATAGGATGCTAAGTGTCAAGTGAGGACTTGAGCATACACGAATCCTATTTAACATATAATGACACATATCTGTATCTAATTAGTGATTAAACAACTAATTAAGCAAGTAGAGACACCCTAGGACATGGAAAACACTTTGATTCAAGTGCTAGGAGTACAAAGGGTTGTATCTAAGGATCGTAGGGTATCACATTGGAGTTTACGGCCCAAGGGTTCACGGCCCAAAGTGTTTACAGCCCATGGGTTTACGGCCCAATGAGTTTACGGCCGTAAACTCATGGTATCATGTACCATTTTGTGTGTTTAAGGTCCGATATTCTTCCTTGAGGTGTTCTAGACTTAGTTCCAAGGCTTAGGAAGGAGTTGTGGCAACATTGCACCACTAATTAGGGTTTATGGCCAAGGGAGATTGCATTGGCTGTAAACACCCTTTTTTTCATGATTTCTGGAAGTTTTCTAGATGTTTAACAAGTGATTCTAGTATACAACAAGTTAAGGATAGTGTACTTATGTTTTGAAGGCAAATAGAGGTGTTTTCGGCCCAAAACACTTAAGTGTTCTTGGTGTTTTTGAGGATCTTGAAGATCTAGACTCAAAAGATGAGATTTGTGGATGAATTCAAGAGTGAATCAAGAAGAAGAGATGTATTAACACATAGAGGGAAGGAATCACTTACATTTTTGAAGTTTGGAAGCAAAAGTCTTAAGATCCTTGAGAGAGAATTCCGAATTCTTGGGCTTGGAATGGTGAAAATGAAGGAAAAATGACAAATGACCATATATATAGCATGGTGTTTACGGCCACCATGGGTTTACGGCCGTAAACTCATGGTTCCTGGCCGTAAACACCTCTTTAGAGGGTTTATGGTTTGCTTAATAGTTTACAACTTTAATGGACACTTCCTATCACTCATTCTTTGGATATACTAGGCTCGGAATGCTCAAATAGACTCAAAATAGTGCTAGAAGTTAGCAGGAACAAGTCTAACTTTGATTGTGTTGAATGGTTTGTACATGAATGAAATTTCGGGTTGTCACATCGTCCCCCTGTTAGAGGGAATATTGTCCCGAGATTAGAGTTTAAGCAACTAAGTTATTACAAATAACTAAGCGAAAAGATGAGGATATTTCAATCTCATTTGGTCCTCGCACTCCCAAGTAAATTTCGGTCCTGGCTTGGCGTTCCAGTGAACCTTCACTATTGGGATACGACTTTGCTTCATTTGCTTGACCTCTCGGTTCATGATCTCTACAGGTTCTTCCACGAAATTGAGGCTCTCGTTGATCTCGATCTCGTCAAGTGGGATTATAAGAGTCACATCGGATAGGCACTTTTTTAAGTTCGAGACGTGGAAAGTAGGATGTACATTACTAAGCTCGTGGGGTAGGGTGAGTTTGTAAGCTACAGGGTCGATTCTAGCGAGAATCTTGAAAGGCCCTATGTATCTTGGATTTAGCTTTCCACGCTTTCCGAAACATATCAAGCCCTTCCAGGGTGAGACTTTCAAAAGGACTCGGTCTCCCACTTGGAATTCCAAAGGTTTCCTTCGTTTGTCTGCGTAGCTTTTCTGTCGGTCTCTAGAGGCTTTCAATCGTTCACGTATCTGAACGATCTTCTCTGTCATTTCCCGAATGATCTCCGGACCCGTGAGAGTGCTGTCAGGAACTCGTCCTTTGGCTAATGGAGTGTCGCCCACCTCATCCCAGCACAGAGGGGATCTGCACTTACGGCCATAGAGGGCTTCGAATGGAGCAGCCTTTATGCTCGTGTGCTAACTGTTGTTGTAGGAAAACTCGACGAGGGGTAAATAAGTATCCCATGCCTTCCCAAAGTCGATCACACAGGCTCGCAACATATCCTCCAAGGTTTGGATAGTTCTCTCACTTTGTCCGTCGGTCTATGTGTCACACCCCAAAACCAGAATGGCGGAAACGTTCTGGGGTGGAGGACGTCATGTATAGCATCACAACCAATGTATAATAGCAATCATAGCAACACAACCATTACAGTGAATACCAAATTAATAATGTTTACATCAATTTGGAATTTGTCTGAAACTTGTTTGAATTACATTAATTAATTTGCATGAATATAAGCATAAAACTCTTATTGCTCCAACTCCTCAAAAATCCAGCAGGTACCTGTCTACTGATTTCCTGAGAATATAAGCAGTTTGAAAGAATATCAGCATAAAGCTGGTGAGTTCATAAGCGGTAGTTTGTAATGAAAACTTGTTGATGAGCTTGTAAAAGTATTTGTATAGTTTCAAGAAAATCCGATATTTTCTTTAATGAAAATGTAGTGTTCTCAATTCTGTATGAAACCGTGAATGTTTGTTACTGAAAACGGTAGTGACGTGTTAAAATAATACTTCATGTGACTAGCTAATGCTAATCATGATGTATAAGTATTTCGTACGTGAAACCATTGTATGTTCAGTTCTGTTTGAAAACCCTGAAAGTTCTCCAGTTGTAATGTACTAGTTCTATTTAGTATAAATAAAATGGTTGAAGAGTGCCAGGTTGTAAACTAAAGGTGATTTATACGTAATGTGAGTCGTATCACCATGCTTGATAGGACTAGAGACCTTTCCAACGTTCTTCAGGCGTCGAGTTAAATGACATTTGTACACCCCAGGCGTGCCCGCCTAACTGTAGCTAGCAGTTCAGGTGTGGGATTGTCAGTCCCGAATAGATCTATTCACAAATCTCACGCTCTCCCTCCAGGAGACTCTGGTTATACTATGATAGGATTTATCCCTATACACCTAAGGGTACAGTATTGAAGTAGCGTCTCACAGTATCATACAATCTAGTTTACATGTATTGTAGTAGCGTTCTACCATAGTAAAAATCCGTATGTATACCGTATGTAGTGATAATTACAGTTATGAATACTATGATAAAGTAGTGATGTAAACTGTAAACTGTAAATTGTTTCTGTCTCAGTGCATATGTTTAGTAGTGAAATTTTATGTACTTGTTATGCTAGAAATCCCAAACTATACCGATTATAGTTTGCATGAATAATGTAGTGAATAGCGTGTCTGGAAAACTATGTAATTTTAGTGAAAACGTCCCTTATGCTCAACACAGTAAAAAAGGGTTAAAGTCTGAGAATTGCATAAGTTTTATATTATTGAATGCATTTATGTTTAGCTTGTATTCCCCCCTGAAAACGTTAAAAACATGGAAAATGTAGGGGTATGAACTCACAGTTGGTTGGATGTAAAGGATTGAACTGGACGATCCTTGAACAGGTGAACGTTGCACTTAACGGAATCCTAATATCAAATAAATACATATATGTATCTAAATTAGCGATTTCGTTAGATAAAGTGTTAGAAAAACACTTGTTTTCGGTTAAGGAATGTTACCGGAACTTGATCGAATCGAAGAAAGTGGGTTTTCGGACAAATGCACCACTTAAAGGTGTTTACGGCCGTGAATGGGGTTTACGGCCGTGAACAGGGTTTACAGTCGTAAACGGAGTTTACGGCCTATGAAGATCGACCGTAAACTCAAGAATAGTGATGTTGTTTTCGAAGAAAACGCGTTTTAGATGCCCTTAAACATCCTCCAGGAGTGTTTTCTGATGATTTTTAGAGAGAAAAGGGGGTGTTACGGAGTTTACGGCCAGAGGTTCTAGAGAGAGAATGAGAGAGTTTCCGGTCAGAACTCTTCAAATGAGGTTGGGGGTCTCATATTTATAGGGGATTTTGTGGTCGGTGGTTGGGGTCCACCTGACGCTGGCCGCAAACGAGTTTACGGTCGTAAACAGGTTTACGGCCGTGAACTCCAGTCGGGCCGTGAACATGATGATTTTCGTGGATATTTCGAGTTTCGCACGGTTTTTGGTTCCGAGTTGCGTATATAAGTTCAATTATATAATACTAGATGATTTTCTAAATCAAAGGTTTGACGGAAGATTGATAAAATTCAAATTTTATTAACGGACAATGCATAATGGAAACGGAAAACGTTTCGGGTTGTGACACTATGGATGGTAGGCTGTACTCATGTCTAGCCTCGTTCCAAGGGAACTTTGTAGCGACTGCCAAAACCTTGAAGTGAATCTACTATCTCTATCGGAGATAATGGATATAGGGACACCATGCAGTCGTACGATTTCCCGAATGTATGTTCTTGTGAGCTTTTCCGTCTTGTCAGTCTCTTTGATGGGTAGGAAGTGTGCGGACTTTGTCAATCTGTCGACGATGACCCAAATGGTATCAAGTCCACCCGTTGTCTTGGGCAACTTGGTTATGAAGTCCATAGTGATCCGCTCCCACTTCCACTCCGGTATCTCTGGTTGCTGTAGTAGACCTGAGGGTTTCTGGTATTCGACCTTGACCTTGGCGCAAGTAAGCCATTTACTCACGAAGGTAGAAATTTCTGCTTTCATGTTAGGCCACTAGTATAACTTTTTAAGATCCAGATACATCTTATCTGAACCTGGGTGGACAGAATAACGAGTGTTGTGCGCTTCTGTCATGACCAAGTCTCTGAAGCCACCGTGTTTCGGTGTCCAGATCTGGTCCATTAGATATAACGCTCCGCCACCCTTGACTTCCAAGTTCTTATCCATCCCTCGCAGGGATTCACCCGCCACATTTTCAGGTTTCAAGGCTTCGAGCTGAGCCTCCTTAATTTGTGTGGACATATGCGAATGGATAGTCATAGTTAATGACTTGGCTCTTCGACCAGAATACTCTTTCCGACTTAGGGTGTCTGCTACTACGTTGGCTTTGCCCGGAATATAACGAATTTCCCATTCGTAGTCATTGAGTAGTTCGACCCACCATCGTTGTCTCATATTGAGCTCCTTCTGGTTGAATATGTGTTGTAGGCTTTTGTGGTCTGTAAAGATAGTGCTTTTCGTACCATATAGATAGTGTCTCCAGATCTTCAGAGCAAACACAACTGCTCCTAATTTTAGATCGTGCGTGGTGTATTTAACTTCGTGTGTCTTCAGCTGCCTTGAGGCATAGGCGATGACCTTACCTCGTTGCATCAGAACACAGCCGAGCCCCTGGTTGGATGCATCACAGTATACTACGAAGTCTTCTATCCCTTCGGGGAGGGATAGTATCGGTGCGGTGCATAAGGCTCGCTTCAGCGTTTGAAACGCCTTCTCTTGTTTCTCTTTCCAGTCAAAGGCCACACCTTTCTGGGTCAATGTCGTAAGAGGTTTCGCAATTCGAGAGAAGTTCTGTATGAACCTGCGGTAGTAGACAGCGAGGCCGAGAAATTGATGAATCTCTGTAGGCGTCTTCGGTGCTGACCAGTTCTCAATAGCTTTAATTTTGGATGGGTCCACGTGGATTCCTTCTTTGCTAACCACGTGTCCTAAGAATTCGACTCTTCGGATCCAAAATTCGCAATTTGAGAACTTTGCGTAGAGCTTCTCTGCTCGTAGGGTTCCTAGGACTTGTTGCAGATGATCACTATGTTCCTCCTTACTTCAAGAGTAGATAAGTATGTCATCGATGAAAACGCTGACGAACTGATCCAAGTATGGACGGCATATTCTATTCATTAAGTCCATGAATACTGCGGGCGCATTAGTCAATCCCGATGGCATCACTACGAACTCGTAGTGTCCGTAACGAGTTCGAAAGGTTGTCTTCGGATCATCCTCCTCAAGCATCCGTAACTGGTGATACCCGGATCTCACATCAATCTTAGAAAAGTAGCTCGCCCCTTGTAGCTGGTCGAATAAATCGTCTATGCGAGGAAGAGGGTAACGATTTTTGACCATAAGCTTGTTAAGTTCCTTGTAATCAATGCACATGCGGAACGATCCGTCTTTCTTCTTCACAGATAAGAATGGTGCTACCCAGGGTGAGAAGCTTGGTCTTATAAAGCCCTTGCTGAGCAGTTCGTTAAGTTGACCAAACAGTTCTTGCATCTCTGCAGGTGCTAGACGATAGGGCGATTTGGCTACGGGGGTAGCCCCTAGAACTAAGTCGATCCTGAATTCGACTTGACGTTGGGGAGGTAATCCCGGTAGTTCTTCTGGAAAGACGTCAGGGAAGTCGTGTACTACGGGGAGGTCTTTTAGGTCTTTTGTTCCCTGGTTCACATCGACTATATGAGTAAGGAATGCACAATATTCCTTTCGTAGGTATTTCTGGGCTTGCATGCACGAGATGATACGAAGGCTTGTACTGGGTTTGTCTCCGTAGATCAACAGGGTTTCGTTATTCGGTAGGTTTAGACGGACTGCTTTCTCGAAACACAGGATATCGGTGCGATGAAGACTCAACCAGTCCATGCCCACAATGACGTCGAAACTGTTGATTACCACATGTATGAGGTTAATTGGAAATGAATGATTATCTACTGTGAGGGTACAACCTATGTAAATCTCGTTAGAACTCTCTGTCTTTCCGTTAGCCATTTCTACGACGAAGGTTTCTTTTAGTGCTTGATTAAGTAAGTGTTTAAATTTTTTGGTTCACGAAGCTCCTCTCTGCCCCACTATCAAATAGGATACATGCATATGAGTTATCAAGGAGAAACGTACCCATGACTACTGTGGGGTCTACCACGGCTTCATTGTGGCCAATAGTAAGTACTCTCCCTGCTCCTCCCGCATTCCCAGCTTTAGGGCAGTTTCTTTTGAAGTGTCCTGTCTCGCCACACCCGTAGCAGGCCTGGCATACTCCTGCACCGGGGACCTGGGTGATGGGTTTGGGTGGTGCTTTGCAAAACCGGACAGTATGGTCCTTCCGGTCGCAGTTGGTGCAGTGCAGTTCTCGGCAGGGGCCGTTGTGATGGAAATTGCACTTAGTGCACTTGGGTAGGCTCCCTGCATATGGCTTTGCTGGTATAGGGGCAACGACAGTTGTGGCAGCACGGACGGCCACAACCTGTTGGTTCTTGGAAGAGGGTTGGGCTGATTTGCCCTTCTTTCGGTCCCAACGCTTTCTCTTGTTGTCGGCCACTTTGGTTGGTACTGAGACAACAGTTGTAGTTGTTGTTGGAGGAGAAGGAACCTCGTGATCGATAAGCCTTTGGGCCAATTCCTTGGCACTATCAAAGGTCGCAGGGTTCGATGCTAGAACGTTACCTCGATACGGGGGCACCAAACCCCATATGTATCTCTCGATTTTCTTGCTTTCGGTGGGGACCATGTTGGGACATAAAGTCACCAGGTCGCTGAATCTGGCCGTATAAGCCACTATGTCGGAACCCTTCATCTTAAGGTTCCACAGTTCCTCTTCGAGTTTCTGAACTTCGCCTCTCGGGCAGTACTCCTTTGCCATTAGATCCTTTAGTGTCTCCCAGCCCATAGCGTTAGCTGCTACCAGTGAGAATGATTTAACATGGCCATTCCACCATGTCAGGGCCCTTTCGATGAAGGTGCAGGCAGCGAATTTTATCTTGCTTCCTTCAGGACAAGAGCACATCTCAAAGATTGCTTCCGTTCTTTCGATCCATTGGGACAGCGCAATGATCCCTGTGGTTCCGTTGAAGTACGCTGGTTTGTAGCTGATGAAGTCTTTATAGGTACACTCCCGTGTACGTGGTTGGATTTCACCATGGCTATAGTTGGTGCCCGTTCCAGCTCCACTAGCACCACCAGAATTTACTTGAGCCATGGCCGCGGTCACAGCTGCCGGAAACATCACCGTATCGAACTGCAGAGGGGGTGGTGGTGGTGGAGTTTGATTTACAGGCGTGCCTCTGGTCGGACGCTTACGAGGCGACATCTTTTACTGAAAGTTGATAGGGATGATGACAGTAGTAAGAATCAGTTGTAAGTATGATGAGAGTGATTCATGGACTAAATCGCCATAGTCCAACCATCAGATAGGGACATAACAATAGGGTAGGGAAACACAAGAGTAAATACTTTCCAATAGATTAGATAACTGCCAATATTACTGGTATTAATGATGTAAATGAGTTCGGGAAAAATGACCTAACAGTAGGTCTTACATCAAACCATAAGGGAAAATGTTGACATCTTAGAAATCCCGTTAAAGTACTTGAAAGATAGGAATATTTTACAGACAAGTGCTACATAGGCACAGAAAAGAAAGGCTATTCCTTAACCCAAAAGAAAAAGATGAGTCGACATCTTCTACCGGCGACGGGTATCCCTCGGGCGAACCCTCAGATCTGCCAGCTGACGTACAACTTCTTGAAGATGTCGCTCATGCGCCCTCTGACGTACTCGGAGTTCTATGACTTCAGCTCGGGATGCAGTTAGTTGTTGTTGCAGAGCCTCATTAGTCCTCCTGGTCCTTTCCATAGCCCCTTCGAGTTGGCGAATGTGGACCTTGTTAATGCCAGAGTTGACGTCAACTTCCATCACTCGGTCGATGGCTGCACGACCTTGCTCGACATTCCGAGCAATCCTACGGACCATAATGGGTAGGACTCGGTCAGTTGAGCCTCCCTCGCTTATATTGTAAAAGATCTGATCCCCATTGAAGGGTAAAGGCTGACCCTGCTCGTGGCTCCATCTGTTCAAGCTTACTGCCCACAAGGGTGTGGAGCCTTGAAATGATGGTCGGGGTTGAGGTTTGGGACTGGAGCCTCTTGGGGCAGGTTGTTGACTTCTGGCTCAGAGTCAGATCCATCCGAAAAACCTTCAGCGAGGTGATCATCCAAAGGGATTGGATAATCCTCTTCTGACTCATCATCGAGCCACCCACCATTGCCTTGGTTGGGAAAATACGGATCGCCGGGGAGATGGAAGCCAGCCATGTTATCTACGCGAGAATAGGGGAAAAGAATAGTTAATAGACGCACTAATTAAGATAATTATAGGGTGATCCTTACTATTTACTCCAACATTTGCGTAGTGCATACCAGTCATATGCAACCAAGACAGGATATACCTTCGAATAAGTGACCCTAACTCTAAATCCACAACCAAACAAGGAACAGGAAGTAAAGCAAAGGTCACAGATTCTAAGTCTATGACGCCCTAGTCACATATAACCTTAGTGTATCCACCCAGCAACTATTGTCACACTAATAAAGACCTTTTTAGTTTGCACATAAGTATTTATAGTAACACAAAATACTCCTATAGTATTTTAGGTTTATGTTTTGTTCTAATGCTTTCGTTGTAGTAGTGTTGGTAAGTTTTTAGACTTGTTGCAACCTCACAACCACTCTTAGGAACATGCTAGTCACTCCTCGGAAAATATAGTTGATTAGGCTATATCCTCCCAGGTTTGACTGTATGTCTCTAAGCCTAATCGTGTTGTTCAACAATCATAATACTTTTGTTATGTTCTAGTATGATACTGACCTTAGTATGAATGCAGGTAGGTATACTTAGTTAAATATTTTATTATTTAAAAGTATAAACTCTTGGTCAGAGTATTTTAATCCCGATGTGTTTATAGTTTGTATATCTTTTATGGGTTGATATACTCGATTCACTATAAACAATGCTCTTATACCAATCTGTCACACCCCAAAACCGGAACGACAGAAACGTTCTGGGGCGGAGGACGTCATGTACAGTATCATAACAATGCATAATAGTAAACAAGCAACAACATCCATTGCATTAATAGAATAATTTTAATACAAGCGTGTTTTGTATAGTTTATAAGACACCAAAATATGAGTCAAAATAAGAGATGAGTCTTGAATGTGCTCCATCTTCTCAAAAGCTTCATCGGTACCTATCTACTGATGACCTGAGAATACAAGTTATTTTGAAAGAGTTTATCAACATTAAAGCTGGAGAGTTCATAAGTATTTAGTGTCATTGCTTGTATGAAAATATTTGTAATAACGTAATGTAAGTGTTTGTGAAATGCTTGTAAAAGTCCCAATTATTTGTACTTCCTAGAAAATCCTATATTTTCTACTGAAAAGTAGTCTTCTACCAAGACCCGACTTTTGTATGTTTTGTTTATTTGTAAAGGTAAGAGTTTTCCCAAGTATAACTAACATTATCAAAGTATAGTTTTCATTAACATATATGTGAGAAGATCACGAAGTAAGTGTAATAGGGAAAATAATGTTTTACCTCAGCAGTGACATTGCTGGCTATTAAGTAATAAAATACAGACTCCAGGTAGTATTAAATGTACAATATACCTCGGGGAGTCTTTTTGCTATTAATCCTTAGTCGGTTAATTAAAGGTTTAAATGTGAACTCGTATGTAACCATACTGATCGACGACTGAATAAATGATGACCCTCCGGTGTCATATGTAGTGAGGTGACATTTTGTCACCCCTTGGCCTTATCGGCTGGGATTGTAGCTAGCAGTTGGGGTGTGGGAGTGTTTGTCCCGTATAGATCTATACACACAATGCTCGGTCTCCCTATAGGAGACTTTGGTTACAATATGATACAACAATGTGTTGTTGTATCCTTAAATAGTGTATAGTATATTCTCTTTTATAGTGTATAGTATGTTCTCTTGTATAGTGACTAGTGTGTATTGTATTTCGTTATAGTATGTTTGTAATGACTTGTAAATGTACTGACTCTTGTATGCTTTGTTGTACTAGTAATAGTGAGTAGTAATCTCTTAAACTATACCTATTATAGTTTACTAGTAATGTTGTTTGTATGCCTTTGCTACCCAAAGGTACTGAACTGAAGTAAAAGCTTTTATATCTAAACACATATATATGATATATAACTAAGGTTTCAACGACATTTGGACAAATAACAGGTTACTCTAAGTCCACAACCAAACAAGGAACAGGAAATAAAGTGAGCTATCACTCCTAAGCCCTTCAAATCTTACTTGTATAAATATATCTGTATAGACATGAGTTTGACAAAATATAAGTTTAAAAGAGTTTGATAAGGATTTAGCATTTAAAAGAGTTTAATAAAATTTTTTGAAGTGTTTGAAATCCATAAGTTTGATAACAATTGGAAAGTAATAGAAAATCTATCTATTCGTTCTAGTTATTAATCACATGTGATTAATATAATAACTACAATGTTTCAACTTGTATTCCCCCCCATAAAAGCATTTAAAATCATTTCAAAGGTTGATTAAGGGGTATGGACTCACCTGTAGCGAGTGGTGTGGATGGAAGTGTTGGATAGGATGCTAAGTGTCAAGTGAGGACTTGAGCACACACGGATCCTATTTAACATATAATGACACATATATGTATCTAATTAGTGATTAAACAACTAATTAAGCAAGTAGAGACACCCTAGGACATGGAAAACACTTTGATTCAAGTGCTAGGAGTACAAAGGGTTGTATCTAAGGGTTGTAGGGCCTCACATTGGAGTTTACGGCCCAAAGGTTCACGGCCCAAAGTGTTTACGGCCCATGGGTTTACGGCCCAATGAGTTTACGGCCGTAAACTCATGGTATCATGTATCATTTTGTGTGTTTAAGGTCTTATGTTCTTCCTTGAGGTGTTCTAGACTTAGTTCCAAGGCCTAGGAAGGAGTTGTGGCAACATTGCACCACTAATTAGGGTTTACGGCCAAGGGAGATTGCCTTGGCCGTAGACACCCTTTTGTTCATGATTTTTGGAAGTTTTCTAGATGTTTAACAAGTGATTCTAGTATACAACAAGTTAAGGATAGTGTACTTACGTTTTGAAGGCAAATGGGGGTGTTTTCGGCCCAAAACACTTAAGTGTTCTTGGTGTTCTTGAGGATCTTGAAGATCTAGACTCAAAAGATGAGATTTGTGGATGAATTCGAGAGTGAATCAAGAAGAAGAGATGTATTAACACATAGAGGGAAGGAATCACTTACAATTTTGAAGTTTGGAAGCAAAAGTCTCAAGATCCTTGAGAGAGAATTCCAAATTCTTGGTCTTGGAATGGTGAAAATGAAAGAAAAATGACTAAGGACCATATATATAGCATGGTGTTTACGGCCACCATGGGTTTACGACCGTAAACTCATGGTTCCTGGCCATAAACACCTCTTCAGAGGGTTTATGGTTTGCTTGATAGTTTACAACTTCAATGGACACTTCCTATCACTCATTCTTTGGATATACTAGGCTCGAAATGCTCAAATAGACTCAAAATAGTGCTAGAAATTAGCAGGAACAAGTCTAACTTTGATTGGGTTGAATGGTTTGTACAAGATTAAAATTTCGTGTTGTCACAGTTGGAGCATTGGTGAGCCCAAATGGCATCACCACGAACTTGTAGTGACCATAACGAGTCTGAAATGCCTTCTTCTGCACATCGTCCTCTCTGACCCACGTCTGGTGATAACCGAACGTATAGCAATCTTGGAAAACTAAGATGCACCGTGAAGTTGGTCAAATAAATAATCAATCTTCGGGAGAGGATAGCGGTTCTTCACTGTTAGCTTATTCATCTCTAAATATTCGATACACATTCGATGTAACCCATCCTTCTTCTTAACAAATAGGATTGGCGCTCCCCATGGAAAACTACTCGGCCAAATGAACCCTTTGTCTAATAGCTCCTACAGTTGTGTAGACAACTCCTACATATATAGAGGTGCTAACCGATAAGGTGGTTTGGCTATCGGAGCCGCACCGGGAACCAGGTCAATTCGAAACTCCACTTGATTCTCAGGAGGCACTCCAAGAAAGTCATCTGGGAACTCATCCGAATATTCCTGAACAACCGGCATATCATCCACAGACGCCTTACCCTTCTCCTTGGTATCCATAACATAGGCGACAAATCCAAAACAAATATGCCGAAGATACCACCTGACCCTAGCTGCTGAACATGAAACTGGCTTGTGCAGAAGACCCTCTCCCTGAAACACCAACTCTCCCCTCTTGGGGTCCGGATACGCACCAATTGCTCCTCGCAGTCAATCATTTCCTTGTTGGGGCTCAACCAATCCATTGCCACAATAACCTTGCTCTCGGGCAGGGGAATAAGAACCAAATCAATCGAATACCGCTTATCGAACAACTCCAGTACATAACCCTGATGAACCATAGATACTCGAACAGTATGATATATAGTGAATTATGAGCATTTAATTTGGCATGCGAAATTAAAAGAACAAAAAGAGCACAGTGATTTGGGTTTTAAATATATATTCGATCATAGTAAATGAGTACAAAAAGGGATCTACATCTAGTCTACATAAATATCCTACTTACTAGTCACAATGAACTACATCTCTCAAGCACACTCTACAAGTGGCATGCAATCCACTATATAGAGGTGCTAACATGTCTCTCTCTCTCTCTCTCTATTTCTCTCTCTCTCTCTCGCATGTCACAAGGCATCAAGCACATATGCAAGTGGGTATTCTCAAGCTAAGCCTTCACTAGTCATCTAATGGAGAACTTTGTAGCCAACATTCTCCCCCTCAATGTTAGGAATGGATGACTCGGCTTCAACCTTCACAAAATGTACAAGTTCACGAACTAAGCCTCAAGCGTGACAAATATAGAAATAAACTTCAAATCTTCAATTCTTCAATGAACTTCCAATCCGGGTTCTAGAGTGTGAGACACAACAGCCACAAATGTGAAACTTTACTCCAAATGGGAAATTGGGCATAAAGTGTTAATTCGCATCAACTACATGGACCTGTTTCAAAAAATTTCCTATTTCACAAAATTTTTACCCTAATTGCGAAACTAGGTAAAATTTGCCAATTCACAAAAACTATAGCTATGCGAAATGAAAATTCATCATTTATCACATTTTATGACCCCCATTGCGAGAGTGGGTTAAAACTGTCACTTCTTTGAAAGTTTATGGATGTGAAATGAAACAACCCTTTCTTATTCATTTCGCATTTTATTTTCATATGAAGACTTTCACATTTTGAACATACGATCCGTGGATGAGAACAAACCATTTGACCTCATGTCGAAATGGCTATCCATAGAGGCGAACAACAAGAATCACACATTGAAATCATGTTCGCCATCCAAACCCATTTCCCACTTTGAAGCCTTGTTCGTCATTCACACCCAAAACGTAACCTCACATGTGAAACTTCGATTTCGTTATTCACTGCTTTTGCTACACATTTTTCACATCTATTTCATTCACTCATTATCTGCCTTCTATATCAAACATCTGGCCCTTCACTGTCGAAAACCCGTCACCAATATCAATGCGAACCATCGGCAACCCCAATTGCTGATTGTAGATGTGAAGTCAATTTTGACCTTCTTAAGTTAACTTTCACTTATATAAGGCACATCAATAGTCTTCCCATAGAACCATCATCGAAAATCCTTTGATTAGAACCAACAAGTATCAAACCCAAAACAAATCAAAATCCAATTTTGACTTTCGTTCCTAAATCTTTGACCATTTAATATCCATTTCTTTTGTTTCGATACTCAAATATTTAGCAACTTCAGATTGTTTTGAATTACAAGCCAAGTTTCATAAACATCAATTTTCACATCCAAGAACCTTTTTTAGATCAAATATGCTAATTTCAAGAAAAACATTTGTGTTCTTGACTGTTCTTCATCGATTCTTCAATTTTTCTTTACCAGTTCTTCAAAATTTCATTTGCACCATCAATTATCCAAAACGAATCTTATTTCAATCTCCATCAATCAACGGAATCACTGATAGCAAACTTGTGATAGGATCAAATCAATATCCGTATTTTGACCAATAAATCAGATCGACTGAATCAATTTGTTAGAAAAAATGATAATCAAACAGATAATGAAATATGATGATAGAAATGAGATCTATCCAAAATTGTGAATAAATGATCAAAACGAGATGTAAAAAGATGAACAGAAATCGTGAGCCAAAGACAATCGCGAAAAAACTCAAAGCCTTTGAAGTTACAAATCAAATATATGTCGGCTGAACAAAATAAGATTGGGCTTTGAATTAAGTTGGAATTTCAACAATATTATATGAATTCTAAGATCGAGATTTGGATTCAAATTGTATGGATCAAATTTTGCGCTAATCAAAAGAAATAAAATATCAATGAGTTTGGGCTTTATTTTTGGATCGATGAATAGAAAACGTGATTGGGCTAAATCAAAGAGAATTGGATCAACAAATTTGGAATTGAAAACAAATAGATCTAATGGAATTAAACCAATATATTTTGAGAGAAATCAAGGGACTCACCAAAAATTCCAATTGTGTTGAATGTAGTCAAATCGAGAACCGTTTCTTCAAATATCACTTTGATCTTCGAAGACCCGCTCTGATACCAAATGTAGTGAATTATGAGCATTTGATTTTGCATGCAGTATTAAAAGAACACAAAGAACATGGTGATTTGGGTGTTAAAATATGTATTCGATCATAGTAAATGAGTACAAAAAGGGATCTAGATCTAGTCTACATAAATATCCCAATCACTAGTCATAATGAACTACATCTCTCAAGCACACTCTACAAGTGGTATGCAACCCACTATATATAGAGGTGCTAACATCTCTCTCTCTCTCTCTCTCTCTCGCATGTCACAAGGCATCAATCCCATATGCAAGTCGGTATTATCAAGCTAAGCCTTCACTAGTCATCTAATGGAGAACTTTGTACCCAACATTCTCCCCCTCAATGTTAGGAATGGATGACTCGGCTTCAATCTTCACAAAATGTACAAGTTCACGGACTAAGCCTAAAGCGTGACAAATATAGAAATAAACTTCAAATCTTCAATTCTTCAATGAACTTCCAATCCGGGTTCAAGAGTGTGAGACACAACAGCCACAAATGCGAAACTTTACTCCAAATGTGAAATTGAGCATAAAGTGTTCATTCGCATCAACTGCAGGGACCGGTTTCAAAAAATTTCCTATTTCACAGAATTTTTACCCTAATTGCGAAACTAGGTAAAATTTGCCAATTCACAGAAACTATAGCTATGTGAAATGAAAATTCTGCATTTATCACATTTTATGACCCCCATTGCGAAAGTGGGTTAAAACTGTCACTTCTTTCAAAGTTTAGGGATGTGAAATGAAACAACCCTTTCTTCTTCATTTCACATTTTATTTTCATATGAAGACGTTCGCATATTGAACATACGACCCGTGGATGTGAACAAACCATTTGACCTCATGTCGAAATGGCTATCCATAGAGGCGAACAACAAGAATCACACATTGAAATCATGTTCGGCATCCAAACCCATTTCCCACTTTGAAGCCTTGTTCGTCATCCACACCCAAAACGTAACCTCACATGCTAAACTTTGATTTCGTTACTCACTGCTTTTGCTACACAATTTTCACATCGATTTCATTCCCTCATTATATGTCTTCTATATCAAACGTCTGGCCCTTCACTGTCGAAAACCCATCGCCGATATCAATGCGAACCACCGGCAACCCCAATAGCTGATTGTAAATGCGAACTCAATTTTGACCTTCTTAAGTCGACTTTCACTTATATAAGGCACATCGATAGTCTTCCCATAGAACCATCATCGAAAATCCTTTGATTAGAACCAACAAGTATCGAACGCAAAACAAATCAAAATCCAATTTTGACTTTCGTTCCTAAATCTTTGACCATTTAATATCCATTCCTTTGTTTCGATACTCAAATATATAGCAACTTCAGATTGTTTTGAATTACAAGCCAATTTTCATAAACATCAATTTTCACATCCAAGAACCTTTTTTAGATCAAATATGCTAATTTCAAGAAAAACATTTGTGTTCTTGAATGTTCTTCATCGATTCTTCAATTTTTCTTTACCAGTACTTCAAAATTTTATTTGCACCGTCAATTATCCAAAACGAATCATATTTCAATCTTCATCAATCAACATAATCACTAATAGCAAGAACTTGTGATAGGATCAAATCAATATATGTATTTTGACCAATAAATCAGATCGATTGAATCAATTTGTTAGAAAAAATGATAATCAAACAGATAATGAAATATGATGATAGAAATGAGATCAATCAAAAATTGTGAATAAATGATCAAAAGCAGATGTAATAAGATGAACAGAAATCGTGAGCCAAAGAAAATCACGAAAAAAGAAACGTCGTCAAAGCCTTTGAAGTTAGAAATCAAATATATGTCGGCTGAACAAAAAAAGATTGGGCCTTTAATTAAGTTGGACTTTCAACAATATTATATGAACAGTAAGATCGAGATTTGGATTCAAATTGTATGGATCAAATTTTGGGCTAATCAAAAGAAATTAAATCTCAATGAGTTTGGGCTTTATTTTTGGATCGATGAATAGAAAACGTGATTGGTCTTAATCAAAGAGAATTGGATCAACAAATTTGGAATTGAAAACAAATAGATCCAATGGAATGAAACTGATAGATTTTGAGAGAAATCAAGAAACTCACCAAAAATTCCAATTGTGTTGAATGTAGCCAAATCGAGAACCGTTTCCTCAAAAATCACTTTGATCTTCGAAGACCCGCTCTGATACCAAATGTAGTGAATTGTGAGCATTTGATTTGGCACTCGGAATTAAAAGAACACAAAGAACATGGTGATTTGGATGATAAAATATGTTTTCGATCATAGTAAATGAGTACAAAAAGGGATCTAGATCTAGTCTACATAAATATCCCACTCACTAGTCATAATGAACTACATCTCTCAAGCACACTCTACAAGTGGTATGCAACCCACTATATATAGAGGTGCTAACCCACTATATATAGACTCTTCTCAAGCTAAGCCTTCACTAGTCATCTAATAGAGAACTTTGTACCCAACACAATCGTCAACAATCTCGACCTCTAATGGGCAATCCAGCTCCCCCGGAGCATCAGATAACCTCTTGTTAAGCGCAGGAGATACAAAAGACCGGGTAGCCCCCAAATCAAACAATACTAGAGAAGAGATACCATTCACAAGGAACGATCCTAAAACAAAACACACAAATATAAGCAGAGAAATCAACATAAGTAAATAGATAAGGAGAAGATATGTCACCTTTACAACATCAGGTGCTACACGAGCCTCCTCGACTGTCAGCTGAAAAGCCATGCTCCTCACAACAGGTGCATCCTTGCTGACGGCCATTAGTAATCCGTAGAGTCACTGGAGTGGGTGCTACCACATATCCGTTGCTGCAAAACTTAGGAAATTGGCCTTCTTATGGCCTTCTTATTGTAATGGAAGCAAATCAGATCAGATGTATGGTTGGTGGTGGTGGTAGAAGTCCAATCCATGCTGAAATGACCTGTCTTGCCATACTTGAAGCTGACAAAACCACCCACCTTCCACGCCTCATCGTGCGTCTTGCCGCACTTGCCACGGTGGCCCTGGCCTGGCTGGCTTCTCGATCTCAAATCAAAAACCTTGGGCCTCTTGCCCGAAATCCCTGAACCCTGAACCTGATCTCGCTTCCTCTTCCTCTCCATCTCCAATTCAATCTCTCTCTGGCTCTCGCAATCATATCGTCCAATGTCCTGCAACTCGATCGGCTCACAAACTGACGAATATCACTCCTCAAGATCTCATGGTATCTCGCTTTCTTCATCTCCTCATCCGCCACATACTACGGAACCAGCAAGGCCCACTCACGGAACATAGCAGTGATCTCAGCCACAGTTTCAATAGTCTGGCGAAGGTCCTGAAACTCCCTCACCAACTGTTGCACCTCTATCACCGGTGTAAACTCAAATCGAAATCTTATCACAAAGTCATCCCATGTCATCGAATCAAATACCTCGTCCCCTATGGCGCTTTCAACCTCCTCCCACCAATCTCAAGCTTTGTCTTTCAGAAAACATGAAGGAAGTCTAACGTTTGGCCCAGAGAGACAACTTCTAGTGCGTAAGGCATTAGCGACGTCTAGTAACCAACGGCTACTCACGATCGGGTCCTTCTCCCCAATGAACTTTAGAGCCCCGCATGCCCAGAACTCCCGAAAAGTCAATGTGCAAGCTCCCATCAATGCCACCATCTTAGAACGAAAAAGCGCCCAAGTGCTCATCTAAAATCTCCAGGATACCCTCCTTGATCGTACCACAGGTCATAGGAGTCTGGTCAAGTATGTTTCAGGTGATCTCAGATGAAATGAACTCCCGCATCTGCTCATCCAACAGTCCGACCCAAGAGCCCGAACTAGAAACACTGCCAGAACCTCCTCGTGTAGCCACCATACTGAAAATAGAAAACACAAAACATCAGAACATACATACATATACATCGAGGAGTTCTAAAACTTGCAAGCTTCCTGGTATCATCGCAACTTTCCTTGACTTAAGTACGGATCCTATGCTTCCAGTAGTACAGGCCCATACTACCTTGCACATTTATCCATAATTTATTCAAGGATCACCCTGAATCCTCCAAGTTACTCCCATATCTCTACATACAACTCTCAACAAGACAATGCTCCCAGCACCAAATCTCTGATGGGTTGTGAGCATTCTAACACTCCTATGGTGTACATGCAACCCTATAAACCTTGGATCTATGTTTTCTCTATTATACATGCAAATATTCAATATTCCAAGGTTTCATCCTAACTAGCATAATAAGAAGTAACTATACTACAAGAATCTAGTAGAATGACATACCTTTTCATGTTGTAGCTTGAAGTCTTGGAGCTTAAGAGCCTATTGCCTCAAGTGTGACGCCTGAAATGGTTCACACAACATCAAGAACAATTGGAATAACTTGAGTGAGAAAGTTTCTAGGCTCAAATCGGCTATGCCCTCTCATATCTTCCTTAGGGCCGATTTCTTGAACCAAAGACATCTTTATATACTATGGAGGATTAGGGTTACATCCATATAAACCCTAATACCCATGACCTTTCATTTCATAGGATCCATGGGTTAAACACTCCATGGACTATCCATGAAAGCTTAGCCCAACCTAAATGAACTTGGCCCACCATATATATATATATATATATATATATATATATATATATATAAAAGAGTCCATATTTAATTAGTTCCTTCTGATCACTAAATTAATTTCAAATTAATACTTGATCAATACTAATTAAATAATATGATTTCATATTAATATATTAGAACTTATAATATATTAATATAAATCATAAATATCCTTTTCTCAGAAAAGTCTATCCAAATTGTTCCGATGCCATGCAACCCAAATGGACCACGCCAATCGGGTAAACTACATACCAATTATAGTTATGGACTTAGACACTAATCCAACAGTCTCCCACTTGGATAAATCTAAAACTTCGACTCATATGCCTGTTCTACTACTTGTTGAATTATACACAAAGGCACGTTTTATAACAACGAGTTACCAATGCGTTTTCGTACAATCAATGTATAACCAACTCATAGGCAACAACTCATATCTCTAGGTTTGAAGAATATAAGATATTATCGTCTCATGATCACTCGTGATAAAATCCATGAAGTGATTCAAATGAGCGTGGGTTGAATCCAATACTCAGCACTTATGAGCACTCATGAATGTTGTAGCAACTCTTTCTATGTCCACTACCTTGGACATCTACAAACCCGATTCATGACAGTCTTGCCTTAATACCTACTTCCAACGTATTACCGATTGTGGAGAGTTTAAATAACTTAGTCATTCGGAAAAGAATAACCTACCTATTCTGGAAGTCAAAACATGGAAAGTGAAAACACAAGAATAATCAAATCCAATATGGTCTCAGAACTTATTAATATAAATAGAACACCTTTTATTTATCACCACATTGATTACACATTATTCATTGTATACTGTTTCAAACTATCAACTTTATACTTGAATTAAAACAATAGTTGTCCCGTGCTCCAAGCATGTACACTATGTTTTCTAAACACTAGTCATGCCATACATCGAGTATGCACACTATGTTTGTCCATGATCTTTACATTGTGAAATAGATCGATTGCACATAAATCCAATGATTTTCATTTCACAATCCCAAATCCTTATCGTAAATGCAAGAATTCTAAATTCCTGCCATTTACCGAAATCTGTTAGATTTTAAACTTATATGCACTGATACTCTTGTAATGATTATGCACAAAGTAACAAAGACTTGTCAACAAACATTACAGAGTGTTCCAATGGAGATCAACTCAATGGAAACGAAGTGTCATATTCAAAGTACATTGCTTTGAACATCCTTCTTGCATTAAGTTTTCTAATCTTACACAGATTGAATGAATAACTTCCACCTATGTGAGCATTTCCATCCCCATTCTGACTATCACTCCTGAACAAGAGTGGCCTCTTTTCAGAATATGTCAATATGGTCCTTCCAAAATTAACACTATACTCCCAACTGTCCTTGAGCACCAATCTTTGGTAAACCTTAGAGTGTTCTCGACAATTGCTTAATCAAATTAATCATATCTAGTTCTAGTACTTTTTCCCTCTTAATGCTCTAGGCATTTGGAAAATTTAGAAAGGATGAATATTATAGAACATGCAATCGATCCTATATATGAAGCATATGGGACACGATTCATGATGTCTCACATAAAGACATGATACTAGACCAGTCTTTTGCTACAATATTTTATTTGCCATGTTCTCAAAATTTAACTATGAAGAGGGATGTCGTAATCATAATCGAATTTTGAGAATGCAATATATAGAATTTCCTTATGTTGAACCATTCCAACATAAAATTCATATATATATCCTTGACTAAAGATGATTAAAACCTCAATCTAAGCTTTTAAAATTGAAATGAAGTATAATTTCCTCTCCCTTAATTATAGCAAAACAACTTTTCCCAATAGAACTTTTGTTTTTCTATAATTAACATTGCTAACTTGCAATGCTTATCATAATTATCATGCTCCCACTAACATGATGATTATTAGCATAACACTTATGCTCCCACTAGCTTTGACATGTACTCAGAAATCAGATGGACTTCTAGGAGTCAATACTTTATTGACTTTCTTACCAAAGTTCAGAATTCTGATACGAGATGCTTTGATAAAACTTTATCAAAATCATACACCCTTTCTTAGATAGCTCACATGTGTGTCTAAGCAATTTTCAGAACTATGAAAAGGGATGTCGTAATCATAGTCTCAATTGTTTAGACCTTTGCCATTCCTCACAAGTCCATGTTAGTGTGTCGGTTAACCACACACGCTCCACTAACGACTTTAAGAATGCAAATATCACAATTGCTATCCACTTAAAATCTACTTAGTGAAAGCGTTTCCTTACCATCATTTTCATGAATCGGAGAGAAACCTTATGACACTTAGATTTTATGGTGTATGAGTTCCTATCCATATGAATTTGTCAAAATCATAATCACAAGACAAGGTTAATGCCAAATCCAAACTCATATGGACTGAACTTGTGCAATCTTAAATTCTTGCCACCTGGCAGCACAAGGGTCTGCCATTGCTTCCAAGTAGTTGTGCAACCAATTGGGAACTCTCAGAACTCATATGCAAAGCCAACTTTAGCTGGAATAGGCACATAAATGTCAACAAGATAGGTTATAAACTACAAGTTTTATTCTTGATTAGATCTTGAAATTCTTTCAGGATCTTTTAGACTCCCACTATCCTCTTGACATATAAGACTCTCTTGCCAAGCGTCATCCCTTGACAAAACAAATATTCAAGAGATAGTGCGGATTCTTATCAAGACAAACACTTCACACAATTGGCCTCAGTTGATCTTTGTTTTATCCAAAACATCACAACCTACCAATTTCAAATGTATAAGAATAAGAAACATCTCATTCTACATTTGACAAGTGTTTTAAACCTTCTTAAGATGTGTCAGTCAAGTTACAATCTATGACTTGCTTTGGAACAAAGTATGACTCATCTTCTTCATTTAACCATTTCAACAATTCATGACTCCTCTTCTTAGCTATAAGAATTTACTAAGATGTCCTTAGAGAATGAATTGTGATATGGCCTCACAATCATTAAGATGATCATAAAACATGATACTAAAGTACTCTCCCATCTTTTTAGATTTGAGAAACTTTTATCTTCCTGCCTAATTTGATTCCTCTTATTCGTTCTGTCTTACCTTGAAACTTTTTCCAATGTTTCAGAATTACACTTAAACTTGTAAGCACAACCATATTTACTAAACTTTAGTAAATCATGACGAATAGTCTTTGTGGTGGACCTGATCAGCATACACCCAAGTGTCCCCGATCCCTTTGTCCTTCACTTTACTCACATATACATGTGAACAAGGAATTAGTCTTAATTTTCCAAAGATGAAAGTTCTCATTCATCATACTATACAACTTGCATGATTCCAAGTTTCGGTCCAATTGAAACTTTGGTGATGAGAATCTTTCCTTATTTCGAAAATCTGACACTATCACAAATGAAAGAAACAAATTCATATTTCCAATATTGCTATCAATGGAATCATATAAACAACAATTTTCACACATTCCATTGTAAGGATATTTAAAATAAATAAAATCAAAACTTTTCCTTTTATTTTAAAAATGCGGAAAACTTATCCTCACAATGCAAATGCATATGAAAACTTGTCGTTATCTATTCCTAAGCAATATATCATAACTCCTAAGCAACAACTCAAAATTCTGATCACCGAACCATGCGATCTAAATCCATCTTTGCGAATAGAATCAACATATACTTCTTTTAATCTTCCTCTCTTTTCTTTGATTCTTAAAACATCAACATGTGACCCGGTCACATTCTGTAATAAGAATCTCCAAATAGGAACTTAATAGAGTTAGACAGTGGGCTTTACCTGAAGTAGAGTCAAACTTTTTGACTTGACCTTCTCTCAGATCTTTCAGGTAGTTTTGGCAGCTTCACAACCAATGCCCCTTCCTTTGGCAATAGAAACATATGGACTCTTTGGTACTGATACATGGGAATATCTCAGACTTAGCCTTTCTCTTTACCATTTGGTCAACCGAGTTGACAATGGCCGATCCCTTTCCATTGGGAAGAGAAAGCCTTTTCTGGATATCCAATGTTACTATTGTCAATGTCCATTGAAAGTTTGGGAAGCTGATCTTCTAATGAAATTTGCTTTACTAGTCCTCCAAATCATTGCTGATTCAGCAGCACCAAGCAAATAGATAAGATCATTAAGGGTCATGTCATAGTCTGTTTCATAGTAGTCCCAAAGGAACTCACTATGTGACTTAGAAAGTGATTGAACATCCAACTTTCTCAAGACTTTGACACCCAACTCTCCCGGCTTGTCAATATGTGACTTCATCTCCAAGATGTGATCACACATAGACCTTGCTTGCCAATAGGGCTTGAGTGACCTTAAACTTTTCAAGAACTTGTGGGTTAGGGAGAATAATCGGAGGAGGTGAAAGAAAAGAAGTATGATTTCCATGAACCAATCACGGGACATCATCTTCATTAAGAAAGCTTGTTCCAAGGGATTTGGGATGATCATAGATGTCTAAACCAGACATCTAATATGGGAGATATTCAAGTAAGTTGATTTAGGTCCTTAATATAAAACCCAATATGAAATATTAAGGATAGGACCCAACACAATATTTTATAACTTGGAAGAGGGATGCCGTAATCCAAGCTATAGAATATTTGAAGGTAGGCGCATGACGATTCACCAATTTCCACCATGAAAAACGAAATAATTTATTAGGTTTTAATTGGATTTGAAACTCCTAGACCTTTTGAGATTTAATGAACTTTTCAATGGCATGTTTAAATCTCAAGTGTGCCCTCCCAAATTTTGTGACTGAGATGCCGAGGATCACAAAACAAGGTGTGAATAACCATGCAAATATATTTGGTACCCTTAATAGTTATCCCTCAATCGATGTGCCGGTTAACCACACGCGCTCCACCGATATTTGGATAAATATTAAGTTACCCTTTGCCTACCTTGTTAAATCAAGCTAGTGTGTCGGTTACCCACACCCGCTCCATTAACCAACTTAAACAAAGTGCAAAGTGTAATTTCATAGGTTAGCACCAAATTTACATTTTTCCTAAGTAACTAAGATTGGGAATTCATAAGTGTTTAGTTACTTAGTATTTATCATTAATAGTTTTAATGAAGGGAGAATTCTAGTCCTTGTCCTACCCGTTCGGCTAACGACCCTCCACCAGTCAAGGAAGCGGTGAGTGAGAGTGGACACCCATTAAACTGCCATTTTATAGCCAGTAAGCTTATACCGCCCTTATAGACCGGCTTCGTGAATGAGGCCTACTAACAGTAAGACTGACTTGCTCTTATACATATATATATTATTAACTTATAATACTATAAAGTATAAGGGTTGAATTTTAACTTTTAAAATTCTAAGGGCTAACTTGGAACTAAAGTATTCATGGGGAAAACTTTACAAATTCCAAAACTTGAGGGCAAGTTTTGAAACTATTCAAAACTCTTGGATTTTCATAACTTATGAGTTTAATTAAAGTTTTAAAAAAACCTTTTAATGAGAGACTCTTGGACATCCATAACTTGAGGACAAGTTATGAAGTCCATAAAACTATTTATGAGAAAAAGACTCTTCATTTTGTAACCTAAGACACTTTTATGAGTTTTAAGATTCATAAATGTGACTTTTCATATAACTTGAGGACAAGTTACAAAAAACACATTTTATGAATAACTTTTAGATCAATATTGATTGAAAACAACTAACACATAATTTTTCCATTAATCTAAATTAACTCATAAAACAAGGTAACAAAAAAAAACTTTTGGTAATCCATAACTTGAGGACAAATTATGGACTCCATTAAAACAATTTTAGATCAAGAATTAACTAACAAACACTTTTGTAAATAATTCCTATGATCTACCAAAACTCATAAGTGTATGAACAATCCTATCAACAATTTCAAGAATTACATAAACACACATAAACTTGAAATTTTGATAATAACCTTGAAATTGGTTTACCATAATCATTACCACATCAAAAACAGGTTTTATAAGTCCAAAACAGTTTATGGTAATGATTCTAGACCAATTCCAGCCTTAAAAGTTGAAAATATGCTGTCAGGGGCTCCTACTCGTCGAGTGTATGAACCTACTCGACGAGTATGGTGATTTTCTTCATGGACTCGGCGAGTCCATCAGTGGACTCGGCGAGTCCAGTGCCCAGACAGCCACAAAATCGATTTTTTCAGCTTTTTATCAGCAGTTTGCATCAAGTATAATAGAAAACAAGCCTAGGCCCTGATACCACTGATGGGTTTTGACCATTCTAACACTCCTATGGTGTACATGCAACCCTATAAACCTTGGATCTATGTTTTTTATATTATACATGCAAATATTCAATATTCCAAGGTTTCATCCTAACTAGCATAATAAGATGTAACTATACCACAAGAATCTAGTAGAATAACATACCTTTTGATGTTGTAGCTTGAAGTCTTGGAGCTTAAGAGCCTAGTTCCTTAAGTGTGACACCTCAAATGGTTCACCAAACATCAAGAACACTTTGAATAACTTGAGTGAGAAAGTTTCGAGGCTCAAATCGGCTATGCCCTCTCATATCTTCCTTAGGGCCGATTTCTTGAACCAAAGACATCTTTATATACTATGGAGGATTAGGGTTACATCCATGTAAACCCTAATACCCATGACCTTTCATTTAATAGGATTGATGGGTTAAACACTCCATGGACTATCCATGAATGCTTAGCCCAACTTAAATGAACTTGGCCCACCATATATATAAAAGAGTCCATATTTAATTAGTTCCTTTTGATCACTAAATTAATTCCAAATTAATTCTTGATCAATACTAATTAAATAATATGATTTCATATTATATATTAGAACTTATAATATATTAATATAAATCATAAACATCCTTTTCTCACAAAAGTCTATCCAAATTGTTCTGATGCCATGCAACCCAAATGGACCATGCCAATCGGGTCAAGTACATACCAATTATAGTTATGGACTTAGACACTAATCCAACAATCTCTTCCTAGGTTTTCCTAGGGCAACCCCCACACTACTCCCCGCCCTCACTTGCAAAAGGAACACCTTCTAACACCCTCTAACTATCTCACAAATACAATTACATATCACCCATGCCAGATAATTCTTCGAATAAAATGTCTCACACTACAACGATTTAATTCAAACAAGAGCTGCGCAATAGAGTTAAAACCTAAACTTCCAAAATTATCTAGTCTCAATAATATGTAACTTAGCCTATTCGCCTACTATTTAGTTGAAGTTAATGGGAACTCCTAAAAGCACAAAGCAAGCATCATTCGAGCATCGGGTAATCAGAAACAAGCAGAACCTAATCAGGCCATCCTATCATTGATTGATCAGTACTAGCATGCAAGTCTAAAAGCTCATACAACAGTCATACAAAGGCATCTCTCATAGATCCTTAGCTCTAATCTAGCATGTGATTCACAGATTCACAATTCGAAGCATAATCCTTAAACATGTGAGGGTATTTTAGGAAATCATACTTGAGCTCGGTCGATTTCATGCACCACACCCATTTCTTTTGTTATAAAAATCTTTTTATAAAACATTCCTTTTATAAAAATCTACCAAATCCTCAGTTTGAGTTCAGACACACCTGAGAGTGTGCTTGAATTCCTCCAAGAAAGGCTCTGATACCAACTTGTAACGTCATAAAAATTAAGACCAAAAATTTTCATTTTTATAATAATAAAACCATCATCCAAAATGTTCATAAAATCCATAATGAAATCAGAGTATATCACTAATCATCCAGTTATATCAGAGTCAAATAAATGCAGAACAATTATGGTTTGTGTGAGGCAATCATCCTGTGCTCTTCCCCTTTGATCCGAAAGTACCTTAAAACATAAAATGAAAAACTGTAAGCATGAAGCTTAGTGAGTTCCCCAAGATACCTCATACCATACATATTAAAATACAATGGACTATGTCCAACAACCATCGAGCCCCGCTCAGAATCGATCTGTCATACAATAAGATAGGCCTCGCCTCATCAAATTCATCAACCCTGCCCAACATTCATACATATACATAAACCCATGCAAGAATCACTATGACAAATAGCATACAATACACTCATCAGGCCCTACCTAGCATCGGGCCCCGCCTAGTATTCATATCACATAACATACATGCAAGAGTCACACAGAAACCTAGAATTCTAATCATAATAAACCATGGGCCAACATTGGTGCCTTAGACCTACCAAGCATAGTGAGGAAACTCACCTTAAATGGATGAAATCCGATAAATGCTCGGGCTATTGATCTAGAAAATCCCCATGCTAAACAATCAAACAATAACCTAATTAATAGTTGGGTCAAAATTCATAACCTAGGTCCCCGATCCAACACCCTCAACCTCTAGGGTAAAAGGCTAATCTACCTTTCCCTTTATTTGGCCCAACTAGTTGGGCCCAACAACCTTATAGTCGTCCAAGGCACAAATTCAGCATTCCAAGCTCCAACAGTGGTCCATACGTCGTGACCAACTCATGGTTATGACCTCTCGTTGAGTCACGACATGACCTAATCCGGAAAAAATAGTCGGGATGGCCAATATCCTCACGACGTGACAGGCTTCATCCTCACATCGTGAGAGCTACACTGACTAGCTTTGTGCATTAATCTCTTATTCCTTACATCCATAACATGGGGCTTTCCAGAGGTACTTCCTTACCCTAAGGATGATAAAAATCATAGCTTTTTATTCATGCATGTCCAATGCATGACTCAAACTCTCACTAGGTGAAAAGTGGGAAAAATGAGATCTAGACTCATGCTTGGAGTCTCAAACCATATCAAAACTCAGATCCAAGGACTATATCATAGAGAATGACTCAATGATCCATAAAGTTGCCAACTTTATGGATCCCATGCATGAAATCAAACACAATCATGCAAAATGGAGCTTAAAACTTAGATCTAGCATGCAAGAGGTAAAAAGGTCTGAGCTTTATGATTTACAATGGTCCAAAAGCTCAAGAATAAGGTAAGGTAGAAGATGAAATGCCAAGAGGTTGCTCCACCAAGGTCTTTTGCCACTCCAATGTGTCAAAAACCACCAGAGAACGCTTCAAAGATCACAAAACAAGGAGTCTAAGGATGGGCAACCCTAGATCTCTCATTCCAATAAATACCCAAAATATTAGGGTTTTGGTCATCAGGCTATTCTCACGTCGTGAGCATTCAAAGTCTCACGTTGTGAAACTCAAAACACGGGTCAACTAGTCAATGGTCACTCGCGACGTGGCCTCCATGTCTCACGTCGTGACCTTCTTCCAAATCTAAAAACTCAAGAAATTAAATACCTCCGTGATCTGGGTGTTACAGATGTATTTTTATTTAAATCTAACAAGATGAATAAATGACCACTTTGAATATTACTTAACAACTTGAGACTATAATCCCAACCTTGAACTTCTACTCTTGGTTTTGGGCTTAATTATAATCTAAATGGTTTTGGCAAGTGGGAGCTTGAAGACCTTTTGAACTTTTCCTTAAGTTCCTTAGCAAACACTTCATAATTCTTGTGTTGGCTCACAAAAATTATTACTAGTTATGGCTTGGTTTTTTTTTGAAATATACTAAAAAATTACTAGTGAATTTTTAAAGCTTTCGATGCGGTTTTTATGTAAAAGTTTCTTATATTTTGTATCAAAACCCAGAAGGAGGAGTTTGCCCCAACGGTTTAGTGTCGGTTCCGAAATTAAGTAAGATAACACCTAATTAATACTACGGCACGATCATACAAAATTTATAAACTCGAAATTCATGAGTTCTACATATAAACTATTCAATTGCTTGTACGGAATTTCTAGAGTAAAGTCGGCTATTTTATGTTTTCACAAAGTGTGAGGCGTCTTTATTTTATATAATTTGGTATCCAAAATCCTTATATAAAATGCATTTTTGGTTACGGGGAACCGTAAAATTAGATATAAGGCTGACTTACTTATATATTTATCAAATTTTTTTCTTTGGGATTTGAACAAACGATGTTTCTAAACAGATACATTTTTATAAAATACTTTTGGTTATAAAAGTACTTCGTGTCAAAACCTGCAGAACTCACCAGCAATTTTTTGTTGACATATAATAATGCATGTATTCTCAGGTTTATTAGCAGGTCGGAAGATTCTACACAGAAGACTTCCTGTGATTCTACTACACGTTTATAAACGTCGGATTATTCGGCGTGTGTCAGGATTTAGCAATAGTCATCAACAATGTAATTTCTATTTCGGTAATAATAGAAGATTATATATTTGTATTGTTCAATGTATGCTCAATAACTATGATCATTTATTTACGTCGCGCACCTCGGTGTTTCCACCGGCAGTCGGGGGTGTGATAGAAGATCACCATTTCCAAACGTCTAAAATAAGAGATAAGATTTTGGTTAGTTGATTATTCCTTTATATTTTAACCCAAATTAATATTCAAGGTTATGATCCATAATTACAATTCGAAATTAAGAAGAGGGGTATCGTAATTTAATTGCAAATTTATGTTAGGTAGGCAATGCACTTTACAAATTCAATCTAATATGAAATTCCTAATTCTTAAGAGATTCATTGAACTTTTCAATAGCATGTTTAATATCAGATTATGCAAATCGATTCGTGATTGGGTTGTCGAGGATCACAAACAAGATGTGAATAACCATACAAACCTACGTGACAACTCCATTCTTATCTATGATCTCATATTGACATTTCGGTTAACCACACACACTCCATCAACAACCATAAACTCGAGTTGTGCCATCATTTCACCTTTGTAGTCCCAAATTATTGTGTCAGTTAACCACACATGCTTCATTAACGACTCACAAAGAAATGATGTGCGCTTTCATGGATTAGCATACAATTTCACATTTTCCTAAAGTAACTAGAGTGGGATTTTATAGAAGGTTCTAGTACTTATATATTATACTTTTAATGTGATTATGTGTTATCGAACCCTTTGCGGCTAATGACCCTCCACCACATAAAGAAGTGGTGGGTGATGTAACATCCCAAGACCAGGTATAGTTTATAAACCCCTGTTCTTTTGGTGATTGTCGAGTTTGGTCCTTATATGTGAAAAAGGTGGTAAATGAGTACGCGGGGCGTACGCGAGGTACGGTCAGCTTACTCATGTGTGTATATTTGACGTGGAAGCCACCTAGTACGCTGCGCGTACCAGAGGGTACACTGGGCGTACTAGGAACATAGTGAAAACCCTAATTTGAGGTGTGTCCCTATTTAAGGGACATGATGGCCTCATTTCTGGCCACCATTCCTAGACATCAACTCTCTCAACCCCTATTTCTCGTCTCTTGAGCTTGTGTGTCCATTGTTGAGCTATTAAGTGTTCTTGTGTTTCTTTGGAGTGAAGAAGGAGCTTCGAAGAAGAGGGAGTGGGAGTCCATGCTATGGATCTGAGCTTATCTGTGGTTGGAGCTTCAGTTAAAGGTATAAAGTTCAAAGCTTTCTCACCCTTTTGATTCTTGAATCATTGTAGTTCATTTTAGTGTTTTGGTCCCAAAGTTGAATGCTTTATGAGATATTGAGCTCTGTGACAACCCGAAATTTTCATTTGTATAAGCTCTACAGTAAAGCACTTCAAATAATAGTCAAATTCATTTCAGTACATATTTGGCCGGTTTAAAGTCCGTTTGGGTGTTTTTAAATTAAATTCATGAAACGAACAAATAAAAAGGAAGTACCTTCTAGGAGTGATGTGTAACAATTAAACAAACAACACCTTAGTTAGGTGTTTACAGCCAAACATGAGGAGTTTGGGCCGTAAACTCCCTTTTGACCATGAACTCATGCTTAAGGCATGAGTTTACCCTTCATTCCCACACTTTACACTTCCAAGCTCAAGAACACCCAACTTTTCTCTCAAGTATCATAGCACATTTCTTCAAATCTTCCAAAAATGTAAGTGTTTCTTCCCTATATTTGTTGATATAACACTTTATCTAGTGTTTATACATGATTTCATCCATGAAATCTCCTCTTTTCTTAGATCTTCAAGTGTTCTTCAAAACACCAAGAACACCAAGAACACACACTAGTGTTTTTGGTCCTTAAACACTCTTACAAGCTTCCTATAAGTAAGTACACTCTTCCTATCTAGTTGTTTGCTTATTATACTTGCTAAACCATTGGAAAACATCAAAAATCCCCAAAAACACATGGGTTTACGGTCAAGGGATCTCCTTGAACCGTAAACACCATCAAGTGGTGTTTAAGTGCCCCCAACACCTTCTAGGGCTTCGATATTGGACTAGAACCTTACATGCATGAGCTAAAGACCCCAAATCACGAAATGGAAGGAGTGACCATGAGTTTACGGCTGTAAACTCATGGGTTTACGACCGTAAACTCCAAGGGAGTGGTCCAAGGACCGTAAACTCCAAAGAAGGGCCATTTTGAGCCCTAGTCCCTTCCTAAGCCTTGGATGCAAACATAGAACACTTCCTTGAGGGGTATAAGACCTTAAATCACACAATGGTACAATTTACCATGAGTTTACGGCTGTAAACTCATGGGGGAAATGACCAAAAAAACCGTAAACTCATGTGTTGTCACCAAATGGTAAGTAAACTCCAATGTGAGGCCATACTCTCTTTAGATGCAACCCTTTAGTACTCCTAGCACTTGAAACAAAGTGTTTCCATGTATTAGGGTGTCTTTACTTGATTAATTAGTTGTTAAATGACTAATTAGATACATTTATGTATCACTACATGTTAAATAGGATCCGTGTGTGTGTTCAAGTCCTCACTTGACACTTAGCATCCTATCCGGCACTTCCATCCAAACTACTCACTGCAGGTGAGTTCATACCACTTAATCAACCTTTGAAATGATTTTTAAATGCTTTTATGGGGGGGGGGGAATACAAGTTGAAATATTCTAGTTATTGTTTTAATCACATGTGATTAATAACTAGAACAAACAGAAAGATTTTCTATTGCTTTCAAATTGCAATCAAACATATGGATTTTCAAGTGTGTCTAAACCCTTTTATTAAACTTTTAAATACTAAAATTGTTTCCAAAACTCTTTTAAACTTACATTATTTTCAAACCCATATCTACACCAATATATTTATATAAGTAAGGCTTGAAGGACTTAGGACTAATAGCTCACCTTATTTCCTGTTCCTTGTTTGGTTGTGGACTTAGGGTATTCTGTTATTTGTCCGAATGTCATTGAATTCTTAGTTATATATCATATATATATATGTGTTGGATATAAAAGTTTTCACTTCAGTCAGTACCTTTGTGTAACAAAGGCATACCTACAACATTACTATTTAACTATAATAGGTATAGTTAAGGTTTTACTACTCACTACTACTATCACAACGACACTTGCAAGAGCCAGTACAGTTAGGAGTCAATACACGCTATATACTATACAAGAGAACATACTATACACTATACAAGAGAACATACTATACACTAGTACAAAGAAAACATTACTACACGATGACATACTACATAAACATTTGAACACTATAAACAGAATGTGACATACTACTTCTCGATACGACACTTTATTGTGCTATTACTTTGTAACCAGAGTCTCATGGAGGGAGAGCGGAAATTATGTGTATAGATCTATATGGGACAAACACTCCCACATCCCGACTGCTACCTACAGTCCCAGCCGAAAGGCCAAGGGATGACAGAATGTTACCTACCTACATATGACCTGGAGGGTCATCAGATATTCAGTCGTCGATCAGCATGGTTACATACGAGTTCACATTCAAACCTTTAATTAATCAATTAAGAATTAAAGGCAAAAATAGACTTTTCGTGGCGTATTGTTCATTTAATACCACCTGGAGTCTACATATTTCTACTTTAGACTCTCCGAGGCGTACTGTACATTTAGTACCACCTGGAGTCTGTATTTCATTACTTTGTGATTCTATCACATACTCGTTTAAGTAAACTATATTTTCATACAGATAGTTTCACTGGGGAAAACCCTTACATTTACAAAAGAACAAAAATACAAAAAGTCGGGTCTTGGTAGAAGACTACTTTTTACTGGCAAATATAGGATTTTAGGGAGTATACTATTTACAAACATTTGAAATCAGTTACTACATTACATTGTTACAAGCATTTTTATACAAGCAATGATGTTGAGAGAAAAACTTAGAGGCACACTTGAACAAACGTTAGAACAAGTAGATTGTGGAATAGTTAATCTCAAAGGATCTAAAATCTCAACAATAATATAGTTAGAGAGTTAGTTGCGGAAAAGTAAAGAAATAGAAATGACAACAATTGTTATATCAAGTATACACTTAAGTTGATTCATAACAAGGAATGTATTCAAACCAAGTTAATAAGGAAGATCAAACTTAGTGATTAAGTCACAAAAGACTTGCTCCGAAGAGAGGTTATAATCAGTTGTATTCTAGTAAGATTTGAGAGTAAGAAGGGATGCGTAGTAAGATAGAGAGATAGAAAAGATAACTTCAGAAATGTGTATTCAGAATAGATAGATGCATGTTTTGAATACAAGAGAATGAGCTCTATTTATAGAGACTCATGAAGTACACTAGATTACATCTCTATCAGTAGCCATGCAAGGCATACTGGACAATAGAGAGTTTTACAATAAAATACAAGTAAAG
The DNA here is from genome assembly GCF_052849685.1 of Lactuca virosa. Taxonomy (NCBI): domain Eukaryota; kingdom Viridiplantae; phylum Streptophyta; class Magnoliopsida; order Asterales; family Asteraceae; genus Lactuca; species Lactuca virosa. Next base: position 274,232,774 of record NC_136428.1, on the reverse strand, counting down.
TAATCTAGTAAAGTGACTGCGGTAGGTAGAGACTCCGGATACGGTTGCTGATGAAGGAGCTTGACTGCGGGTGCTTGACGGCTGCGGTAGCTGAAGTTCAAGAGGGTCACTTTTATGATTCAACAATTTCCCCCTAAGTGACCTCTTTAACTTTTATTCAGCTATCAAGTTTAAGAAACTTGATCAGGATCTACCAAAACTTCCTGATGTTTTCCAACCAGATGATTCTCCTTAAGATCTCAAACTTGACTTCTGCAGTAGTGTGCTTCGATTTTTCAACTGCGGCTCGGTAGATGTCAAGTTTCTTCCTGGTGAGGCGATGCATGGCAATCATAGGAATGAAGTATTTGACATTATTGATCTTCCTTTTGAAAATGACTCCAAGTTCAGGAAAGTTGTTTGCACCTAAGGATCTTTCTTGATAGCCTTCGATAGGCATTGGTGCAGGATCGAGTGGTGGCAGATCAAATGTCTTGGCAATGGTGGGGTAGATGTCTGCATCTATTTTAGCAAAATCGCAAACACTTTCCTTCAAGAAAATACTAGCCCTTTCAAGCGCAATCTTCATCTTCGGATGGTTCTCCGACTTGTTCTGGAACACCTTTGCAATGAGAAAGACTTCTTCCGGATTCATACAAGGGAAGTCAGCTTGGGTGCGAACATAGTCGTGCTCCCTTCTAGTGAGGGTGTACTAGATGAAGTCAGCCTTCATGAACTTTCGGATCTTGTAGTTCTTGACTGCGGATGATTCAAGGGTTGATGAAACAGTTGAGAAATTATCAATGTGATTGCGGATGGAAACTTCATTTCGGATGGATCCTTTGTTATTGTGGATGAGCTGAAGTCATTGCGGATGAAAAGATGAGTGTCTGCAGTATAGGAATTGAGGAGAGCACTTGTACAAAAGGTTAGTAATAACAAAGAATAAGGACCCATGAAAGATAAGTATGATATATGGTTGCGATACATAGACTGCGGTACCAAAACCATCTATCATAAGTAACTTTCAGTGAGAACCGCAACGGAGACCAAGGATGGTCTGCGGTATCTATCAATTCAAAAAGAATTGCGGGTCTGGATTCATCAATCCTAACACTTGTAGGAAGGTGTTAAGTTTTATGGAGTCGAGCGCTTTTGTGAACACATCAGCAATCTCTTCATGAGTATGGACAAAGATGAGTTCAATGTTACCTTTCAAGATGTGGTCTTTGATGAAATGATATCGTAGTTCAATATGCTTAGTCTTGGAGTGCTGAATTGGATTGTGAGAAATAGCAATAGCACTTTCAGAGTCACAATAAATTGGTATCCGCAACATTCTGTATCCGTAGTCCATAAGTTGTGTCTTCATCCATAGGACTTGTGAACAACAGCTGGCTGCGGCAACATATTCAGCTTCTGCGGTAGATAGAGATACACAACTTTGTTTCCTTGATGACCAGCTGACGAGTCTTCCACCCAGAAATTGGCATCCACCAGAAGTGCTTTTTCGATCTAGTCTGGATCCAGCGTGATCCGCATCTGTGAATGCTTGAAGGCTGAAATCATTGCCTGCGGCGTACCATAATCCAAGAGACTTGCTTCCTTTCAGTTACCGTAGTATCTGTTTGGCTGCGGTCATATGTGACACTTTTGGGTTAGCCTGATACCTTGCGCATACACCTGTTGCAAAGACAATGTCCGGCCTGCTTGCGGTGAGGTACATCAAAGAGCCTATGATACCTCTATAAGTCTTGTGATCCACAGATTCGCCTAAGGGATCAGCAGAGATCTTATATCCGAAGGCCATGGGGACCTTAGCTGAAGAACGGTTGTCCATAGAATATTTCTTTAACAGTTCAGTGGTGTATTTCTCTTGATGAATGAATATCCCTTGCGGAACTTGTTTCACTTGAAGTCCTAGAAAGAAGTTAATCTCTCTATTCATGCTCATTTTGAACTTGTTGGTCATGAGCTTAGCAAATTCATCCACCATTCCTTGATCAGTCGATCCGAAGATGATATCATCCACATATATTTGTACAAGGATAAGGTGGTCACCATTTGCTTTTCTAAATAAAGTGGAATCAATCACTCCTCTTTTATACCCGGACGAGACAAGAAATTCAGAGAGAGTCTCGTACCATGCTCTCGGGGCTTGCTTCAGACCATAGACTACTTTTTCAAGTTTGTAGCAGTGGTCTGGGAATTCAATACTTTCAAAGCCTGGAGGTTGCTGAAGATAAACCTCTTCTTTTAATTCCCCATTGAGAAATGCACTCTTAACGTCCATTTGGTGTACCTTGACGTTTTTGTGGGCTGCGTATGCTAAGAAGATTCGGATGGCTTCCATTCGTGCCACCGGAGCATATGTTTCATCATAGTCAACACCTTCAAGTTGACTGTAACCCTTTGCAACTAGCCTTGCCTTGTTTCTGACTACCGCACCAGATTCATCCATCTTGTTTTTGAATACCCATCTAGTGCCAACAATGGTGTGACCACGTGGCTTCGGGATGAGCTTCCATACTTTGTTCCTTTTGAATTCTTCTAGCTCTTCTTGCATTGTGGATATCCAATCAGGTTCTAGTAATGCTTCTTTGATCGTTCGGGGCTCAACTGAGGACATAAATGCTGCGTAGTGACAATGATCAGATAAGTCCTTGGAAGATCGAGTCTGGATACCTGCGGATGGGTTGCCATTGATTTGACCTGGTGGGTGGTCCTTCGTGTTGGATATAGTGTCTAAGTCCATAACTATATTTGGTATGTACTTGACCCGACCCGGCATGGTCCATTTGGGTTGCACTTCACCCGAACAATTTATGGATAATCGTTTGAGAATAGTATAAGTTATGATTTATTAATATATTATAAGTCCTAATATATTAATATAAAATCATATTATTTAATTAGTATTGATCTATAATTAATTTAGAATTAATTTAGAGATCAAAAGTATGACTAATTAAATATGGGCTCTTGTATTTATATAGTGTGGGCTAATGCTTATTTGGAATGGGCTAGGCTTGCATGGAAAGTCCATGGATACTCCATGGAGCTTTAACCCATGGATCTCATGGAAATGAAAAGACATGGGTATTAGGGTTTACATGAATGTAACCCTAATCCACCACACTATATAAAGGAGGTTTTGGTTCTTGAAATCACACGAGTTGTGGTGAGTAAAGTAAGAGGGCCGATTTCAAGAAGGTGATAACTATTCTCTCAAAGTTCCAAGTTTGTGGTGATTTGTGATTTCCATTTGAGGCATCCACACTATTGGTGCTAGGCTCTAAAACTCCAAGCAATCAATTACAACTACAAGGTAAGTAATTCTACTAGCTTTATTTGATTCAAGTTCCCCATGCCATGCTAGATAGGATAAGAACCTTGGAAAAATAATTATTTGCATGTATCACAGTCAAACATAGATCCAAGGTTTCTAGGGTTGCATGTACACCATAGGAGTGTTAGAATGCTCAAAAACCCATCAGTGGTATCAGAGTCAGGTTTGTTTATTTGATACTTGATGCAAAAAAAAAAAAAAACTTGAAAATCGAAGTTTTGTTCAAAAGCTCATATCAAAATTTCAAGTTTTGTATATGTACTTACGATTCTTGAAATTTTTGATATGAACATTCATAAACATATGAGTTTAGAAGATCATAGAAATTATGTGCTAATAATTGATTAGATTAATTCTTGATCTTTATGTGTTTTAATGGAGTCCATAACTAGTTCTTAAGTTATGGATAACCAAAAGTCACATTTATAAATAACCATTAAAAGAACACATAGGTTACAAAAAATGAAGAGTCTTCATTTTTAATAACCATTAACTCATAAGTTATGAGAAATGAAAAGTCTTGAAAGTTTACAAAACTTGCCCTCAAGTTTTGGAACATGTAAAGTCATATTAAAAACTTTAGTTCCAACCCCTAGAATTTTAAAAGTTAAAATTCAACCCTTATACTTTATAATATTATAAGTTTAATAATATTTATATATGTATAAGATCAAGTCGTCTTACAGTACGCCTCATTCACGAAGTCGGTCTATAAGGGGGGTATAAGGTTGTTGCCTATAAAATGGCAACTTAATGGGTGTCCACTCTCACCCACCGCTTCCTTGATCGGTGGAGGGTCGTTAACCAAACGGGTAGGACAAGGACTTATATATTCTTATTAAAAGTATAATCATAATACTAAAGTAACTAAACTTTATTGAATTCCCAATCTTAGTTATTTTAGGAAAATGTGAATAAGGTGCTAATCCATGAAATTACACTTTACACTTTGTTTAAGTCGTTAGTGGAGCGTGTGTGGTTAACCGGCACACTAACTTGAACTTAACAAGGTAGGTAAAGGGTGACATAATGTTTATCATAGTATCGATGGAGCGTGTGTGGTTAACCGGCACATCGATTGAGGGGTAATACATTAAGGGTACCAAGTAATTTGCATGGTTACTTCACACCTTGTTTTGTGATCCTCGGCATCCCAGTCACAAAACTTGAAGGGCACACTCGAGATTGAAACATGCCATTGAAGAAAGTTCAATGAATCTCAAAGAATCTAGGAGTTTCTAAACCAATTAAAACCTAATTAAATATTTCGTTTTTCATGGTGGAAATTGGTGAATCGTCATTCACCTACCTTCAAATATCTTATAGCTTAGATTACGGCATCCCTCTTCTAAGTTATAAAATATTGTGTTGGGTCCTAGCCTTAATATTACATTTGGGTGTTTTGTTAAGGAATATCTCTATATCTAATCTAATCTATTCCCTCTTCTTTTCAGATGTCTTCCAATAACAATGCTTCTGGCTCAAACCCTACTAGCTCCTTCTCTCTCATGAATCTTTGTGAGAGAGTCATCTTTGATGGGTCCAACTTTACAGATTGGATCAAAAACATCAGGATGGTCACTTTGTATGAGAACAAAGAATATGTTCTTGACAAGGAGCTGAAGGGACCCGAGCCAACTGCTACTCCTGAAGAGCTTGCTGAATATGAGGTACATGAAAGAGATGCTACAAAAGTGGCATGCATCATGATGGCCACCATGACAGCCGAGCTCCAAAAGTCCTATGAGGACTATTATCCTTTTGAGATGCACCAGGACTTGATGGACCGCTACCATCAAAGTGCTCGTCAAGAGCGATATGAAATAATCTCCTCCATGATAACAACGCGAATGAAGGATGGTGAACCCATCACGGGCCACATGCAGAAAATGCAAAGGTATGTGGACCGTTTACTGAAGCTGAATGTGAACTTCCCTGAGGAGTTAGCAATAGACATCATTTTGCACTCCTTGCCATCGTGTTATGATCAATTCCGCATGACATATCACATGAACAAGGAAGAAGTCACCCTCAACAAACTTCAAGGACTCTTGAAGACCGCCGAAAGTGGTCTAAAGGGTAAGTCGGTTGTTACTACTCCTACTCCTACTCCAACTGCGGCCAATGTCTTGGCAATCGGGCATGGCAAAGGGAAGAAGAGAAAGAACCCTTCTAAGGGTACCAAGGGTAAGACCCTTGAAGGCTCCTCTTCAATCAAAACCAAGAAAGGTTTTGTCACTCCTTCTGCTAACCCTAATGAGGCTGAATGCTTCTATTGCCATGAAAAGTCGCACTGGAAGCGAAACTGCCCAAAGTACCAGCAAGATTTGAAGGATGGGAAAGTAAAACCCAACCATGCAGGTATATACACTATATTGTCTAATAACTCACCTCATTCTAAGTCTTGGGTCCTTGATACAGGTTGTGGTATTCACATATGTTGTGCTTTGCAGGGACTAAAAAGAAGTGAGAAAGTGGAGCAGGGAAAGATAAACTTGATCATGGGAAAAAGGAAAGCTTCACCTGTCACCAAGATAGGAGTTTATTCCTTAGTGCTAAATAGTGGGTTTACATTAGATTTGAATAAATGTTATTATTCGCCAGAAATGGCAAGAAATGTTATTTCCTTTCATGCATTGTATAAACAAGGTTTTACCTTTTATTTTGATAATAATAATGGTAGTATTGATGCTTTCTTTAATAATGTTCTTTATTTTAAATCATTACCTTGTGATGGCGTGTATGAAACTGTATATGTTGTAGATAATCTAGGAAATAATGTATTGTGTATTAACTCTTCCACTAGCTTAGATAAAGCATCCTTATGTCATTGTCGTCTTGGACATGTAAGCAAGAAACGCATAGGCCAACTCCAAAAGGATGGAGTCTTGGAGTCATTTGACCTAAAGTCAGATGATAGTTGTGAATCTTGTTTGCTTGGTAAAATGACAAAGTCACCTTTTACTGGCACTTGTGCTAGGGGTGAAGGTTTGTTGGACCTCATACACACGGAAGTGTGTGGACCCTTCAGAACCGCCACAAGAGATGCTAATCGGTTCTATGTGACTTTTACTGATGATTTTAGTAGATATGGATATGTCTACCTAATCAAGCATAAGTCAGAAACCTTTGAGAAATTCAAAGAGTTTAAGCAAGAAGTGGAGAATCAGTTGGGCAGGAACATTAAGATGCTTCGATCCGATCGTGGTGGTGAGTATCTTAGTACTGAGTTCCTTGACTATCTTAAGGAATGTGGGATTGTCTCACAATTGACACCTCCTAGGACACCACAGTTGAATGGTGCAGCTGAGAGGCGCAATCGGACCTTGTTGGACATGGTTCGTTCCATGATGAGTCGAGCTTTGCTACCAATCTCATTTTGGGGGTATGCCTTAGAGCATGCCGCCCATATCCTTAATCTAGTCCCTACAAAGAAGGTTGCCAAAACACCTCACGAGGTGTGGACTAGAAAAGTTCCCAATCTAGACCACATCAAGATTTGGGGTTGCGAGGCTTTCGTGAGACGCGAGACTCACGATAAGCTCGAACCCCGAAGCGAAAGGTGTATTTTCATCGGCTACCCACAAAAATCCTTTGGTTACATCTTCTACAGACCCAGTGATAATGTGGTCTTTGTAGCAAAAAGAGGATTCTTTCGAGAGAGAGAATTCATGAGCCAAGGAGACAGTGGGAGGCAAATTGACCTTGAGGAAATTCAAGAGTCAAGTGGTGAAGGAATCTCAAACCCTAGCCCTCAACCTGAGGAGGAAACTCTTGTTGAGCCGACTGAAGAATCTATACCTCTGAGGCATTCCACCAGAGTTAGGAATGCACCTGAGCATTATTATGGTTTTCATATTACTACAGAAGGTGAGACACTTATCAGTGATAACACACTGGTAAATCTGGATGAGCCTAACAGCTACATGGAAGCCATGGCAGGCCCTAAGGCTGCTAAATGGAAAGAGGCTATGGATAGCGAGATACAGTCCATGTATGACAATCAAGTTTGGAACTTGGTTGACAATGTACCTGATCGTAAGATAGTTGGGTGCAAATGGATCTTCAAGAAGAAGACCGACATGGATGGTAATGTACACACTTATAAGGCACGACTGGTTGCAAAGGGTTATTCTCAAACTCCGGGAGTTGATTATGATGAGACCTTTTCACTAGTGGCCAAGATTAAGTCTATTAGGGTTCTGTTAGCCATTGCTGCATTTCATGATTATGAAATATGGCAAATAGATGTCAAAACCGCTTTCCTTAATGGAAAGTTGGCTGAAGATGTTTACATGGTTCAGCCAGAGTTTTGTGTCAGTACAGAGTACCCCAGTAGAGTGTGTAAGCTCGAGAAATCCATTTATGGATTAAAACAGGCACCTCGCAGATGGAATCTTTGCTTTGATGAGAAAGTCAAAGAATTTGGCTTTTCAATGAGTGAAGATGAATCTTGTGTCTATATCAAGGCTAGTGGGAGTATAGTCAGCTTCTTGGTACTGTATGTGGATGACATACTACTCATAGGAAATGACATCCCAACCCTGCAGGAAGTAAAGTCCTTGCTTGGGAAGTGTTTCGCTATGAAGGACCTTGGAGAAGCTGCATATATCCTAGGGATAAGGATTTTGAGAAACAGGAGTAAAAGACTAATTGGACTTAGTCAAAGCACCTATGTGGACAAAGTGTTGAAAAGGTTCAACATGGATAACTCCAAGAAAGGAGAGTTACCCATCCAGAGTAACGCCAGATTGAGTAAGACACAAAACCCTAGTACTGAGGCTGAGATATCAGAAATGAGTCGAATACCTTATGCTTCAGCTGTAGGATCGATCATGTATGCTATGACGTGTACTCGACCCGATGTAGCCTTTGCTTTGCGCATGGTTAGCAGGTATCAGGGGAACCCTGGCAAGGCACACTGGACTGCGGTAAAGAATATCCTCAAGTACCTACGGAGGACTATGGATTGGGTCCTTACCCTCGGTGGCAGTGAGGACTTGAGAGTTGTAGGGTACAGTGATGCTAGCTTTCAGACTGACAGGGATAATTTCTGCTCTCAGTCGGGCTGGGTCTTTACTCTAAACGGAGGGGAAATTACTTGGAAAAGTTCCAAGCAGGAGACAGTGGCTGATTCCACTTGTGAATCAGAGTATATAGCAGCAAGCGAGGCAGCAAAGGAGGCTATATGGCTAAAGAACTTCATTAGAGACCTTGGAGTTGTACCAGCTATAAAGGAGCCAATGGAGATTTTCTGTGACAGCAATAGTGCGGTTGCCTTAGCCAAGGAACCAAGAGATCATGGGAGATCCAGACACATTGACAGAAAATATCACTTCATCAGACATCGAATAGAAGAAGGAATCCTCGTGGCAAAGAGGGTATCATCGCATGAGAACCCAGCAGATCCCCTCACGAAGGGACTGACTCGGGCTAAGCATCTCCAGCATGCTCGGAGCATAGGGCTAAAGGATGATATTAGTTTTAGTAGTTAGATAATCTTGAAATTTGTAAAATGTAATTGACATTTGATGATAAATAAAAGCTGTTATTTATGAGTAAAGTGTTGCTATCCCTTGTCAATCGTTTACTATTATTTCTTTTTGCATGTTTTGACTTCCAGAATAATTATGTTATGGTTTATATCATATTATTCAAACTCTCCACAGTCGGTCATATGTTGGAAGTAGATATGAATCAAGACTGTCATGGGTTGGCTTGTAGAGGTCTAAGATGTTAGACAAAGCGTGGCTACAACACTCATGAGTGCTCATAAGTTCTGAGTATTGGATTCAACCCACGCTCACTTGTATCACTTCATGGAATTTATCTCGAGTGATCGTGAGACGGTAATATCATATAAGTCTTCAAACCTAGAGATATGATTTGTTGCCTATGAGTTGGTTATGGATTGATTGCACGAAAACGCATTGGTAACTCGATGTTATAAACCGTGCTTTTGTGTGTAATTCAACAAGTAGTAGAGAAAACATATGAGTCGAAGTTTATCTGTTCCTTCTAGGATTAGAAGCGATATCTGGGCCCCTCGATGATTTTGTTTTGACCTATGTACCGGGCCCGGTCAGAACTAAATTGATGTGTTCAGTTAAGTTCTATGTCAAACAAATCGGAAATCGGGAAACAAATGCTGGACAATAAGCAAGACCATGTTCCATGTACTTGTCCGTCTGATATCTAGAACAGAGGATTATATGATCACTTATCTAAAATGGCACTTCATAGTTCAACAGAGTTTAAAGAGCTACGATTGCTGATCGGTTCCTGAAGTCATACTTGCAACCATAGTTATTAGACTTATCCAAGTGGGAGACTGTTGGATATAGTGTCTAAGTCCATAACTATATTTGGTATGTACTTGACCCGACCCGGCATGGTCCATTTGGGTTGCACTTCACCCGAACAATTTATGGATAATCGTTTGAGAATAGTATAAGTTATGATTTATTAATATATTATAAGTCCTAATATATTAATATAAAATCATATTATTTAATTAGTATTGATCTATAATTAATTTAGAATTAATTTAGAGATCAAAAGTATGACTAATTAAATATGGGCTCTTGTATTTATATAGTGTGGGCTAATGCTTATTTGGAATGGGCTAGGCTTGCATGGAAAGTCCATGGATACTCCATGGAGCTTTAACCCATGGATCTCATGGAAATGAAAAGACATGGGTATTAGGGTTTACATGAATGTAACCCTAATCCACCACACTATATAAAGGAGGCTTTGGTTCTTGAAATCACACGAGTTATGGTGAGTAAAGTAAGAGGGCCGATTTCAAGAAGGTGATTACTATTCTCTCAAAGTGCCAAGTTTGTGGTGATTTGTGATTTCCATTTGAGGCATCCACACTATTGGTGCTAGGCACTAAAACTCCAAGCAATCAACTACAACTACAAGGTAAGTAATTCTACTAGCTTTATTTGAATCAAGTTCCCCATGCCATGCTAGATAGGATAAGAACCTTGGAAAATTAATTATTTGCATGTATCATAGTCAAACATAGATCCAAGGTTTCTAGGGTTGCATGTACACCATAGGAGTGTTAGAATGCTCAAAAACCCTTCAATTCGTCCATACGTGTAGACAAGGTTGTAGATGATCAGCAGCTGCGGTAGAGGGAATGTCTTCAATATCAGAAGATTATGCGGTTGGAGATGGCAGTTCCCCCTGGATTTGAGAACATCCTGCAAAATCATCTTGGTTTGTTGGAACGGGAATGGAATTTTATTGAGTAGTTGGAAGAGGTTCCCCCTAGATTGCTGATGGGAGTTCCTCTGGAACCTGAGAAGGTTCCCCCTGGACTGCGGATGGAAGAGTGATAATCCTCGAATCGGTTCTTGTGTCAATGTTCTCTATGAGTTCATCATCCGAATCCGAAGATATGTTTGATGGTAATGATTCTCTGTGGATAAGAACTTGAGCAATATCAAGTACTGGAACCTCGACGGTTGTTGCTTGATCCGGAGTAGTGCTTTCCCCCTCAACCGGAGAGGTGGAAGTATTGAGAGATGCTACTTTGGATAGTGATGGACCAGAAACATCAGTGTGTTGTTGTTGAGCTGCCGGTGACACAAGAACTTCGGATAACTTGGTTGTTTCTACAGGGTCGAAGAGATCGTCGTAATTGACTTCAACAAGATATAAAGGACCTGAAGAGGCAGGAATATCACTTTCCATGATTGTGGTGGTTTCGGTGGATGGAAGGGTGTTGCGGATGTGAGAATCATCAAATCTCACATCGAAGCTTTCAATGATTAGCCTTGTACGTCTGATGAGGACCCGGTAAGCAACTTTGTTAGTGGAATAGCCAAGGAAGATGCCTTCATCAGACTTCGGTGAAAACTTGTTAAGCTGATCTCGGTTGTTGATCACGAAACATCTACACCCAAAGATATGAAAGAAGCGAACATTTGGCTTGCGTTTGTTAAGGCCCTCATACGGTGTTTTATTAAGGTGTTTGCACACAATGCTTCGGTTTTGAACAAAGCCTGCGGTTGCTACAGCTTCAGCCCAGAAGTAGAGAGGAAGGTGTGCGAAGTTGAGCATGGATCTGGCTGCTTCTACTAGAGTGCAGTTCCTTCTCTCTACTACTCCATTTTGTTGAGGTGTATAAGGAGCTGAGAAGTTGTGAGTGATGCCTTTGGAAACCAAGAAACTGTTAAGAAGGTGATTAGTAAACTCGGTTCCATTATCACTGCGGATACGTCTTACTCGAAGCTTGATCTGAAGCTCTATTTCCTTGATGAAATTGATGAGAATCTGTGGTGTTTCTGACTTGAGTCTAAGGAGAAGACCCATGTGAAGTGTGTAAAGTCATCTACAATAACCAGTATATATTTCTTGTGATGGAGACTGGCTACGGTGGATAGACCGCAGAGATCAATGTGTAAGAGCTCTAGAGGTTCAGAGATTGAGGAATCAATCACCATGGGGTGACTTGCTTTGGATTGCTTCCCACATTCACATGCAGGACAGAGAGTATCGTTGCTGAACTTGAGAATAGGGAGACCTCTGACTAGTTCTTCGGCGACCAAATTATTGATGTACCTGAAGTTGAGATGAGCTAGCTTGTGGTGCCATAGCCAGCTGACTTCGGATACGGCTTTGGATAGGAAACACAACTGCGGTCTACCAATGATCAGAGAGACATCCAAAGGATACATGGTACCTTCGGATCTAGATTTGATCAAACATGTGCTCCTATCACTTGTCATTACATAACAAAATTGATCATCAAATTCAACTCGATGGCCTACCTTACATAGTTGGCCAACACTGATGAGATTGTGTTTAAGGCTTTCTACATAAGCAACCTTCTGAATAGAGAAGTTCCCCGTAGTGATAACACCGTAACCTCGGATGACTCCATTCGCATTGTTGCCGAATGTGACATTTCCACCATTGCATATTGGCCTGAAATCTCGAAGGTATTCTAACCTTCCGGTCATGTGCAAGGAGCAGGCACTGTCAATTAACCATTCATCTTCTTGTTCCTCCTTGCACAAAGCCTGAGAATTACATGGTTAGTGTAGGCATCCAAACTAGTTTGGAGCCTGGGGCAATTGGTGAATTTCTGAATGATGCATGGACCGACGTTGCAGGGACGGGTCTCTTGTCAACTTTTAATCCTAGTCCTGGGTGTTTGTGCAGATTTGGAGTGTTGTGATTTTTTGAAAAAGTACGAGGTTTTTGACTTCGACTAGATTTGACATAGGATGAATCCTTTTGACAACTACACTGACATTTACAAAAAGTGGTTTTGTCTTTTGATCTGACACTACGCTTGGTCAGCGGTCTATAGGATGAATTGGACTTGTTACCGGTCCGAGGTTGGTAATACCTGACATGAGTGGTGTTGGGTTTTGAAAAAGTTTGTTTTTGAAAAGTTTTAGCATGTGTAGGTCTTTGAGTTCTTTTTGGTGGAGTTAGTAGAATACCCTTCCACTTTTTGACATTTTGACGTGACTTTAAAAATGTTGGAGTGGGTAAGATACCCTTCCATTTTGGGTCATCTGAGGAATAGACTTGAAAACCATTGTTTTGAAAAGACTTTGCACCTTTTTGGGTTTTGTCAGATGAATTAGGAATGACTGATGAAACTTGACATTCCTTTTTGTGTGTTTTCTTGATAGGAGAGTTTTTTGAAAAGTAGTGTGAGAAAACAAATTTTTCTGGACTCTTGGACTTTGGAAATCTGACATGCTTCTTGTTTTTCGAAAAAGTTTGTCTATTTGTGCCACGGGATCGAATTTCCTCTTTGAAAGCCTTTTTAGCTAAGGATTTTGGTGAACCGCAGTCTTTGTTGTTCAACTGCGGTTTCCTAGAACCCTTTGAAAATTTGTGAAAACTAGGGCTTGAGTCATCAGAACTTGAAGATTCAGGGATTTGAGAGCATTGACCCACTTCAAAGTTTTCTATGGGCAATTCATGATGAATTATTTGAAGAGTGGCAGTACTTTTGTTCGAAGACTGCGGTAGGGATGACTTGACTACCGCAGAGTAAGTCTTAGTTGGGACTGCAGTGGGACTTTTGTGGGACTTTTGGCTACAGTGAGAAACACTGCGATCTGAGGGCAGAGATGGAAAGTCTTTCGAGACTTCGGGGCCCTCAATGACAATTTCTTCATCAACTACAGATGAGGTTTCAGAATTTGGATAAATGGTGCCACAGATAGGAATTTGATCATATGTGTGACCCGAAACCTCAGGCACAATTTCCTCAATGACACATTTATTGCTTAGACTATGTAGTCTACCGAAGTGAGTTTTGATGTCTTCGGGAAAGGTCTTGTCATTGACTGGGAAATGAAATTCTCCGTCTGGAGGGACATACAGTCTGTCTTTATTGAACCGGAGTGAGGAATCCATTGCGGTAGCATATCCATTCGACCAACCCCAATTGTATGTATTGTCCACGGTTCCATTGTTTACCAAATTTTCAATAGCTTCACTTTCATTGAACAATTTTTCGATTAAAACATTTAAGCGTACAATTTCACTCTGAGCTAAATCTCTCTGGTTCAAAGCTATCTCTAATTGGGTTTCACTCAACATTCTTGCATCTTTTTCTAACTCTAAGTCCTTCTCTAACATAGCCATTTTGAGTCTTTTGTTATCCAGTCGTCCTCTCACGTGGAACATTTCTTGGGACGCAATATTCTTCTCATCTAAGGCTTTGTTATAGTCTGTAAGGACGGCATCACAAGTGTCATGAAGATCATTTATGTAGGGTTGACAGTCATGCATGCTATAGTTTAGAGTTTGGATCATAAGTTTTACCTGTTCGACGATGCTTAGAGTTCCATCCTTTGCCATGTAGCAGTAGTTCTTGTCCATCTTTGTAGGCCCATCGTCATCCGCAGTTGCCAGCATGCAGATTTTCCCTTTTCCTTTGACACTGCTGATGGCATCATCTTCGTCTCCGGATGACCAAACTTGATGGTCTCTTTTGACATGGGCTACGTATGCCCTTGCCTTTTCCTTATCTTCCAACTCTTGAGCCATTCTAAGGTAGAATGCTTTGTCTTTCACTACATTGGCCTTACAGTCTCTTGCAAAGTGATTCTCTTTGTTGTATTTGTGACAAATTACAACATCAGTCTTGTCTTCTGAGGGAGTACCGGAATCGGTGTTTTGAGTAGACTGCGGTGCCTCCTTTGGTTGATTATTTTGAGATTGTGGTTGTGGATGAGCAATTTTGGGATATCGAGGATGGTTATTCTGGGAACTGAAGTTACGGTTGAATGGAGGTTTGTTGAACTGTTGATTCTTGCGGAAGGAAGGAGGTGGTAGACGGTTGAACTGTTGGCTAACCAGAGCAATAGCCTTCTGAAATTTTTCTTCATCATCATACTCTGAGTCAGCTTCGTATGACTGCGGTGGAGTGTTATACGAGGGAGAGTAAGATTGATTATGTGGAGCTTGTGCTATGAGAGCAAGTGGTCCTCCGAAGTCAGCACAGTCTTTGAGTATGGTGGATTCTTGTGCTTGCAGTTCTCCATAGAGCTTGTAGAGTGACAAGGAATGAATCTTTCTATCGCCTTGGACTATCATCTTAGCCGTAGTCCAATGTCTTCCCAAACCATTAAGAAACTAAAGATTTGTTTCATGGTTACTGTGGATGGTGCCCGCATTGGATAATTTGGTGACTATTAGGTTGAACCTTTTGAAGGAGTCTTCCAAGCTTTCGCCGGTATGAGCTTTGAAGTTGTTGAACTCATTGAGTGCGGTAGTAAGCTTCTTATCTTGCGCTTGTTCTGACCCTTCGTATAAATTCTTGAGAACTTCCCAGATCTCTTTTGCTGATTTGCAATTTATGATAATATCGAAGTTGTCAGGAGCAACTCCACAGGAGATTTCATAAAAAGCAACAGCATCATTTTCCATTTTATCGAGATCATCCTTGGTGGGACGGCTCATGACTGGTTGTCCTCCTCCTAGTCTGGTTGTAGCGCCGTCAGTTAGGACTGGTGTAAGGACTGGGACATGTGGTCCTTCTTCTACGGATCGCCATACATCTCTACCAAGTCTCCTTAAGTATCTTTCCATTCTTTGTGACCAGTGATGATATTCATTTGCTACCAGTATTGGGGCTCGGTTAGAACCACCAACGCAGTTGGAAACATTCAGGGATAACGACTGTGCCATTTTTGAAGTTTTTTTTAAGAAATGAGCTTCAGTGGTATAGAAGGCCCTTTGAAAATCAGAGTTCCGTTTTCAAAAAGCAACCACTATGGCTCTGATACCAATTGTTGAGAGAAAAACTTAGAGACACACTTGAACAAACGTTACAACAAGTAGATTGCGGAATAGTTAATCTCAAAGGATCTAAAAGCTCAACAATAATATAGTTAGAGAGTTAGTAGCGGAAAAGTAAAGAAATAGAAATGACAACAATTGTGATATCAAGTATACACTTAAGTTGATTCATAACAAGGAATTCATTCAAACCAATTTAATAAGGAAGATCAAACTTAGTGATTAAGTCACAAAAGACTTGCTCCGAAGAGAGGTTATAATCAGTTGTATTCTAGTAATATTTGAGAGTAAGAAGGGATGCGTAGTAAGATAGAGAGATAGAAAAGATAACTTCAGAAATGTGTATTCAGAATAGATAGATGCATGTTTTGAATACAAGAGAATGAGCTCTATTTATAGAGACTCACGAAGTACACTAGATTACATCTCTATCAGTAGCCATGCAAGGCATACTGGACAATAGAGAGTGTTACAATAAAAGACAAGTAAAGTAATCTAGTAAAGTGACTGCGGTAGGTAGAGACTCCGGATGCGGTTGCTGATGAAGGAGCTTGACTACGGGTGCTTGACGGCTGGGGTAGCTGAAGTTCAAGAGGGTCACTTTTTTGATTCAACAAATGACACTAATTACTTATGAACTCACCAGCTTTATGCTGAAAAACTCTTTCAAAATAACTTGTATTCTCAGGTCATCAGTAGACAGGTACAGATGAAGCTTTTGAGAAGATGGAGCACATACAAGACTCATCTTTTATTTTGATTATACTTTTGGTGTATTACAAACTATACAGAACACGCTTGTATTACAATTATTATATTAATGCAATGGATGTTGTTGCTTGTCTTTACTATTATGCATTGTTGTGATACTGTACATGACGTCCTCCACCCCAGAACTTTTCCTCCGTTCCGGTTTTGGGGTGTGACAAGCTCCAAAGCTTATTATCAACTCCTTTGAGTGTTTTTAGTGATGTACAGTCATAAAAATCGAGACTTGGACGTGTAAACCGACCCATGCATAAGATATAAGCATTCTTGATAATAGAGAGTGAGAGTTTTGGTGTTTGAAACTTTATCAGCCATGCAAAGGCTTAAAGTCACAAACTTTATGGACTATGAGCCTTTAGGGAGTCCAGATCCAAGATTTGAGGTAAGGTCTTAACGGATTAAGACCAAATGAGTAGGAAGAGCAAAACTGGGGCGTATGCTGAGCGTAATCCCAGTACACGCAACGTAGGGTCGAGAATCTCCGATGCATGCATGGCGAAGGAGTATGCCCAACGTAGAGGGCTTGTACGCGTAGCGTACGCGCTGCCGTTGACTTTCCTATGACTTTTAGGTTTTGGTCAATTTGTGGACTATTAAGGCCATATAAGGGTAAAATGGTCTTTTATCCTTCTGTGAGTCTAAAGAAGGGTTAGTCTAGCTTCCTTGAGATCCGTTATTAATTAGAGACATATATCGTATGTGTTAGGCAGAGGCTAGATTGGTGATTTGAGTTCGAGGTTATCCGATTTTCTTACAAGGTGAGTCTTCTCACTATACTTTACCAAGAGTGGTAATCATTGTGTGACCGGAGGGTCTTATGTGTTATTTTGAGTATTGTGATAGCCTGTATTATTTCTTTGTGATTTGTGTTGTGTATTATTATGAGCTTACTGAGTTAGGACCGCAGGGTCCACCCGAGTTGTGGGACTACAGGGTCCCACTGAGACACATTGACCAGAGGGTCTTATACGATCATAGCCATGAGAGGCAAATGAGATATGTGTGGTATTTTGGGGAACTCACTAAGCTCTGTGCTTACTGTGTTATGTGTTTCAGGTACCTCTCAGGATCACGGGAAGGCACCGGCTTGATTGTACACATACACACACTCACGAGTTGGAAATATGTTTTTCGAGGGTCCTGGATTGTGTTATAAACAATTTTTCAACATGTGTTTTGATAACATGATATTAATGGTATTTGTTGTGATCGTGCTAATGAGACTTATGTGATTTTTAAATGACAACTTTGTTTGAAAATTTACGGTGTTACAAGTTGGTATCAGAGCCTTGGTTTGAGGGATTCAGATATATCTTCGGGTGTATTTGGACTCAAAGTGAGGATTTGAGAAAAAAATTTCAAAATAAATAAATTTTTCTAAAAATGAGAAAGAGTTTTAAGAGAAAACGAGTTGGAGCAGTGTATACAATCAGCCATAGCCCGAACGGTGATTTTACCAAAATACCCTTACTTATTTGTTTTAGGAGATATTTGTGAGATATTAGTGATGCATGCTAGAGGATAGGCTAAGTAATTCACATGTAGGGCTAGAGTTGCCTGATTTGTGTTGCCTTAGCCTAAGAGTTGTTGATATATGTTATGTGCTTTGAGTATGTACCGAGTAAGAGTATCTAGCAGTAATCACTTAGAGAGAGAGAGAGAGTACTAAGTCGAAAGATAATCTAGGATAAATACCTAGATAACCATAGGAGAGATCTACTGAGAGAGTAGTCTATTATTCATGAGAGTTAAAGTACTTGTGAACTAGGATCCTAGGAGGAGGACTTGGGTGACTACAGGTTGGTGTGGAGTGTAGTATTGGGCCCGTACTACTGAAAGCACCGGATATGTATGCAACCCAAGTAAGAATCCTTAGGATGCTAAGGAACAAGTAGGGACGGGTGATCTAGTGTGAGCATGCTCGAGCGAGTATCTGATGACTTTTGTGTTGTGTTTTAGAGACATCATGGTGGGTACACGCCGCAACCCTGGGAGCAGTGGGACCAGTGATGATGAGATACGCTTGATGATTCACGAGGAGGTGGCCGCAACCATACGAGAGGCGATTCCTGAGATGTTTGGGTCTATTAAGACCATACTGATTGAGAAATTTGATGAGTGATATGTTGTTGTTACTGAGGCGGCTGCTGCTGCAGCTATCGCCGCTGCCAGGCCATAGGGAGGTGACCCGTTGCTATTTCGGGAGTTCGGCAACATGAAGCCACCAGAGTTGGATGGGACCTAGGATCCGATTGCTGCAATGAGATGGATCTCCGATATCGAGGGGTGTTTTTACACGTGTTCATGTCCTGATCACTTGAGGGTTCGGTTTGCGCTGAACCAACTTCGTGCGGGGGCGAAGGACTGGTAGAAGTTTGTGACGACCAGTTTTACTCCTGCAGATCATGCGGCAGTGACATGGGAGAGGTTCACCCAGTTGCTTCGAGATGAGTATCTTCGCCCTTTGAAAAGGGAACATTTGGCCCAAGAGTTTCTGTCTCTCAAGCAGAAGACAGAGTCTGTGACTGAGATTACGAGGATGTTTCACGAGAGGGTATTGTTTTGCCCTGAACATGTGTCCACTGAGCAGGCATGTGTGAGCCTGTATATGAGCATATTGAGGAGGGATATACGAGATTTTGTGGTGAACTCATCATACAGGACATTAGCTGAGCTTCAGACCAATGCTAGACGGAGGGAGATCGAGTCAGAGTTACAGACCAGAGAGGAGGAGGTGTCCCGGGGTAGGGACCGGAGACCAGTGTAGTCGCAGCGGGCGACGAAGCGGGCTAAGCCTGCTGATACGAGGAATGGGGGCCAGAAGGGCCGCACTTATAGTAAGTGTGGAAAGAGTCAAGAGGGATCGTGTCGAGCGGGGATTTGCTACAAATGTGGCAAAGACGGGCATATGGCGAAGGATTACCCCAAGGGGTTTGCAGTCTTCTTTCACTGCAACCAGACCGCCCATCGGAAGGCCGAGTGCCCTAGCTTCTTCAGGGATCATCACAAGGATCTGCACCTGCTGCTTTGTGTGCTACTGAGAGTCGGCCAGCGAAGGTCGAGACACTGAGGGTTCATGGGAGAGCCTTCTACCTGACAGTGGAGGAGGTCCGTACAACGCCTGACGTTGTGGCTGGTACATATTCTTTATTTATATTCTTTTGAGATATGTTGTGCTTATATTATGCTGTGTGTCGGTACTTTTCTTGTGAGTTATGTACCTGCCTTGGTGTTATTTGACTCGGGTGTGAGTCGATCCTTCGTGTGTTTAGCTTTTAGTCGTCACATCAGTATCCGACGTGAGGCGTTGAGTCGACCTCTGAGGGTTTCTATAGCCGACGAGCATGCAGTTTTTGGCTACTGATGTGATCCGGGGGTGTGTACTAGAGATTTTTGGTGTTGAGTTCCCGATAGACCTGGTACCGATCACGATGGGTGATGTCTCTGTCAAAATTTCTGCAGTCTCCGGACCACATCTGCAAACCTCTGCAGCAGAAGAGGTGGACCAAACGTCTGCAGTCTGCAATAAGAAGACTGTTTGTTTTTTAACGTCTGCAGGCTGCTAAAATAAACTAAATTTTAAATAAATCTATTTTACAAACTTAAAATTATTTTTCAACACCAAAATTTTAATAATAATAGTCATACAACACTGAAAATAAAATTCATGCAACTAAATTAGTCTTACAATAAAAAAAAATTTGTTTTACAATAACAATTTCATTTAAAACAATTCAATCTATATTGTGCATCAACTGCTCAGCAATTTCATCCTGTAACTGAGTCATATATTAACGGTCTGCTGCAGTACCATGTGTTGGAATCCTGTCTTGATCATCATCAACGACCACATTGTTATTTCGAAACGTGACATTGGGTTCATCGTATCGTGCGAAATACTCATCACTCAGTCCTTCTCTCCTTATAAAATTATGAAGCGCGAAACATGCCATGGCAATGTTTCTTTGTGTAACAAACGGGAACGGTGCCATCCTATTCAATATAGGGAAGCGTGATTTCAAAACACCAAAAGCACGCTCAATGACATTCCGAAGTTTTGCATGTCCATGGTTAAATTTTTCTTTATTTGTCAATGCACGTCTTTGACGAAAATATCCAAGCCAATACCTCACATTACGATAAGGGGCCATAAATCCTCGAGTGTGTGCATACGCGGCATCACAAAGATAATATTTGTCAGTAAAAAAGGCAAAACACTAATCAATTTTCAAACTAAGATAAAAATATTTTAAAAAAAAAACTTACCTGGTGGTGGAAACGGGAATGATGCTTGTGGATCGGCTACTGCTTCTGATAATATTCTAGAGTCATGCGCTACCCTTTCCCACCCGGCCACAACAAATGTAAAAATCATATTGAAGTCACAAATTGCCAATACGTTTTGGTAGCAATCTCCTTTTCCCCTATTTCTATATAAGTCTTGTTTCTTAGTAGGGACAACAACATGTATCAAAGTGCCATCAAGTGCACCAACCGCCACTTTAAAAACCCGTCGTAGCCTCCTATTATGTCCTGGAATGTTTGGATTCGGATTAAAAGAAGTTTGGATTCGGGTGTTGAAATCTCCGCTTGATAATCACGTAATGTTGATTATGGCCGATCATCATCAAAAACTTAGCCAGCTTTTCCTCAACCGATACATGTTTGCTGTCCTTTAATTAGTAATTTGCTCTAAAATGAGCATACAGTCGTACAAAAGAGTCACAGGACATGCGTAGTACTTCAACACATTGTAAACGATTACGATGTAATAACTCCAATGTGTATTCATGTCCCGTCATTTCCGAATCATTATTCGCAATCGTTCCACACCCATCTTCCAAAAATAACAGATGTATAGGTACATAAGAATTACGAGAAGTAACTTTTGATCGTGATCCATTATGAACCTAAAATCAACAAAGTAGAACTTTAAAAAATATTACATTAACCATATTTCAATTAGCAAATAAACATAAGATAAACCATATTTCAAGTAGCAAATAAACCTTACATTAATCATATTTCAAGTAGCAAAAAAACATAAGATAAACGATATTTCAAGTAGCAAATAAACCTTACATTAATCATATTTCAAGTAGCAAAAAGACATAAGATAAACCATATTTCAAGTAGCAAATAAACCTTACATTAATCATATTTCAAGTAGCAAAAAAACCTAACAAATAGTTTCAACACAAGAAAAATCATCGGACAATCTTTCCGTCCTTCAAAACTCCTAAACTTGTACCCGTCATCTCAAGCCATCCTCGTAATATCTCGGGAACATCGGGAAAATGCATCCACATCTCTCTCATGTTCATGGTCCCTCCAAATATATGATATGCAACAAAGCGTAAAGGATCTGTAGGGCCTAACTGAAGCACCTCTAACTTCTCTAAACATTGAGGAATTGTATACCCTTTAGTCAAACTTTGTAGAGCTTTTTTCATTTCAAATGCTAAATCGTCAGCAGTAATAGAAGTTCCATCAGGTGAAGAAGCAGATGGTGAGACACTAGGAGCTGTAGGAGTTGAGGGTTTAGCCCTTTTGTGGGGGTTACCGGATGGTGAAGCAGCAGAAGGTGAAGTAGCAGAAGGTGGTGGCTCACTAGCATGATGGGAAGTGTCATCACCGTCATCATCTATTGCAAGAAAAGGGGTGGCGGTAATCTGAAGTGGTGGAACACGAGAAGAGGATGCTCCAGCTACTGATGATGATTGGGTTGAGTAACTCCTAAAATTACCAGTAGCACTATTTCCATCAAAAAGACATGCACAAAGATCTAGAAAAGGCAGTGGAATTGTTCTCAATGAAGCAGCCTTCGGATTCCCCTAAACCCAAGTGTAACAAAAAATAGTATAAGAATATTTGGCAAATTAAAAAATAAATGTTTATTTTATATATTAATGTATATGTACCATCTTAAAATCATCCCACTCCTTGGCTGTTAAGTTGAAAGTGTTTTTTTTAGAATTGTATATATTACCAGTTTTGTTTTTTAAATATACCCATCCTGTGTATTTGGCTTTCAGATTGTCATATGCGTTTTTCATTTGTTTTTGACTCAAATCAACATCAAATTTTTCCTTAAGAACTCTTCCAAGCCTTATCCATGAATCTTTCTGCAAACTCAATCCTTCTCTACCAACACTCTCTACTTCTTCAATACAAGTATCCAATAAGCATTTTAAATGCTCATTGGTCCATTGTTGTTTTTCTGTCATTTCTAATAACCAATATATCATAGACAAATAATATTTCATAATGTATTGTAGTATTCACAAATTCACAAATATGATTTCATAAGGTATTGCATATCAGACACAAAAAACAGTCAACAACTAACATCATTCACAAATATGATTTCATAAGGTATTGATTTCATAAGGTATTGTAACATAGACAACTATTCAACAACAATTTTAAGCACATTCAACACCAATTTTATGCACATTCAACAACAATTTTAAGCACAAATCAACAAGAATTACAACATTCACAACAATATTTCTTATTTCCAGCACTTGATTTCATCAATTTCAGCAACATCTAACATCAAATTTAAGAAAAAACAACCATTTTTAGCAAAAGGAATCAAGAAATTTGACTAGATTATAGACTTTTCAGCAAGAATAAACATCAAATGTAAGAATAAACAACCAATTTCAGCAAAAGAAATCAAGAAATTACAACATTCACAACAATATTTCTTATTTCCAGCACTTGATTTCATCATTTCAGCAACATCTAACATCAAATTTAAGAAAAAACAACCATTTTCAGCAAAAGGAAGCAAGAAATTTGACTAGATTATAGACTTTTCAGCAAGAATAAACTTCAAATTTAAGAATAAACAACCAAATTCAACAAAAGAAATCAATAAATTACAACATTCACAACAATATTTCTTATTTCCAGCACTTGATTTCATCAATTTCAGCAACATCCAACAAGAAACTTATGCAAGAAAGGAAAAGGAATCAACAAATTTGAGAAAAAACAAGCATTTTCAGCAACATCTAACATCAACTTTAAGAAAAAAACAACCATTTTCAGCAAAAGGAATCAAGAAATTTGTCTAGATTATTGACTTTTCAGCAAGAATAAACACCAATTAATTGTGAAATTTGAAAGAAAAAAAAGGAAACAAAGCATACCTTCGACTTGAATAGAAGTAGCGCAGGTCCGACAGCCGATAGGAAGAATTAGCGTTTCCTGAAGTCCGGCTTTCTGGTCGGCGCGTTGTGGTCGGCGACGGTCGGCGTTGAGATCGGCGGAGAGCGCCGGTGGAGTGCGGAAGGGAGATCGGTGGTGGAGCGAGGGTTGAGGCGTCGATGGTGAAGATGGGTTCGTTCAAGTAGGAGTCGATTGGAATAGAATTAGCGGAGTTTTTTTTAGGTTAAAAGTCCGCAGATATGAGAAGTGGGTGGTCCATGTCTGTGTGGTGAAGACTTCACGCAGACGTTTTTAGATCTTAGCCCTTCGGAAAAACAAACAATCTGCCGGGATAAAAGTATGCGCGTTGTCTGCGGGGCGCAGACAAAAGTGGTGTTGTAGATCTTTTAAAAAAACAAACGACTCCTTAGAGAGAGAGAGTACTAAGCCAAAAGATAATCTAGGATAGATACCTAGATAAGAATAGGAGAGATCTACTGAAAGAGTAGTCTTTTATTCATGAGAGTTAGAGTACTTGTGAACTAGGATCCTCGGAGGAGGACTTGGGTGACTACAGGTTGGTGTGGAAGGTAGTATTGGGCCCGTATTACTGAAAGCACCGGATCGGTATGCAACCCAAGTAAGATTCCTTAGGATGTTAAGGAACAAGTAGGGACGGGTGATCGAGTGTGAGCATGCTCGAGCGAGTCTCTGATGACTTTTGTGTTGTGTTTTAGAGACATCATGGTGGGTACACGCCACAACCATGGGAGCAGTGCGACCAGTGATGATGAGATACGCATGATGACTCACGAGGAGATGGCCGCAGCCATACGAGAGGTGATTCCTGAGATGTTTGGGTCTATTAAGACCATATTGATTGAGACATTTGATGAGCGATATGTTGTTGTTACTGAGGTGGCTGCTGCTACAGCCACCACAGTTGTCGTCTCTACTAGGCCATAGGGAGGTGACTCGTTGTTGTTTCGAGAGTTCGGCAACACGAAGCTACCAGAGTTGGATGGGACCCAGGATCCGATTGTTGCAATGAGATGCATCTCCGATATCAAGGGGTTTTTTACACGTGTTCATGTCCTGATCACTTGAGGGTTCGGTTTGCACTGAACCAGCTTCGTGCGGGGGTGAAGGACTGGTGGAAGTTTGTGACTACCAGTTTTACTCCTACAGATCATGTTGCAGTGACATGGGAGAGGTTCACCCAGTTACTCCGAGATAAGTATATTCGCCCTTTGAAAAGGGAACGCTTGGCCCAGGAGTTTCTGTCTCTCAAGCAGAAGACAGAGTCTGTAACTGAGATTACGAGGATGTTTCACGAGAGGGCATTGTATTGCCCTGAACATGTGTCCACTGAGCAGGTACGTGTGAGCCGGTATCTAAGCATATTGAGGACGGTATACGAGAGTTCGTGGCGAACTCATCATACATGACATTAGCTGAGCTTCAGACCAATGCTAGACGGAGGGAGATCGAGTTAGAGTTACAGACCAGAGAGGCGGAGGTGTCCTGGGGTAGGGACCGGAGACCAGTGCAGTCGCAGTCGGGAACATAGCGGGCTAAGCCTACTGATACGAGGACTGGGGGCCAGAAGGGCTGCACTTGTGGTAAGTGCGGAAAGAGTCATGAGGGATCATGTCGAGCGAGTATTTGCTACAAATGTCTTGGGATACTCTCATAATTCAGTTGCATATAGGGTGTTAAACAAGCAAACCAGAAAAATTGAAGAAACTTTTAATATTACCTTTGATGATCATCATGTTAATAGAGTTGAAAGGAGCTTTGAACAAAATCCAATTGTTAATGAATCAAATGATGAATCTCAAAATTTGGATTCTTTAGATTTTCATTATGATTTAATCTTTTGTGTTCCTGATAGAGCAATTGATGCATAAATCCATATTGATGATAATCAGAAACCTGAAGCATCAAAACATTCTGATAATTCGACTATCACTCAAGATGATGCTGATTTGAACTCATCAATTAATTTTCCAATGCACAACAAAAGTCTGCCAGTATTACCCAATGATCAAGTGGAGGGGGAGCACTTGAATTCGACATATGATGTTGTGGAGGAGCATACTTTCGAGGGGGAGTGTGTACAATTGAATGCTGGTGTCGAGGAGGAGCATCCTGATGTTGATCCAATTGTTAATGGGGAGCAAGTTGGATCTCAATCGAACAACAAGAATATACAAACTGATGTATTTCATGACATGAATGACACAACATCAAATGCAGGTGACGGTTTCGGAACAGTAGAAATGTTCGAAGATGCACCATTGGATTTCGATCCTACATATCCACCGATGGGTAGATGGACACAAAGTCATCCACAAGAACAAATTCTTGGTGATCCTCAAGCTGGAGTGTTGACAAGAGCTCAGCTTCGTGCCAAAAATGATGTACTCAATATACACCAAGAATTTTTTATGTTCAACATGTTTATTTCTAAAATTGAACCAAAGTCAGTAAAGGCTGCTATAGATGATCCTGATTGGATTGTATCCATGCAATCCGAATTGGCTGAATTTGAATGAAATAAGGTTTGGAGGCTAGTTTCGAAACCTAAAGATATATCAGTTATAGGCTTAAAATGGATTTTCAAAAATAAAACTGATAAAGAAGGGAACATAATGCGAAATAAGGCTAGGCTTGTTGTAAAAGGATATTCACAACAAGAAGGTATTGATTGTGAAGAAACCTTTGTCCCTGTCGCGAGACTCGAGGCTGTTCGAATATTTTTAGCCTATGCATCACACAAGGACTTCTATGTATATCAAATGGATGTGAAGTGTGCTTTTCTCAATGGAGTTTTGGAAGAAATGGTGTATGTCGAGCAACCACCAGGTTTTATCAATTCTCAATACCCTGATTATTACTATGTTTTAGATAAAGTTGTTTATGGACTTAAACAAGCATCAAAAGCATGGTACGCCACTCTTACTAATTTTATAAAATCATCGAAATTTAAACAAGGATCTGTTGATCCCACTCTCTTTCGAAAGAAAGTCGGGAATCATCTCATGCTTGTTCAAATTTATGTTGATGATATTATTTTTCGCTCTACTAACCCTAATTTGTCGAATGAGTTTGAAAATATGATGAAGAGTCAGTTTGAGATGAGCATGATGGGGAAGATCAACAATTTTTTGGGATTAAACATATGTCAAAGAAGAGATGGAATTTTTATTAAACAAGAGAAGTATTCTCAAATTCTGCTTGAAAAGTTTGGAATGACGAATAGCTCAAAACTAAGAGTACCTATGGCGGTTGGCACTTGACTTGGTCCTTCGTTGGATAAGCTGGTTGTCGATCTCACACTGTATAGGAGCATGATCGGTTCGTTACTATACCTAAAAGCTAGTCGAATCCCAGGGAACCTCACCTTACTGCAGTCAAGAATATTTTTCTCTATCTCAAAGGCACAATTTCGTTGGGATTGTGGTACCCTTCAAAAACAGGGTTTTTCATACAATCATTTTCAGATGCAGACCTTGGAGGTTGTCAACTTTTTTTGCAAAAGCACGAGTGGTGGATGTCAACTTTTGGATGGGAAGCTTGTGAGCTGGCAATCAAAGAAACAAACATATGTTTCAAATTCAACAGCAGAAGCAGAATATGTTGCTGGTGCAACTTGCACTTCTCAAATCATTTGGATTCGAAGTCAACTACATGATTATGCAATCAACATGAATCAAATTCCATTGTATTTTGATTCACAAAGTGCTATTCGCATCTGCCATAATCCAATGCAACATTCGAAGGCCAAGCACATTGCACTTCGCTATCACTTTATTAAAGATAATGTTGAGAATGGTAACATTGAAGTTCACTTTGTAAAGACAACGGATCAACTTGCTGATATCTTTACCAAACCTTTGGATGAAAAGACTTTTCTAAGGATTTTGTCGAGCTTAGGCATGATTGATGCGAATGTTATTCCTAGTCTAATTTCATTATAAATTCAAGTCATGTCGACATATCGTTGAATGATCTAGAGGTTATTGTTCAGTAATCAGCATTCGACATGCTTCGTTTATGAAATTCCTCTGACCGATTCAAACTACGCTTCGCTTCTCCAAACCATATGTTGTGTTGATACATCACTTCTTGATGTCGGTTCTTTATGTTTCAAAAAAACGAAAATACCAAAAATACTTTCTTATTTTTGTTATTTTCATTCAAAAATAAAAAATATCAAAAAGATTTTCTTATTTTTGTTATTTTCATTCACAAATCAAAAATATCAAAAATATTTTCTTATTTTAGTTGTTTTCATTCCAAAACAAAAAGCCAAAAATATTTTCTGTTGGTTGGTTAACTTGTACTTGTGTAGCTTGCTTTCAACGTTTGTTGGTGGCACTTGCAATGCAGCTTTAGGGAAAGGTATATATTCAAAACTATGTCCTAGTTAGGCGTCCCTAGAAGCATGTTGCAGCATGTTGTGCCAAGCCTCCACGACTCAATGTGTTTCGAAGCCTTAATGGAATTCTCATCAAGAGGACTCCTTCCCAATTAGGCTATATTCGCATTAGTCACTGAGCTACCTTACTCTTCTCATTTTCAGTTAAGAGTTTCCTGCTTGGTCCACTTATAGCAGAGGTACTCTTCGTTTCTTGTACACAAATCTTTTTCACCCAACTGTTCTATCACGATCACACACAATGACACATACCCAAGACATCTCTGGTCAAAACCATCCAGGTTATAGGTATGTAAACAATATGTGTTTATGATCTAAAATCATGAGACCATGATGATGGGGAAACCCAATAATTCTTACTCATTTAAAGAATTGACGGTGAACTTTTTTTTCAAGATTTTAACGAAACATTTGTTTCAGTACTCTCTTCAATATTCAAAATCATATTCCTTCGTTTTGACTGATCTTGATAAAATGCTCTAGACCCAAGACATTTTTTCCCAACAAGGTCCAACAATCATTTCTATTGGAATATGATTTCAGTATGAATATCAGTTTTATCCTTTGTTACCTTATATATTTTTGAAAGCATACTTGTCACTGACTACACTGGTCAAACAAGTAATTTTGTTTAAAATTTCTCACACTTATTTTGAGTTGTGATATGTAACAAAACCCTAACAATGGTGGCCACAAATGTGAACACTGATCCTTCCCAAACCATAGAAGAAGCCACATCACAATGACTTATGAAGTTCCAGAGTACTAATTACCGAGTTCAACCTGATGTGGGCAAATATCAAGAGGAATTGAGGATCTTGATTGTCACCCCAAAATCACTCGGTATTGGCCATTGTAATGTCATCATCTTTCTCTGTTCCAATGACATGGTTATCTTTGGCTTGATGCACAACTGTTTTCAAGAAGACAACCAATGTGGTCGCTTTTCAAGTAACCAACGAGAAGAAGTACAAACTAACGAAGCAACAATTTGCTCAGATTCTGCACATTTGTAATGAGGGACCGTTTTATGAAGTGACGAATGAACAAATTGTTCATATGCTCAACGAAATGGGTCATCAACCAGTCCTCACCAAAATGAGTGATTTCAAGAAATCCTATTTACCCTATATTAGGAATTTTCTTTTTGGAATTTTCCTTCGATGCTTGAGTGGTAGAAGTGTGGGATTGAATAAGGCTAAACTTGAAGTTTATGCAATGGTCGCTAGTCTGTACTATGATCTTCAAGTTGATTACGCCACTCAGTTATGGCAGGAGTTCGGAAATAGCATTGGTCACACGAGTGTTGAAAGTGGAGTTTCTTATGCTCGTTATTGGAGTTTGATCCTTAAGTATATTTATGAGAATGAGGGGTAATGGTTCCAACTGATGTTCCTCATGATGATTTTGACTTGTATCAGCATCCTAAGATGGCGGAGGATGATCCGAATGAATTTATAACAATTACTAAAATCCCTGATGTTATGCTTCGAAAAGTTGATCCTACACATCCAGTTCTGGTGGCTTACCTTCAATCTATTAATCCTAATGTCGAAACTGGTGTCTTGTTACCAAAAAGTATTGGATGTCCATCAAATAAAGGCCAAGGTTCAAAGAAAGGTGTTAAGGCTAGTCCTTCAAAGCCTAGTCTTGTGCCCACTGAGAAAGTAATCAAGAAACTTGTTCCAGAGAAGGTTTTTGAAGAACTAGCTAAGGAGGTCATGCCTTCGAAGTCTGGGGTTCTCAAGCGTTTAAAGAAAATGCCCCCTAGGCCTCGTCATTCTCCTGATAGACCTATTGTTGAAGAGAAAAATGTTGATGTTCTTGAGAAGTTGTTATCTTCACCAAAAGGTGTCTCTGGGTCGACGCGTATTCGCAAACCTCATGTTAGTAGAAAAGGTGTTACGATTCATGAGGTCTTAGCTCCAGTTCCTCCAGCGTCTAAGTAACGAAGAGATCAGGATATGGCCAAGAAGCTTAAAAAGAAGCGAAAGATAGTTATTGATCCAATGGATGAGGTAGTTCTTCAATCAGATTTTGATGATCGAAATAATCTCCATCTCCAAGAAATTATGACAATTTGGGCTTTCAATCACCTTCGAGGGGCTCACCAGTCAGGCCAACTTTCGAGGTGACTGGGAGTCTTGGTGGCAATGTGAAAACATCTTATGTGGACACAACCATCAATCAAGGTGATCATTCACAACAATCCATTCGTGAGCAGACTACGGTCACACCACCTAAAGTTTCAACTGGTGAATCAGTTACTAAGGAGGTTCGAACTTTCGGCATCTCTGCGAACATATCTGATATGGACAAATATGTCAATAAGGGTGATGGGGTGTTTAGTAACGAAGCTCACGGTATTTCGACAGTCTCTACTACTCTTGTTTCTGTTGGGGTTTGAGCATTCTAACACTCATATGGTGTACATGCAACCCTATAAACCTTGGATCTATGTTTTCTCTATTATACATGCAAATAAGAACTTTCCAAGGCTTTAATCCTAACTAGCATAGTATGAGGCAACTATACTACAAAGACTAGTTAGATGACATACCTTTTTGGTGTAGCTTGATGTCTTCAAGCTTTAAGAGCTTAGCCCCTATAGTGTGGAAGCCTCAAATGGAATCACAAATCACCAAAACACCTTGGAAGACTTTGAGAATAAGAATACTTTGGTTCTCTCTAGTGAAATCGGCTAGCCCTCTTAGTGTACCCACACTAGTGCTAATTTCACCAACCAAGGACATCTTTATATAGTGTGGAGACTAGGGTTAAACCCATGACCTTTCATTTCATATGATCCATGGGTTACACACTCCATGGACTATTCATGAAAGCTTAGCCCAAGCTAAATGAACTTGGCCCATTCCATATATATAAGAGTCCATATTTAATTAGTTCATTTTGATCACTTAATTAATTCTAAATTAAGTCTTGATCAATACTAATTAAATAATATGATTCCATATTAATATATTAGAACTTATAATATATTAAACTAAATCATAAATATACTATTCTCAAAAGACAATCCATATAAATTGTGTCGGTGAAGTGCAACCCAAATGGACCATGCCGGGTCGGGAACGGATAAATCGGAACTTGGCCACAGATATCGCTTTTATCCCGAAGGTAAAAGGAACGGATAAACTTCGACTCATATGGCTTGTTCTGCTACTTGTTGAATCATACACAAAGGCACGTTTTATAACATCGAGTTACCAATGCGTTTTCGTGCAATCAATGTACTATCAACTCATAGTAACAACTCATATCTCTAGGCTTGAAGAATATAAGATATTATCGTCTCATGATCACTCATGATAAAATCCATGAAGTGATTCAAATGAGCGCGGGTTGAATCCAATACTCAGAACTTATGAGCACTCATGAGTGTTGTAGCACAACTTTGTCCACTAACTTGGACCTCTACAAGCCAACCCATGACAGTCTTGATTCATATCTACTTCCAACATATGACCGACTGTGGATGGTTTGAATAACTTAGTCATTCCGAAAGAATAACCTAGTTATTATGGAAGTCAAAACATGCAAAGTGAAACACAAGAATAAATGAATCTAATATGGTATCAAAACCTATGAATATAAATAAAACTCTTTCTATTTATCACCATACTGATTACTCATTATTCATTGTTTTGGTTTTATCAACTTTATACTTGAATTAAAAACACTAGTTGTCCCATGCTCCAAGCATGTACACTATGTTTTTTTCTAAACAATAGCTTTGCCATACACCAAGTATGAACTCTATGTTTGTCTATGATCCTTTTCTTTGTGAATTAGATCAATTGAACATAATTTCAATGATTCTCTTTTCACACTCCCAATTCCTTGTCTTAAATGTAAGAATTCCAAATTCATATCATTTATCGAAATCTGTTTAGATTTTAAACTTATATGCATTGTTCCTCTTGTAATGATTATGCACAAAGCCACAAAGGCTTGGCAACAATCATTACAGAGTATCCCAATGGAGAGCAATTCCATGGAAACGATGTCTCAGATTCAAAGCGCATTGCTTTGAACATGCTTCTTGCATTAAGTTTCTTTAACCTTACACAGATTGCTTCCACCTATGAAGACAACTCTATATTCCCATTTTGACTACCACATCTGAACAAGAGTTGCCTCTTTTCAGACTATGTCAATATGGTCCTTCCAAAAATTAACACTATACTTCCAACTGTCCCTGAGCAACCAATCTTTGGTAAACCTTAGATTGTCCTCGACAATTGCTTAATCACTTTAGTCATATCCAATTCTCGACATTTTCCTCCTTAACGCCCCAAGGCATTTGGAAAATTCAGAAAGGATAAATATTATAGCACATGTAATCGATCTTGTACCCAAATTAAATGGGACACGATTCATGATGTTTCACATAAAGACATGGTTCTAGACCAGTCTTTTGCCATAATATTTTTTTTGTTTGCCATATTCTCAAAATTTGACTATGAAGAGGGATGTCGTAATCATAATCGAATTTTGAGAACGCAATATATAGAATTTTCTTAAGTTGAACCAAACCAACATAAAATTCATATATATATATATTCTTGAATAAGATGATTAAAATCTCAATCTAAGCCATTTAGAATTGAAATGAAGTATAATTTCCTCTCCCTTAATTATAGCAAAACAACTTTTCCAACCCCTGCAACCTCACGAATTGAAACTTTTGTTTTCTATAATTAACATTGCTAACTTGCAACACTAATCATAATTATCATGCTCCCACTAACATGATGATTATTAGCATAACACTTATGCTCCCACTAGCTTTGACATGTATCCAGAAAACAACTGGACCTCTAGAAGTCAATACTTTATTGACATTCTTACCAAAGTTCAGATTTCTGATACTAGATTGCTTTGATAAGACTTTATCAAAATCATACACCTTATCTTAGATAGCTCACATGTGTGTCTAAACAATTTCAGAACTATGAAAAGGGATGTCGTAATCATAGTCTCAATTGTTTAGACCTTTTGCCTTCTACTTCAAATCTACTTGGTGGAAGTGTTTCCTCACCATCATTTTCATGAATCGGAGAGAAACCTTATGGCCCTTAGATTTTATGGTGTATGTGTTCTTATCCATGTGAATCGTCAAAACCATAGTCACAAGACAAGGATAATGACAAATCCAAACTCATATGGACTGAACTTATGTAATCTTAACTTCTTGCCACCTGGCAGTACAGGGCCTGCCATTGCTTCCAAGTTGTTATGCAACCAATTGAGAACTTTCAGAACTCCTATGCAAAGCCAACTTTAACTGGAATGGGCACAGAATATGTCAACACGATAGGTTATAAACCTCAAGTCGTGTGCTAGTGAAGAACCTCAGGTTTTATTCTTGATTAGTTCTTGAAATTCTTTTTAGGATCTTTAAGACTCCACTATCCTCTTGACATATAAGACTATCTTGCCAAATATTCAAGAGATAGTGCGGATTCTTTATCAAGACAAACACTTCACACAATTGGCCTTAATTGGTCTTTGTTTTATCCAAAACATCACAACTTACCAATTTCAAATGTACAAGAGCAGGACACTTTTACTCTTACATTTGACAAGTGTTTTAAACCTTTCTTTAAGATATGTCACTCAAGTTACAATCTTGGAGTATGACTCTAAGAATTGTTTTGGAACGAAGTATGACTCATCTTCCTGATCTAACCATTTTAACAATTCATGACTCCTCTTCTTAGTCATAATAATGCACTAAGATGACCTTTAGAGGACTAATTGTGATATGATTTCTAAATCATTAAGATGATCACAAACATGATACTAAAGTACTCTCCCATCTTTTCAGATTTGAGAAACTTTTATCTTTCTGCCTAATTTGATTCTTCTCATTCGTTCTGTCATACATTGAAACTTTTCTAATGTCTCAGAATTATACTTAAGCTTGTAAGTATAATCATATTTACTAAGCCTTAGTAAATCATGACGAATAGTCTTATCGATCTTATATGGTGGACTTGATCAGTGCACAAGAATGTGTACTCGATCCCTTAGTCCTTCACTTGACTCACATATCCATGTGAACAAGTAATTAGTCTTGATTTTCCAATGCTTGAAAGTTCTCATTCATCATACTATTCAACTTGCATGATTCCAAGTTTCGGTCCAATTGAAACTTGGTCGATGAGGAACTTTCCTGATTTGGTAAATTTAGACACTACCACAAATGAAAGAATCAAATCCATTTTCCAATATTGCTGTCAGTGGAATCATATAAGCAACAATTTTCCACAAATGCCATTGTAAGGATACTTCAAATAAATAAAATTAAACAATTTTCTTTTATTTTAAAACTTTGCGGAAAAACTTATCCTTACAATCCACATGGAAAATTGTTGTTATCTATTCCTTAGCAATATATCATAACTTCTTAAGCAACTGCTCAAAATTCTGATGCGATCGAAATCCACCTTCGCGATCAGAATCAGCATATACTTCCTTTAAGATTTCTCTCTATTCTTTGATTCTTAAAACATCAACATGTGACCCAGTCACATCATGTAATGAGGATCTCAGAATAGAACTTAACAGAGTTAGATAATGGGCTTTACCTGATGTAGAGTCAAACTTATTGACTTTAACATCCTTAGGTAAATTTGGCAGCTTTGCAATCAACGCCCCTTCCTTTGGCAAAATAAACATATGGACCCTTTGGTAATGGGACTATCTCAGACTTAGCCTTTCTCTTTTCCATTTGGTCAACCGGGTTGACTATGGCCAATCCCTTTTCAATTGGAAGAGAATGCTTTTTCTGGATTTCCAGTGTCACTATTGTCACTGTTCATAAAGTTTTTGGGAAGTTGATCTTCTAATCAAATTTGCTTTACTATCGTTCCAAATCATTGTTGATTCAGCAGCACCAAGCAAATAGATATGATCATTAAGGTTCATGTCATAGTCTGTTTCATAGTAGTCCCAAAGGAACTCACTATGTGACTTAGAAAGTGATTGAACATCCAACTTTCTCAAGACTTTGACACCCAACTCTCCCGGCTTGTCAATATGTGACTTCATCTCTAAGATGTGATCACACATAGACCTTGCTTGCCATTAGGGCTTGAGTGACCTTGAACTTGTGGGTTAGGGAGAATAATTGGAGGAGGTGGAGGAAGTAAAGTTCCAAGAGATTTGGGAAGATCATAGATGTCTGAACTAGACATCTTTTGGGAGATATTCAAGATAGTTGATCTAAAGTCCTTAATATAACACCCAATATGAAATATTAAGGCTAGGATCCAATAACCTATTTATAAATGGAAGAGAGATGTCGTAATCCGAGTTATAAAATAGTTGAAGGTAGGTAAATGACGATTTACCAATTTCCACCATGAAAAACGAAATAATTTAATTACTTGGATTTGAAACTCCTAGATCTTTTGAGATTCATTGAACTTTTCAATGGCATGTTTCAATCTCGATTGTGCCCTTCAGGTTTTGTGACTGGGATGTCGAGGATCACAAAACCATGCAAATATACTTGGTACCCTTAATATTTACCCCTCAATCGATGTGCCGGTTAACCACACGAGCTCCACCGATACTTTGACAAATATTAAGTTACCCTTTGCCTACTTTGTTAAATTCAGGTTAGTGTGCCGGTTAACCACACACGCTCCACTAACGGTTTAAACAAAGTGCAAAGTGTAATTTCATGGATTAGCAACTTATTCACATTTTCCTAAGTAACTAAGATTGGGAATTAATAAAAGGTTTAGTTACGTAGTATTTATCATTAATACTTTTAATGAAGGGAGAATTATAGTCCTTGTCCTACCTGTTCGGCTAACGACCCTCCACCAGTCAAGGAAGCGGTGGGTGAGAGTGGACACCTGCCATTTTATAGGCAACAACCTTATACCCCCCTTATAGACCGGCTTCGTGAATGAGGCCTACTAATGGTAAGACTGACTTGCTCTTATACATATATATATATTATTAACTTATAATATTATAAAGTATAAGGGTTGAATTTTAACTTTTAAAATTCTAAGGGCTTAACTTGGAATTAAAGTATGCATTAGAGAAAACTTTTCAAATTCCAAAACTTGAGGGCAAGTTTTGAAACTATTCAAAACTCTTGGATTTTCATAACTTATGAGTTTTAAGTAAAGCTTTAAAACTTTTAATGAAGAGACCCTTGGACATCCATAACTTGAGGACAAGTTATGGAGCCATAAAAACTATTTATAAGAAAAGACTCTTCATTTTTTTTGTAACCTAAGGCATATTTATGAGTTCTTAAGATTCATAAATGTGACTTTTCATATAACTTGAGGACAAGTTACAAAAGAACACATTTTATGAACAACTTTTAGATTAATTAGGATTGAAAACAACTAAAACACAGAAAAAAAAATTCCATTAATCTAAACTAACTCATAAATCAAGGAAACATAGAACTTTTGGTAATCCATAACTTATGGAGTTAAATGCTTGTTTTATGATGAAACTTTTCATGTTCCATAACTTAAGAATAAGTTATGGAATTCTTTAAAACATTAACACCAAATTTTTTAACTCCATAAAAACTTTGAATCAATTTTTTTTTAAAACTTTTTCATATCCATAACTTATGGAGGTTTCAAAAAACTCTTTAGATCAAACTTTTAAATCTAATAAAATAATCATATCATTTTATCTTTTATTAAATTTGACCTAATTCAACTCATATAGCAAATGATTCAAGTTTTACAAATAATTAGTTTTTCACAAAAACAAGTAATTATCTTAAAATTTGGCAAACGTCATATTTTTTTCCTTTTTTTTCCAACTTTGAAAATAAAACATTTGCATCAATATAACAGAAAACAACCTCGCTCTGATACCACTGTTGGGTTTTGAGCATTCTAACACTCCTATGGTGTACATGCAACCCTATAAACCTTGGATCTATGTTTTCTCTATTATACATGCAAATAAGAACTTTCCAAGGCTTTAATCCTAACTAGCATACTATGAGGCAACTATACTACAAAGACTAGTTAGATGACATACTTTTTTGGTGTAGCTTGATGTCTTCAAGCTTTAAGAGCTTAGCCCCAATAGTGTGGAAGCCTCAAATGGAATCACAAATCACCAAAACACCTTGGAAGACTTTGAGAATAAGAATACTTTGGTTCTCTCTAGTGAAATCGGCTAGCCCTCTTAGTGTACCTACACTAGTGCCAATTTCACCAACCAAGGACATCTTATATAGTGTGGAGACTAGGGTTAAACCCATGACCTTTCATTTCATATGATCCATGGGTTACACACTCCATGGACTATCCATGAAAGCTTAGCCCAAGCTAAATGAACTTGGCCCATTCCATATATATAAGAGTCCATATTTAATTAGTTCATTTTGATCACTTAATTAATTCTAAATTAAGTCTTGATCAATACTAATTAAATAATATGATTCCATATTAATATATTAGAACTTATAATATATTAATATAAATCATAAATATACTATTCTCAAAAGACTATCCATATAAATTGTGTCGGTGAAGTGCAACCCAAATGGACCATGTCGGGTCGGGTCAAGTACATACCAAATATAGTTATGGACTTAGACATTAATCCAACAGTTTCTATCATCATTTCATCCACTTTCAAAACTTCTGATGTTGATACTTCAACTTCATTACCACCATTTCATACACCTATGATTACATCCTCACCTGCTTCTACCATTTCACCCATTTTTACTTCTATCATTGATCAACCATTATTGTTTATTCCCTTTGCAATCAACCGAAGATCCAAAGTCTGTTCATGATGATGATACCATAGAGGATGATGACTTTATGGGATCTTTTGCTGACATTCAATTTGATCTAGAAAAAGAAAACATACCAGATCATATGCTTATGTCTGGTAAGCAATTCAAAATTCTTAATCGGAAGCTCAATTCTCTTTTACAACTTCAAGCTGATGTCGGGAATCGATTTAATGTTTCTGGTATTGAGGTCGATGTAATACTCAAGGCTCGGGAACTTCATTTGAAAAATACAATGGAACAAATGGATAAAAACAATGAGTTGCGTGTGAAGTCTCAGTCTAATTCTTTCAATCATGAAATCAAGGAGTTGATAGTAGTTGCAAAAGAAATACATGTTCTATTTGTTTAGGATGTTAAAAATGTTCGTGAGGATGTGAACTTCAAGATTGAGGAACTATGATTGGATATGGCGAAGGAGGTTGCAGCACTTCAAAACAATTATCCATCCCTTCATACTAAGGTGGATATTGTGGCTGATGTTGTAACAAAAGTCGTTGAGTTATACAATTCTCATATTCCTAAGATCGAAACGCATTCAGTATC
The DNA here is from genome assembly GCF_052849685.1 of Lactuca virosa. Lineage (NCBI taxonomy): Eukaryota > Viridiplantae > Streptophyta > Magnoliopsida > Asterales > Asteraceae > Lactuca > Lactuca virosa. The sequence continues at coordinate 274,194,413 of NC_136428.1, read as the reverse complement.
TAATTCACAAAGTCTTGCAAAGATTGAAGAACTCTTGGGGAATATGAAAGAGAAAGTTTTGAAGCTTGGCTTGTTACCACAATCTTCAGTGTCTCCAGATTCATTGTCTACCATGTTTTCCTCATTTGAAGCCTCGATCAAAGCAGAGATGGCACCATAGTTGAAATTGATAAATCTGATGCCAGCTGATGCCCCGCCTATTCGTACATGGGTGCAAGGGGGAGAAAGAGGTGTGAGTGTTGGTATGAGATCAAATTTTGGTATGGGGGAAGTGGTTTTTCGAATGATAGTAGTGATGCAAAGGTTTTTGGAAAAGTAATGTCAACACAAATTCCCACAACATTGCCAAAGACTTTCATTCCCACAACATTACCACAGTCACAACAAGGCCACTTACAAAAGGTGTTGTAATCGGTTCAAGTGTTGGTGGATCAAGTTCTTCAAAACTACCCAAATCAATTAATGAGATGGAAGGTAAAGGGAAAGGGTATTTCTGTCGAACCAACTACTGAAGAGAAGAAAATTGCTTTGGAAAAAGATATGGAAAAGCAAAGGCAAATACAAAGCATTTTAAGGCAAAGACAAAGTGACCCTCATGGTCTCGAAATAGGTGATCCGGCGAAGCACTACTACTACAAAACCATTGAAGCATTGGTTTTCAGTGGGGTGATGCATGAGTTTGAGAAAGTGCCCAAAAAGAGTTATGATACTGAGAACACTGATTTTAATCAGTTGGACTTTCCAGTTAATGAAATGATGCTCTTGACTGGCCAGTATCAAATTGCTGACAAATTTGAAGATAAAGATGAATTCAAGAGGTTAAAGCTTCGATTTCATGTTGTACTTGAAAAAAGACAAGAAGAAGTGTGGTCACTGATGAAAGTTGTAAGAGTTCTCAACATTTCAAAAGATGTTTTATTTGAAGGAGTGTTGTAGAATTTTCGCTATCATGTTGTTCGATCCAACAACGTTGCTTTTGACTTCTCAGTAGCAGATTTTCCTTTGATGAATATTCATGATCTCATATATGTTGCAAGGATTTTGAAAGGAGTAGATGTTTCGAAGCTCTAGATGACAAACAAATATGACTTCTTGATTGGGTTTGCACACATTAAGTTGTTCATTGACAGTTATTATGATTGTCTTGTGATGACAGTTGTAGAGCTGGCTATTACCATGGCAAGACAAGTTACAGTGCCCCAATCATTGTTGAAGAGTCGAAGTAGTCTAAAATTTATTGAGGATGCAGAGATATGTGTGAAGCCACTTGGTATTTTTTTTATGGGGAAAAACAAGAAGGGTAAGAACACCAAGTTTCTTTTTCAAGCAAGCGATGTTCAATGATACACTACTTCATAGTACATGAATATTGTGGTTCAAATGAATAGCTATGTGAAGAATAATGTGTTGGATTAGGTCTCTAAGCCCATAACTATAATGGTATGTATTTGACCCGATAGTAGCATGGTCCTTTTGGGCTGCCTTCACCGCAACAATTTGATAGGAAGGATATTCGAGAAAGAGGTTATTTGTGATTTATTAATATATTATAAGTATAATATATTAATTGAGAAATCATATTTTTTAATTGGTGTTGATCAAGAATTAATTTGGAATTAATTTAGTGGTCAAAAGAAACTAATTAAATAAATAGGGGTTGATTATGTAAATACATGATACATATAGTTTGGGCTAATAATCCATGATTGATTAGTGATGGGCTAAGCTTATGTGAGAATCCATGAAGTGCTAGTCCATTACAAGCCTAAGTGTATGAATGTGACAACCCGAAATTCCTAACTTATACATTCTTCATTAATACCAAAGTTAGCCTTGTTTTGCTATTTTGTAATGAGATTTTCGGTCTTCATGGGCGTATTAGGCTTAATATAACCTTGATATGAGTCTTAGGAAGGGTGAGAATATGTGTAGCATCACTAAATCGGGCCAAACACACCCAACAAGGTGTGTGCGGCCAGCCAGCCGCACACAGCCGACTGCACACCCTCCCAACCTCACACTCTAGCCTATATAAAGGACCCTAAGCCAACCTTACACCCCTTTTCACACTCCTTCAAAGCTGGAACATTCTCTCTCAAGAGTTCTTCAAGTTTTCCTCTCCAATCATCAAAACAAGTAAGTAAACATCCTCAGATCATTACTACAACACGTTTGAAAGCCTTTTCCTCGGGTTTGATCCATGAAATCATCATTTTAGATGATCTTCATGTGTGTACCGCCGTACACACATCATGTGTGACCGCACACACATCTTCTGGCCCTAAAATAGACTTCAACGCTCATCTAAGCATAGCAACGGCCAAAACACCTTCTTAGGATCATCCCCAAGCCTTGGAACATCGATTTGGACACATTTGGATGGGAGTGTACGGCCGCACACAGGCCTGGCCGCACACTCTGGCCGCACGCCTGGCCGCACACTCATAAAAGTTGAGTTTGGTGGCCTTACACTCAAACCTAAGACCCTACACTCATTTAGGGACTTCAAGGGGTGTTTGTAACACTTAATTCTAGGTGTTTTCATGTCCCTAAGGCGTTTCCAAGTGTCTATTAGTGGTTATATACCTTAAGTGTATTCATATATGTGTTATTACATGAAAAATAGGATTCGTTTGTGCTCAAGACTTCAATTGACACCCGACGATCCTACATCGATCTTTCATTCGAGTTACTCACTGCAGGTGAGTTCATACCCCTTAATCAACCTTTGAAATGATTTTAAATGCTTTTATGGGGGGGATACAAGTTGCAATAGTCTAGTTATTGCTTTAATCGCCTGTGATTAATGACTAGAACAAACAGAAAGATTTACTACTACTTTCAGGTTACTATCAAAATTATGGTTTTCAAGCGTTTTAAAACCTTTTACTAAACTTTTAGATACTAAAACTGTTTTCCAAAATCTTTTAACTCGCATTGTTTTCAAACTCATATCTACACTAATATATTTATATAAGTAAGACTTGAAGGACTTAGGACTGATAGCTCACCTTATTTCATGTTCCTTGTTTGGTTGTGGACTTACGGTATCCTGTTATTTGTCTGAATGTCGTTGAACTCTTAGTTATATATATATATATATATATATATATATATATATATATATATATATATATATATATATATATATATATATATATGTGTGTGTGTGTGTGTGTGTGTGTTGGATATAAAAGCTTTCACTTCAGCTCAATGCCTTGTGTAACGAAGGCATACAAACCACATTACTATTTAACTATAATAGGTATAGTTAAGGGATTACTACTCGCTACACACAAGAGTCGGTACATTTACGAGTTGCTACATGAGTACTACAGCGAGAAACAAAACATACTATACACTATACAAGAGAACATACTATACACTATACAGGAACATACTATATACTAGTAAAGAGAAAACATCACTACACTATGACATATTATACAACCTTTTGAATACTATAAACCGAATGTGACATACTACTTCTCGATACGACACTTCATCGTGGTATCACTTTGTAACCAGAGTCTCCTGGAGGGAGAGCGGGCATTATGTGTATAGATCTATACGGGACAGACACTCCCACAACCCGAGTGCAAGCTACAGTCCCAGCCGATAAGGCCAAGGGGTGACAGAATGTCACCATACTACATATGACACCAGAGGTTCATCAGTTATTCAGCCGTCGATCAGCATGGTTACATACGAGTTCACATTTAAATCTTTAATTAACCAATTAAGAATTTAAGGCAAACAGACTCTCCGAGGCGTATTGTTCATTTAATACCACCTGGAGTCTGCATTTCACTTCTCTAGACTTTACGAGGCGTATCGTTCATTTGATACCACCTGGAGTCTACATTTTTCCTACTTTAGACTCCCCGAGGCATACTGTACATTTAGTACTACCTGGAGTCTGTGTTTCTTCACTTTATAACCAGCAGTGTCACCGCTGAGGAAAACATTAGCTTCCTACGACATTCACTTTGTGATTCTACCTCATACACATTTAAGTAAACTATATTTTTATAATGATAGTTCACTGGGGAAAACTCTTACTATTACGAAAGAACAAACATACAAACAATCGGGTCTCGGTAGAAGACTACATTTTTACTGGAAAATATAAGATTTTCTAGGGAGTATACTATTTACAAACATTTGAATCAGTTACTACATTAAGTTGTTACAAACATTTTCATACAAGCAATGACACTAAATACTTATGAACTCACCAGCGTTAATGCTGATAAATTCTTTCAAAATAACTTGTATTCTCAGGTCATCAGTAGACAGGTACAGATGAAGCTTTTGAGAAGATGGAGCACATACAAGACTCATCTTTATTTTGATTATACATTTTTGGTGTCTTACATACTTTTCAGAACACGTTTGTAATAAAATTATTCTATTAATGCAATGGATGTTGTTGCTTGTTTACTATTATGCTTTGTTATGATACTATATATGACGTCCTCCACCCCAGAACGTTTCCGCCGTTCCAGTTTTGGGGTGTGACAGATTGGCATCAGAGCACGGTTTATAGTGAATCAAGTATATCAACCCATAAAAGATATACAAACTATAAACACATCGGGATTAAAATACTCTGACCAAGAATATATACTTTTAAATAATAAAATATTTAACTAAGTATATATGCATCTATTCATACTAGGGTCAGTATCATACTAGATAAGAACAAAAGTATTATGATTGTTGAGAAACACAATTAGGCTTAGAGACATATAGTCAAACCTAGGAGGATATAGCCTGATCGACTACATTTTTCGAGGAGTGACTAGCATGTGCCTAAGAATGATTGTGGCGTTGCAACAAGTCTAAAAACTTACCAACACTACTACAACGAGAACACTAGAGCAGAATATTATAGGAGTATTTTGTGTTACTATAGTCATTTCTGTACAAACTAAGAAGGGTCTGTTTTAGTACGTCTATTAACTATTCTTTTCCCTATTCTCGCGTAGATATCATGGCTGGCTTCCATCTCCCCGGCGATCCGTACTATCCCAACCGAGAAAATGGTGGGTGGCTCGGTAATGAGCCAGAAGACGATCACCCAATCCCTTTGGATGATCACCGTGCAGAAGGCTTTTCTGATAGCTCTGACTCCGAGCCAGAAGTCAACAACCTACCCCCAGTGGCTCCAAACCCTAACCAACGCCCAACTTTTCAAGGCCCGACACCTCTGTGGGTGGAGAGTTTGGAGGCCTGGAGTCAGGAACTAGACCAACCCATCCCCTACAATGGAGACGAGGATTTCTACAATGTGAGCGAAGGAAGCACTGCGGACAGAGTCCTGCCTATTCTAGTCCGCAGGGTTGCTCGAAACGAGATCCAAGGGAGAACCGCCCTTAACCGAATCGCGGAGCTAGTCACCAACACAAGGATGAGTAACATCAACATACGCCGTTTGGAAGATGCTAACGAAAGGACTCGAAGTGACCGCGAGTCTCTACTTCAGGCGCTAGATGAGACTAGGGAGGAAGTCATAAAGCATCGCGTACGCCAGAGAGTGTACGAGGGGTAACCGTCGCCGGTAGGAGATGTCGACTCATCTCTTCTTTTGAATTAAGGAATAGCCTTTCTTTTCCGTGCTCTATGGAGCACTTATTTGTAAAATATTCCTAACTTTTAAAAGTACTCTCACTAGACTTCTAAACTGCCAACATTTTCCCTTATGGTTTGATGTAAGACCTACTGTTAGGTCATTTTTCCCGAACTCATTTTACATCATTAATACCAGTAATATTGGCAGCTATCTAATGTATGGGAAAGTCTTTACCTTTGTGTTTCCCTAATCTGTTCTTATACCTTTATTTGATAGTTGGACTATGGCGATTTAGTCCATGCAACACTCTCACCATACTTACAATTGATTCTTACTATGGTTATCATCCCTATCAGCTTTCAGTAAAAGATGTTGCCTCGTCCGCGTCTGACCAGGGGCAGACCTGCAAATCAAACTCCACCACCACCACCCCCTCCGCAGTTCGATGCGGTGATGTTTCAGGCAGCTGTGACCGCCGCCATGGCTCAAGTAAACTCTGGTGGTGTTAGTGGAACGGGGACTAGCACCAACTCTAGCCATGGTGAAATCCATCCACGTATACGAGAGTGTACCTATAAAGACTTTGTTAGCTGCAAACCAGCATACTTCAATGGAACCGGAGGGATCATTGCACTGTCCCAATGGATCGAAAGAACAGAAGAAATCTTCGAGATGTGCTCATGCCCTGAAGGAAGCAAGATAAAGTTCGCTGCTTGCACCTTCACCGAAAGGGCCCTGACGTGGTGGAATGGCCATGTCAAATCGCTCTCACTGATAACAGCCAACGCCATGGGCTGGGATAGACTAAAGGACCTTATGACAAGGGAGTATTGCCCGAGGGGCGAAATTCAGAAGCTCGAGGAGGAACTGTGGAACCTTAAAATAAAGGGCTCCGACAAAGTGGCTTATACAGCCAGGTTCTGCGACCTGGTGACTCTATGTCCCAACATGGTTCCCACCGAAAGTAAGAAAATCGAAAGATACATCTGGGGTCTGGTACCCCCATATCGAGGGAACGTTCTAGCATCACACCCTACGACCTTTGATAGTGCCAAGGAATTGGCCCAAAGGCTCATCGATCATGAGGTTCCTTCTCTTCCAACAACAACCACAACTACTGACCCAGCACCAACCAACGTGACCGACAACAAAAGAAAGCGTTGGGACCAAAAGAAGGGCAAATCAAATCAACCCTCTTCCAAGAAACAACAGACGGAGGCTGTCTATGCTGCCACCACCCCTGTTGCCCCTGTGTCAGCCAAACAATATGCAAGGACCCTACCTAAGTGCACCAAGTGCAGTTTCCATCACAACGGCCCCTTCCGGGAAATACACTGCACTAACTGTGACCAGAAAGGCCATACCGCCCGATTTTGCAGAGCACCACCCAAACCTAACACCCAGGCTCCTGGTGCGGGAGTGAGCCAAGCCTGCTATGGGTGTCGCGAGACAGGGCACTTCAAAAGGAATTATCCGAAAGCTGGGAATGTGGGAGGAGCAGGAAGACTACTTGCTATTGGCCACAATGAAGCCGTGGCAGACCCCACAGTAGTCACGGGTACGTTCCTTCTCGATAACTCTTATGCATGTATCCTATTTGATAGTGGGGCTGAGAGAAGCTTCGTAAATCAAAAATTTAAACACTTACTCAATCAAGCACCAAAAGCACTAAAAGAAACCTTCATCGTAGAAATGGCCAACGGAAAGACAGAGAGTTCTAACGAGATTTACCTAGGTTGTACCCTCACGCTAGATAATCATTCATTTCCAATCGATCTCATACCAGTATCAATCAAGAGTTTCGATGTCATTGTGGGCATGGACTGGATGAGTCTCCATCGTACCGATATTTTGTGCTTCGAGAAGGCAGTCCGCCTAAACCTACCGAATAGCGAAACCTTGCTGATCTACGGAGACAAACCCAGTACGAGCCTTCGTATCATCTCAAGTATTCAAGCCCAAAAGTACTTGCGTAAGGAATATCGTCAATTCCTTGCACACGTAGTCGATGCGAGCCGGAAAACCAAAGACCTGAAAGACCTCCCCGTAGTGCGCGAATTTCCAGACATCTTCCCGGAAGAACTACCCGGATTACCCCCGCAGCGTCAAATCGAGTTCCAAATCGACTTATTGCCAGGAGCTACCCCCGTAGCCAAAGCGCCCTATCATCTAGCACCAGCTGAGATGCAAGAACTGTCAGGTCAACTTAACGAACTGCTCAGCAAGGGCTTTATAAGACGAAAGACGGATCGTTCCGTATGTTCATCAAGAAGAAAGACTGCTCAGCCAGGAGCTACCCCCGTAGCTTCTCACCCTGGGGAGCCCCGGTCTTGTTCGTCAAGAAGAAATACGGATCGTTCCGTATGTTCATCGACTATAGAGAACTCAACAAGCTTACAGTCAAAAATCGTTACCCTCTACCTCGCATAGACGATTTATTCGACCAGCTGCAAGGGGCGAGCTACTTCTCCAAGATTGACCTGAGATCCGGGTATCACCAGTTACGGGTGCTTGAGGAGGATGTTCCAAAAACAGCCTTTAGAACTCGTTACGGACACTACGAGTTCGTAGTAATGCCATTCGGGTTGACCAATGCCCCCGCAGTATTCATGGACTTGATGAATTGGGTATGCCGTCCTTACTTGGATCAGTTCGTTATCGTCTTCATCAATGATATACTTATCTACTCTCGAAGTGAGGAGGAGCATAGTGATCATCTGCGACAAGTCCTAGGAACCCTAAGATAGGAAAAGCTCTATGCGAAGTTCTCTAAATGCGAATTTTGGATCCGAAGAGTCGAATTCTTAGGACACGTGGTCAGCGAAGAAGGAATCCACGTGGACCCGTCTAAAATTAAGGCTATTGAGAACTGGTCAGCACCAAAGACGCCTACCGAAATTCGTCAATTTCTAGGCCTCGCTGGCTACTACCGCAGATTCATACAGAACTTCTCTCGGATCGCTAAACCCCTTACAACATTGACCTAGAAAGGTGTGGCCTTTGACTGGGAAGAGAAACAAGAGAAGGCGTTCCAAACGCTGAAGCGAGCCTTATGCACCGCACCGATACTGTCCATCCCCGAAGGAACAGAAGACTTCGTGGTTTATTGTGATGCGTCAAATCAAGGGCTCAGTTGTGTTCTGATGCAACGAGGAAAGGTCATCGCCTATGCCTCAAGACAGCTGAAGACACACGAGGTCAACTACACCACTCACGACCTCGAATTAGGAGCAGTGGTGTTTGCCCTAAAGATCTGGAGACATTACCTGTATGGTTGAAAGAGCATTATCTTTACAGACCACAAAAAACTACAACACATATTCAACCAGAAAGAGCTCAATATGAGACAACGACAGTGGGTCGAACTACTCAATGACTACGAATGAGAAATGTGTTATCATCCGGGTAAAGCCAACGTGGTAGCAGACGCCCTAAGTCGGAAAGAATATTCTGGTCGAAGAGTCAAGTCATTAACTATGACTATCCATTCCCATCTATCCGCACAGATTAAGGAGGCTCAGTCCGAAGCCTTAAAACCCGAAAATGTGGCAAGAGAATCCCTTCGTGGAATGGAAAGGAACTTGGAGGTCAAGGGTGACTGAGCCTTATATCTTATGGGCCGGATCTGGACACCGAGTCACGGTGGCTTCAGAGACTTGGTCATGAAGGAAGCGCACAACACACGATATTCCATCCACCCAGGTTCAGATAAGATGTATATGGATCTTAAAAAGTTATACTGGTGGCCTAACATGAAAGCGGAGATCGCTACCTTCGTAAGTAAATGCCTTACTTGCGCCAAGGTCAAGGTTGAATACCAGAAACCATCAGGTCTACTCCAACAAACGGAGATACCTGAATGGAAGTGGGAGCAGATCACTATGGACTTCATAACCAAGTTGCCCAAGACAACGGGTGGACTTGATACCATTTGGGTCATCGTCGACAGATTGACCAAGTCCGCACACTTCCTACCCATCAAAGAAACTGACAAGATGGAGAAGCTCACAAGAACATACATTCGGGAGATAGTACGACTGCATGGTGTTCCTATATCCATTATCTCCGACAAAGATAGTAGGTTCACTTCGAGGTTCTGGCAGTCACTACAAAGCTCCTTAGGAACGAGGCTGGACATGAGTACGGCCTACCACCTACAAACCGACGGACAAAGTGAGAGAACTATCCAAACACTAGAAGATATGCTGCGAGCCCGTGTGATCGACTTTGGGAAGGCATGGGATACCCACTTACCCCTTGTTGAATTCTCCTACAACAAAAGTTATCACACGAGCATCAAGGTTGCTCCATTTGAAGCCATCTACGGCCGGAAGTGCAGATCCCCTCTGTGCTGGGCTGAAGTGGGTGACACTCAGTTAGCCAAAGGACGAGTTCCTGACAGCACTCTAACGGGTCCGGAGATCATTCGGGAAACGACATAGAAGATCGTTCAGATTCGTGAACGATTGAAAGCCTCTAGAGACCGACAGAAAAGCTACGCAGATAAATGGAGGAAACCTTTAGAATTCCAGGTGGGAGATCGAGTTCTTTTGAAAGTCTCACCCTGGAAGGGCTTGATGCGCTTCGGAAAGCGTGGAAAGCTAAACCCAAGATACATAGGGCCTTTCGAGATTCTTGCAAGAATCGGCCCCGTAGCTTACAAACTCAACTTACCTCGCGAACTTAGTAACGTACATCCTACCTTCCACGTCTCGAACTTGAAAAAGTGTCTATCCGACGAGACACTTGTAATCCCACTCGATGAGATCGATATTAACGAGAGCCTCAACTTCGTGGAAGAACCAGTAGAGATCATGGACCGACAGGTCAAACGAACCAAACAGAGCCGTATCCCGATCGTGAAGGTTCGCTGGAACGCCAAGCGAGGACCGAAATTCACTTGGGAGCGTGAGGATCAAATGAAGCATAAATATCCTCATCTTTTTACTTAGTTATTTGTAATAACTTAGTTGCTTGAACTCTAATTTCGGGACGAAATTCCCTCTAACGGGGGGATGATGTGACAACCCGAAATTCCTAACTTGTACATTCTTCATTATTATCAAAGTTAGCCTCGTTTTGCTATTTTGTAATGAAGTTTTGGGTCTTCATGGGCGTATTAGGCTTAATATAACCTTGATATGAGTCTTAGGAAGGGTGAGAATGTGTGTAGCATCACTAAATCGGGCCAAACACACCCAGCAAGGTGTGTGCGGCCAGCCAGCCGCACACAGCCGACCGCACACCCTCCCAGCCTCACAATCTAGCCTATATAAAGGACCCTAAGCCAACCTTACACCCCTTTTCACACTCCCTCAAAGCTGTAACATTCTCTCTCAAGAGTTCTTCAAGTTTTCCTCTCCAATCATCAAAACAAGTAAGTAAACATCCTCAGATCATTACTACAACACGTTTGAAAGCCTTTTCCTCGGGTTTGATCCATGAAATCATCATTTTAGATGATCTTCATGTGTGTACCGCCACACACACATCATGTGTGACCGCACACACATCTTTTGATCCTAAAATAGAATTAAACGCTCATTTAAGCATAGCAACGGCCAAAACACCTTCTTAGGATCATCCCCAAGCCTTGGAAAATCGATTTGGACACATTTGGATGGGAGTGTACGGCTACACATAGGCCTGGCCGCACACTCTGGCCGCACACTCATAAAAGTCGAGTTTGGTGGCCTTACACTCAAACCTAAGACCCTACACTCATTTAGGGACTTCAAGGGGTGTTTGTAACACTTAATTCTAGGTGTTTTCATGTCCCTAAGGCGTGTCCAAGTGTCTATTAGTGGTTATATACCCTAAGTGTATTCATATATGTGTTATTACATGAAAATAGGATTCGTTTGTGCTCAAGACTTCAATTGACACCTGGCGATCCTACATCGATCTTTCATTCGAGTTACTCACTGTAGGTGAGTTCATACCCCTTAATCAACCTTTGAAATGATTTTAAATGCTTTTATGGGGGGGATACAAGTTGCAATAGTCTAGTTATTGCTTTAATCGCCTGTGATTAATGACTAGAACAAACAGAAAGATTTACTACTACTTTCAGGTTACTATCAAAATTATGGTTTTCAAGCGTTTTAAAACCTTTTACTAAACTTTTAGATACTAAAACTGTTTTCCAAACTCTTTTAACTCGCATTGTTTTCAAACTCATATCTACACTAATATATTTATATAAGACTTGAAGGACTTAGGACTGATAGCTCACCTTATTTCCTATTCCTTGTTTGGTTGTGGACTTAGGGTATCCTGTTATTTGTCTGAATGTCGTTGAACTCTTAATTATATATCATATATATATATATATATATATATATATATATATATATATATATATATATATATATATATATATATATATATATATGTTTTTTATATAAAAGCTTTCACTTCAGCTCAATGCCTTGTGTAACGAAGGCATACAAACCACATTACTATTTAACTGTAATAGGTATAGTTAAGGGATTAGTACTCGCTGCTACTATTACAAAGATACACACAAGAGTTGGTAGATTTACGAGTCGCTACATGAGTACTACAGCGAGAAAAAAACATACTATACACTATATAAGAGAACATACTATACACTATACAGGAACATACTATATACTAGTAAAGAGAAAACATCTCTACACTATGACATACTATACAACCTTTTGAATACTATAAACCGAATGTGACATACTACTTCTCGATACGACACTTCATCGTGGTATCACTTTGTAACCAGAGTCTCCTGGAGGGAGAGCAGGCATTATGTGTATAGATCTATACGGAACAGACACTCCCACACCCCGACTGCTAGCTACAGTCCCGGCCGATAAGGCCAAGGGGTGACAGAATGTCACCATACTACATATGACACCAGAGGGTCGTCAGTTATTCAGCCGTCGATCAGCATGGTTACATACGAGTTCACATTTAAATCTTTAATTAACCAATTAAGGCAAACAGACTCTCCGAGGCGTATTGTTCATTTAATACCACCTGGAGTCTGCATTTCACTTCTCTAGACTTTACAAGGCGTATCGTTCATTTGATACCACCTGGAGTCTACATTTTTCCTACTTTAGACTCCCCGAGGCGTACATTTAGTACTTCCTGGAGTCTGTGTTTCTTCACTTTATAACCAGCAGTGTCACCGCTGAGGAAAACATTACCGTCCTACGACATTCACTTTGTGATTCTACCTCATACACATTTAAGTAAGCTATATTTTTATAATGATAGTTCACTGGGGAAAACTCTTACTATTACGAAAGAACAAACATACAAACAATCGGGTCTTGGTAGAAGACTACATTTTTACTAGAAAATATAGGATTTTCTAGGGAGTATACTATTTACAAACATTTGAAATCAGTTACTACATTAAGTTGTTACAAACATTTTCATACAAGCAATGACACTAAATACTTATGAACTCACCAGCGTTAATGCTGATAAACTCTTTCAAAATAACTTGTATTCTCACGTCATCAGTAGACAGGTACAAATGAAGCTATTGAGAAGATGGAGCACATACAAGACTTATCTTTATTTTGATTATACATTTTTGGTGTCTTACATACTATTCAGAACACGTTTGTAATAAAATTATTCTATTAATGCAATGGATGTTGTTGCTTGTTTACTATTATGATTTGTTATGATACTGTATATGACGTCCTCCACCCCAGAACGTTTCCGTCGTTCCGGTTTTGGAGTGTGACAATGAATTAGGGTTGTCATGTGACGCTTGGAATTCTACACTATATATGTAACCCCTTTCCCCTAAAATCGAATACACAAGTATTCTAAGAGAAACAATAGCCGATTTGTGCCTCCCAAGCTCTCTCTCATTATCATCTAATTTTTGGTGGTGTTTGTAACTTATTAGAGGCATCACATTTGGGGTGCTAAGCTCTTGAAAGGCCAAATTCAACAAGCTACAACAATAGGTAATTTTCTAACTAGTTTTTATGATTCAAATATCAAGTTGCATGCTAGTTAGGGTTCATGCTTTGGAAAAAAGAACAATTGCATGTATAACTAGAGAAAACTTAGATCCAAATCATTAGGTTTGTATGTGCACCATAGGGTTGTTATAGTGCTCAAAACCCATTACAATGATGGTGATAAAGCAGAGATCAGAAAAACAATCAATTGGTATACTGAAATTCGAAGAGTGATACATCAAGCCGCCCAGATGTTGATGACTTAGGAATTTGGCACTTCTCACAAAGGGGGAGAATGTTGCGGTCGAAATTGGTTGTGAGGTGTCGAAGCCTTCCTAGTCTTATTTATGTGTCGAAGTCTGTTTGTATGTTTTGCATAGGGGCATTATTAGTATCGAAGCTGCATTGTTTAGTCCTTTATGTATTATTTGCATGCTTTAGTTATCCCTATAAATACGGGTAGATACTAGAGTTAGAGTAGCTTTTTGGAGCACTCGATTTTGTACTCTAAACTTTTATATGTATCTATCTAAACCATAATTGGGCCATCCAGTTCACATTTCAATCTAAATTCTGATTTAATTTCATACACTTGATTTATAACTACTTCACTTCAAAGTGATTTATGTGTGTTTTGGTGCTTGAGGAGGAAGAAGGAACGTCTTGAAGAGTCATTTCCTGACTTACAGCTTTTGGATCTAGGCTTTGTGCACCTAGATCTAACTTCTAGAGGTATAAAGTCTCAACCTTGCCTACTATTTCTTGTAGATCTAGCTAGGTGGAACTTTGTTATGATTTTTGTCCCTTTGTGATGGTTCTTGTGAGTAGAAGTTATTCCATAACCTTTGATCTTGATATTTGGCCATTGTTGGGGTTATGGAGTCATAAAGTTTGGATCTTGATGAGTATTAATCTTCCATGCATGATTTGGTAGTCTTTAAGTGAAGCTTGGGACTTAGGGTTTTGATTTGGGTCCCAATAAGTCATGATAAGTCATAAAGTCAGGAACTTTATGACTTAAGAAGTCCATCTGAATCAGATCTGGAAGTTTGGCCTAAGGACTTAAGGTATTAAGAAGTTTTTAAGACATTTTGGAGTGATTTTGACCTTTGGAGTTCATCTTTGGTGTTGGGCTTTATTTAGCCATGAAAACGCTTATAGCCTTCTACTTTATGGATCAAGTAACTTATATTTACCTATTCTGAGGTTTTGGACGTCTTGTCTTAATGGACTAAGAGATTGAATTGAGAGTTGGTCAAACAGGAGGAGTATGTTGGGTGTACAAGCCTGTATGCGTATCGTACAAGCTCTTAAGCCAGTACGCTTAGTGTACAAGATGAATACGCCCCACGTACTCACCAGAGTCGGATTTCGGTCTTTGTGCTTCGATTTGGGTCATCTTTTAGGCTTTATTGTTTTGGGCCCTATTGGGCCATCAGGTTTTGGGTTGATATTTATTTATGGAGGCCAACTATGGATTTGAGCCTAATTTTGAAAATTGGGCCATATATTGGGCCTTGGTTGGTTTTTGGTATTTGGGCCTTGTAGAGTATTAGGTTTGGGACTAAGTCTTGGTCCCAAAGAAGGTGAGGGGTAAATTGGCCATTAACCCTAGTAATGGATTTATGGTTATGGATTGAAACCCAATTTATGATTGGTTGTTGTTTTGACTTTGATAGTTCGGGGATCTGTCAACCAGTATCCATGGATTTTCTGTTTGATTCGGCAGTGCGAGGTGAGTCTTCTCACTATATCCATGGATCGAAGGCACCAATGCCGGCCCATTGCTTGTTATGTGGAATGCTAATTGTCTTTATGATACTTGCATCAAAGACCATGGGGGGATCCCATGACAATTGGATTAAAGACCATAGAGGGAGCCCATGGCACATAGATATCACTAAGCTTTGTGCTTATAGTGTTCAGTTTATGTTTCAAGTACTCTGGTTTTCAAATGGAAGAGCTCAGGATGATTGCAGAGCACATACCACATGTTTCCGCATTCTGTGAATTACTCTGATTTGATGATGTTTTGCTAAATCTTGGTTACCTTTGTTTTATGGAAAAGATAGATATTAACGACTTATTAATCCAAAAACAAAAAAAATTTATGTCATGATCTTCGGGACTTACAAGTTGCTATCAGAGCCTTGGTTTGAGGGATTCGGACATACTCTCGGGTGTGTCTAAACTCAAACTGGGGATTTGGTAAAGTTTTCAAAAGAAAACTATATTAAGAAAAGAGATTTCTAAGATATGAAAAGGGTGTGGTGCATGCAATCAGCCGAGCTCAAGTAATTTTTCCCAAAATACCCATACATGTTATATGTTATGCTTTAATTTGTGAATCTGTGAATCGTATGCTAGTTAGGGCTAAGGATCTGCTCAGTTAATGCATGCTAGAATGATAAGAGAGACGCCTTTGTATGTCTATTGTAAGAGTTGGTAGACTTGAATGCTAGTGATGGTTAGTCATCAATGGATTGGCCTGATAGGTGATGTCTTGTAGCGTTGGGAGCATAGAATTTTATTTGGGATGGGAATAGTTATTGGTATCAGTAATTGCTAAGTGTATGATTTAAAATTTATATACAGTTCGGATCTTATAGCCCTAGAATAACTTATTTGGCCTTATTTTATGTTCCTTGTTTGGTTATGGTTCTAGGGTAGAGTCTTTTATTATACAACCTATTTGATCATGTTCTATGTATAATTTGCATGCATAAGGAAACCGGGAGTGACGGTGGAAGTTCTTAGAATGACTTGTAGTGTGTGAGCTTGAATGTTTTTCAATTATTCTATGGATTGGAGTGTTACTGCACGAATGATGCTTGCTTTGTGCTTTGTGGAACTCATAAGTGATGTGATTTAGCTGTTGAGTGATTGTGTTCATGAGGTAGCTAACTGACATTATGAGGAGTTCTTCAACAACTGATGGCAGGGTGAGGTCGGGAACCTAGGGGAAACTAGGGATGTTGTAGTGGGTTTTGTTGCGCTAGTTAGTGATTGCTTGGAGTATGGATTTGAGAAGGTGACTTAGAGGATCTGGGAGGATTCTTGAGGAAAGTATCGGTAAGTGTGGAAGGTAGTATTGGGACCGTACTACTGAAATCACAAGATCCATACTCGAATCAGGGGGAGCCTTGGAGAATCTAGGAAACCTGTAGGATGATGATTCTTTAGTATATTCTGACCTTTTTGCATGTTGCTTTGGTATGGTGTTGAGCACTTACGAATGTGGTCCATATTCTGGTTCCGACTCAGTAACAGGTATTGAGCCGATCGATGCGCAGTCGTGAGAGTTCATTTCATCGGAGATTACTCACGGTGTTTCAGATTGGACCTTGGTGGTATTGAGTTCAGCCAACGAAGGGACTCTGAAGATCTTGGATGAGCTCTTGGGCACGATCCACGTTGGGGTTATGGCTATCGTTGGAGCCCACACTCTATCATTCTGTGAGCGGGAGATCGATTTGGAGTACGTGGGTAAGAGGGGACCCATATCAGGTGCAAGCAAGGGAGTGTTCCAGGAAGAGATCCAAGACTTCGGATCGGTGATTGGGTGGGGCAACAGGGCTGGGGTCAATGCAGCATGTGTGGGAAACTGCATGTAATGCCCATGTTTCTAAGCTAAGCATTGGTGTGATGATGTAATAGTTAGGGTTAACCATTGTATGATTTCTTTGAAATAATAAAAAGGAAATATTTGAGTATTATGTGAATTATGTGACTTTATGTAAATTAAACTTGTTAATAACATATAATAACTTAATAATGAAAATAAGCGTCAAATATAAAATAATAGATAAACCCAATATATATGAAGAAAGTTGTAGTGGTCGTAACAAGGATTCTGGAGATATAAAGAACGCCAAAATCCAAGTTATAATGAAGAAGTTATTGACCTGTCGAAGTTTTACGGCTAAACCTGCACAACACCGCGTAACAAGAGCATAGTTGGATGGCCCACTCAGTTTCTTGTATTACAGGTAGTGGCACAAGAGCATAGTTGTATGACTTGATGAGGGATTATGGACTATAGGCCAATAGGTATAAATAAATGTTCTAAGGCCTATGTTGTTCTATTTATGCTTTTGATCTGTATTGACAATGACATCTCGAGGTTTTAATATAATGAAATACATTTCTTTAAAAATGCTTTGATAAAATCTTTATCATATTTTCTTTTGGGAACAAATTCCGCAACATTTTTCTTTAAAAGGTTACTCTGATTTTCCAATAAAGCATAAAAAAATCGGTCTTTTATGGCCGTGAAAATGGGGATGTCACACTGCACAATGGAGCTTGCCGTTCTCGGAGTATGGGTTGCTACAAGTGTAGTAGGATTGATCATGTCAGCAGGGATTGTACTTAGGGGCAAGTCTGTTATGTTTTCACTGCGACCAAGTGGGCCACAAGAGGGCCATCTGTCCGATGAAGGGGGGAGGAGCAGTAAGTGCACCTACTCCGGCTATCTTGCAGATCTCTGATACTCGTGAAGGTATATCAGGATCCACAGTAGATAGGAGTCGGTCATTGCAGTGGCAGACAGGAGAGACCCGTCATCCAGCAGGTGATTTTGCAGGTATGTTGTCTTTTGCTTTCTCTTCGGTTGTTATCATTATTTATGATTATTGGAATTTTATATTGGTTTGGGTATGCGTTATCTTTGGTTTAATTCTCTGTTATTGTTAGGTTATATCTTCGAGAGTTGTTATATTCCTTTTGCATGCCATGAATCATTAGTGGGTTATTGAGGGGTTGTATCCCGTGTAGCGGATCCTAATATGTTCGGTTGTTGTTCTAGTTTTTGGTCGAAATTAGTTCAGGGATATTGTGTGGAAGACCTATGGTCAGGTAAGTGGGTTGGTTCTCCAGTAAGTCAGGGTTTAGTGGTTATAGCATTCATTTTGGTAGGAGAGGCAATCATCTATGGAAGAACTTTGAGATCAACCATTACCGTTGCTAGGATGGGAGTAGTAGCGGGAAGATGGTGGTGTCATTTGCATGAGTTGTTTGGTCATTGGAAATGTTAGGGGAGTTATATATTCGCATGGGTTGTAGTCAGTTAGAATTCAATGATTATGTGAGAATGGAAGTTGGGATAAAGATTCTTAGGTTCAGGGCAAGGGTTATAGTTTTAGTCGCCAGCATAAGAACTTAGGAATTGGTATGGTATCATGGTAGGTGATTTGGAATATCGGACTGATTAAGACTTCAAGAGTATTCTTCAGGCTTTCAGGAGTTGGGTGATCATGGATTTGGCTAGCGATGGAATGTTAGTGTTGATTAGAGCATGGCATAGCCGGTTCATGCTATATGAGGTGGATGGGTTGGAAAGTCCATCAGGATTTAAGAGATGAAAGAGCTTTGTCGAATCCAAGTGGGGGAGAATCGGTCAAGATTTCCGGGAGTTAGGAAGGGTTTGGAACTAGGGCAAGTTTCACTTCCTGGCCAGGAGGAGAGACGACCCATGTGGCCGTTTAAATTGAGGTTGTATAAGTGGGAATTCAGAAAACTTCCAACCGTTGGTTGGCATATCCTTTATTATGCATAGCAGGCTTGTGGTTCAATCGAGGTTGAGGGCTTGGAATTCGAAGTATGTCCCGAACATCTGACGGGATGCAGTTGGATGTAGCATTCACCAGTTTGAGGTAGACTATCCTTAGAGGTGGTCATGAGTGCAAAAGGGAAATCAGTTCATGCCTTGTGCATACCGGTCAGAATTGTCGAGGAGTATTGCTCTGTCCGAGATTGAGGACCATTGGGGTCCGAGGTGGAGTCGGGCCTATATAGCTCTTGTTAGGTGGAACCCGTGGGTAAGGCCCGTGTGATTATGTGTGACATCCCCATTTTCACGGCCAGAAAAGACCGATTTGTTTATGCTTTGTTTGAAAATCAGAGTAACATTTTAAAGAAAAGTGTTGCGGAATTTGTTCCCAAAAGAAAATAAGATAATGATTTATCAAAGCATTTCCGAAGAAATGCATTTCATTATATTAAATCCTCGGGATGTCATGTTCGATACAGATTAAAAGCATAAACAGAACAATATAAGCCTTACAACATTTATTCATATCTACTGGCCTATAATTCCTTATCCCTCATCAAGTCATCACGACTATACTCTTATGCCAGTACCTGTAATATAAGAAATTGAGTGGGTCGGGCTTGGGAGCCTGGTGAGCACATAGGGTTTTCAACCCACAATAAATAAGTTTATTAATTTCATCATAGCAAACAACCCGATTACCCGTTCCCGTTGTCCGCACTTTACGTCCCTAAAGCATCTATAATAAGGGACCTAGCCTAAGGATTCTTATCGGGGCGAAAAACACTGCTTCGGGGGTTCCTCAACAATTTATGTCAAATAAAGCAACCATAAGGGGGATGGAGTATTGTTGGCGAACACTGAGTTCAAATAAAACACCTACAGGTTGCGAGCCTGCTAGCGTTCCACTGGACTGTCTAGAAGAGTATGTGGTCGTCATCTATACTCCGCTAGATGACTGGATCACTATCAACATCGAGGCCTCTCATCATTTTATTTCATCACACACCAACTATTACATCTACCCATGATTTACCCAACACATTTTGTAGATATAAAATACATATGTTTAAATCATTTAAAACATGTATAAAATCGTTCATCCAGCATAGACAGCAAGTATTCAGATAATATGCACACATAGTACGTAATTTATATAAAATACTTCATATATATGGGTAAGATCAAAGTAACTATGCAATCACCTGTTAAGGTGGTGATTCTAAATTCAGACAGCGCTTCGCTTCTTAAAAACAATTTCCTTTGACGAAACCTAGTATTATTACCACTAGAGTTTAGTCTATTATTCACCGAGACTAATTATTACTGTTAATATTATTATTATATAAGCATGCAACAATACTTCTCAACTACTATGTACAGACAGGGGCCATACATGAAACACCGGAGGGTAGGACCATTTTGGCATAATAGCACTTCTGAAATCCAATAACCCAAGCGACCCTTCAAACAGGCCGTACCGCGAGTAGTTAAAAAGGTATTATAACGACACTTATATAAGTCATAACAATAGCCCACATATCTATTATAAGTTCCTAATAACAATACTATATTTAAATAAAAGCTATATTGAAAGTAGGGTAGGCGTATCTCACTTACAGCGGGTTTTCTTAAAAAATGGACTCTGCTGGAACAAAGCTTTTGAGCCAAAAAGTTCTTTTTCTCGGAGCCATCAGGTGCTCTGGGGCTTTCTTCTAGTGCTAGGGAGGTTCCCTAGGCTTTGGGGGGTTTGGGGGAAGTTAGAGAGAGAGTAGATAGAGAAAGAAGAGGGTTATTATGTGATTTTGAAGGATGCCCTCGCACCTCTATTTAAAGGTGCAAGGCCTCGGTTACGCGGGGCGTTCCTGCGAAGGTACGCGGGGCGTACCTCGATGCGCAGGACGTTCCCTGCTACACGGCGCGTTTGTACGATATGTATCAAGCTTCGCATGGCGCATCATGGATTCTTCAGGACCGAGCAGTGCGAGACCGTGGGGCGCTCATTCTTCGTACGCAGGGCGTACTCCGGTATGCGAGGCGTTCCTCCTCTACGCGGGGCGTAGCCTCGCCTTCAACACGCAAATTCAAATCCCTACTTCTGAAATTCGTAACTTTTTCATACGAGCTCCATTTTTTACGTTTTTTATATCCACGCGTAGGTGGGACCGTACTATACAACTTTCGTTTAGACTCCGTTGGCTAATTTTAAATATATTTTTAAAGTTATATTTTTAACAGGCCGGGACAGGAAAAGTCTGTTAAAAATTCATAACTTCTTCATCTGACTTCCGTTTTCGTATGTCTTTTTACCGTTGAACTACTATTTATATCAGGGGAGCCAACTCCCAACAAAGCCCTAGGAGTTGTGATTTCCCTATTCTATGTACGGGTCATGTGCTTTTATTAGTACGGGCTCATACTACCTTCCACACCTACATGTATTTGTCTCATAAGATCATCACAACAACCCTAACAATACCCTGCTCACTAGCATACTCATGCACTCTATCCTCATTTACTAGAGCATGGCTAAACATACTGGAACTGACTAGTTGACCCCGCATAACTCGTCCTACCACTAACTGCCACATAACCCTCCATTGGTGCTAGTTAACTATCGCCTGAATAAAATTACATACCACACAACTTAAAGAATCTCAGACTAAAAGATTCAGCCCAACAATGGTTGGACTCAAACAAGAGTGAAAGAACAATAAAAACAAGATCGTTTGATTCTATAGCAAACAACGTGAATTGAATGACAAGAGTAATGAAGATCAAAAGAGCCTAATGCTTGAATTAAACTTTAGAAGAGTTCGATGTGAACTTTTTTGTAAAAGCTTACAAACGGAACTTAGGGTTTTTCAAAACGTTACCCCTATAATGCATGCATACACGATATATATAGGTAAAATGATAAAGCTAAGACCGAGAATGGACAGGCCCAAACCGGCATAAGGAAACCTATATAAATGCAAACTTGACACAACACTAATAAACCCAACAATCTCCCCCTTTGTGTCAATTAAGTAAGCAGATTCTTCATTGTTGTCTTCTCTCGACTCTGAACAATATCGGCATTAAATTCAGAAGGGTGTTTCGGACAGTAAGATACCACTTGATCATATCTGAAAAGCATTTCTGATCAGCAGCAGTATTGGCTTTACACGCTTCTATCAAACCCGTAATGGAGGTCAAGGCATTAGTTGAGTACAGATGTTTATCCAACAAGAAAAACATACTCTTCCGAACCATTTGATTTACAGTCCATTGATACACGACACTCCAGTTTGCTCTCTAAATTTTTCCAGCTTTTTCTTGGAAAGATCCGACGATTCTTCTTCTGGTTTCATAGTCGGCCTTTGTTTCAGAACAACTGCGATTTCTACATCCATTTTTGCGATTTTATGTATGTAGCAAATTAGCATCTTCTTCAAATGAGCAACGACTGGCTCAAAGCTCTGCTCATCCTTCGATAAGTCGTAAGGATTCATACATGGAAGGAACTCTACTTCTGAAAGATTGGCTCCCCTGAACGCTCTAAACCTGACATTTACAAAGTTCTCAGTCGCATTCGGAGCACAGACCTTCACATCAACTATCTTCTATAGGCTCCATGTCTGAAACTGAGGCTTCCCGTGCTTAAGATAAAAAGAGGAAAGCACATGATTGAAATCGTAATCAGAAATTGGTGCTTTCTCAATTTTCTCAAAGTATCTGAACAAGAAGGCCCTTGGAATAACATGAAAATCTAGCTGAGAGTCAGCTATGTTGTTCAAATCAAAAGATGTTACAGGCTCTAACCAATGAACACTTGGATCATCTATCGCCTCCTTCTGAATTCTTTCCATTAACCATGAGGGAAATCGATTTATGAGTCTTAAGCGTCAGTTTCACAATTTTAGCCTCTACCTCTTTCTCTTCTAACTCCTTGTGAAGTTTCTGAAGACTATCAAGTTCTTGATCTCTTTTCTTTCTTATTAAATTTTCTCCTTCAGATAAATCCTATTCTTCTTCATCATCACCATCATCAAACACTTTTTATTTACCTTTTCCAGACGTAGAAGCTTCATTACCCTTATGAGCGTCGGTTTTCAGTTTTTCTTCAAATTGATCACCAGAAGGTTGTTTCAGTTAGGGTTCTTCTCAGTGGATTTCTTCTTGATCAGCTCTATCTCCCCCTTGTTTTGGAAAAGCATCGCTTCCTGAAACACCTTCAAGTTGGTTACACATCGCAAAAACTGGTTGAAGTTTGGTAGTGAGCTGTTGTTAGACAAAAAGTGTAAGGATCGAGTCATGTGTCTACACAGGACATTGAAGATACTGATTGATCTTTTAAACACCACTCTTGACGACTGCCTTTTCATTTTCCAGATCATCTAGATGCTTGGTAGAGTATTGAAATTTGAAGGACATAGCTTTGGCTTTTTTATTCTTTTGTGCCAATTTGTCCATAATATCATTTTCTAAAGTCAGATCCTTTTGAAGCTTCTCAATCTTAGAATCAACAGAAGCACGAAGTTCAGCATGATCAACTTTGATGTCAGCACGAACTTTGGAAAGATCTTCTCTCTCTGACTGCAAAAGTAGTAGCAAGACTGTCAATTACTTTGTTAGCAGCTTCGATATTTCTATCAGAAGAACTTCTGAATTCTTGCATAAACTTTGTGACATTGGAATTTAGTTTATCGACTTTTTCGGCCGTTTCAACAATGGTCTTCTCAGAATTTTGGATTGCCTTGGTAGACTCCTCAAGGACTTTAGCATTGGCTTCAGCCAACATTTCAACTATCAACCTGTGAGACTGCAACGTGTATTCCCAATTGGATGACGAAGGTGCTGATTTGGAAGACTCCAAAAAAGAGAATCTAATTTCTCGTTGAGTCATTTAAACTGCCCCTTCATCATGGGGGCATCATCGTCATCACTGTTATAATGAAAAGTGAAGGAACTACACACAAAGTTCTGAAAGGTCTCTTGTTCGTCTCCAAAAATAAAATTGTCAGCATCATGCGATGGAGAAATAGGAGAAGTGGGTGGATTAATGGATACATCAACAATGGCATGAGCCCCTGTATCATATACGTTGACTTCGGTACCTGAAGACATAATCACCTCCGGAAAGGACTTGGTTACAGGAGATTCTGTTGAGATATGTTCAGATGTGGTTGTGGTAGTAGTAGTGGTTGGAGTGGTGGTTGAATAAGGGTATAGTGAGATGGATAGAGGAATAGACAACTGTGGAAGTGAAATTCCAACAAAAGTTGTTGTAGTTGGAAGAGTTGTGGGAAGAGGTGGGATAGAGGATACAGAAATAGTAGTAGGGATGGGTGATGTAGATGGAGTAGTAAAGAATTCATAATGTATGGGAGATGAAGGTGGAGTTGATACCTTTTGAGTGGTGGTTGGAAAGGGTTTGGAAGTAGTAGTAGCTGCAGTATCTTCATCATCCTCCCGAACCGTATGCCCTTCAGAAATTGTTCGGGAGTCCGAAGCCTCCGGAACAGGAGATAGAGAGTGAGGCTTCTTTGGTTGCTTTCGAGTGCGCTTCGGAGCCTTGATTGTTTCCACTGGAGCAGCCTTTTGCTTTCGCTTTCCTCCCTTTTCATTTTGTTTTCTTCTTCAATTTCCTTTCGGATTTCGTCTGACATGGTACGAACAACCGATGGGGGAAGCTTTCCACATTCGGTAATGATGACATTCTCTAAAGGAACTCGCACCAACATAACCTCCGGAATTGATCCCACAACGTTGAACTTCGATGGGTCAGACATGACGAATGTTGATGTCTAAAAGAATGGGATAGCACCCATAATCAAATCTTTAGAGGATTAAACCTTGAAATGGGTCAGGGCACACTTAATGATTAAAGACCAAAAGCAAGCACAAGAGATTTCCGAGTGCCTAGATGCAGAAACCGTGCTCGAAACTAGTTACGCCCACATAATCGAGCCATAGTCAAGGTTGATACTTGTATAGAGTCCATAAAGCAAGGTGTAGAAGATCTTAATCGCGCTTTCGAAACCAGTGACTCTCTCTGAAAAACTTTTGATACAAGAGGAATATTTGACTTCCTGAACTTAGACAATATGGTGATATCCCCTATGTATCCCATCTCATAGAACATCTCAATAAGTGCGGCGGATGAGATAGATTCCGGATCGACAAGACCCTCAGTAGACACAAACCCTAGAAGGGGGCAAAATCGAGCCTTTGAGATTGAGGTTTTATATGAATCAACCTCAAATTGAATCACTCCTTCCTGTTGGCTTTAGTTGGCAGTGGAGTACGCCTTGGATAGATGAAGGAGAGGAACAGATTATGCCATAGTGAGTGCTTGAGCTAGTGGCGAGAATCGAAGACATTCGATCATTAGACGAAGGGTTTCCGGGTAGTGGGATGCATCAAGGTCAACAGTGAGGTTTTGATTCGCCTTGAAATTTAGGAGCATGACTGAAGTTGATTGGTCGTCAAAGGACAAACTTTCTGCAGAACCGGCCATTGTAGAGAGGTTGAGGACGATGAACAGTGGAGCGATTTCTTGCCTTTGAGAGAAAGTTTGAGTTCTTTGTTAATGGTGAGAGTGAATGAACAGTTTAAAACCCCTTTTTATACCGTGTGATAATGAGTAAAGAGAGAAAATCATGTCATAGGACGTTTCCATATCTTGTAAATGTAGCCTCAAAAGGTGTGACAGCTCTACGTGTCAGACGTTGTTCCAACAGACACACGTGATTTCAGGAATTTGAAAAGTCACACCTTTTGAAATTCTAATCGTTTTAGTTACCCCCTTTTCGGTATTGATCTGTTCGGTATTCATCCCTTCGGAATGTCAACCTGTTCACCGTATTAAGTTCATCACCTGTGGTTCAGAATAAAAGTAACCATTTTGGAATTGAAACCAGAGTTTTGAAAAATCACGAGGATTTCTGTGCAAGAGTGTGCCAAAAATAAATAAATAAATCAAAATAAAGTGTGGGATTTCGTGATGTCAATATTGACATGAAAAGCAGAGTGATCCCGGGCAACAATCTCTTCCTTCTGAGTCAAGAAAGACTCCAAAGTGTTTGTGTGGTTTCCCATTGAATTTTGATTATCTGTTTGTTAAGAAACGGTGAAAGGCTTATTTTATAAGTTTAAAAGGGTGGCTAAAGCTTCAACCTAATTCTGAAACTCATCATAAGTATGAAGATTTGAATGAAGTACTTGTCTGACCAGTGTAGCCATAATAACAAGTAATGGTTTGGATATGATTTAAATGAATGGAAATTTTTGAAATCTCAGAAAAAATAAAACTGGATATTTTGGGAAGAAATGTCATGGGTCGAGACGATTTCATAAAGATCACTCAAAAAGAAAAAAAAATGAGATTCCTTAAAGGTACAAAACCGAACGGTCGTTTAATCGTCAATTCCTTGGTGAAAAATCTAGAACATGTAATTGTTCACCGTCAATTAAGAAATGGGTTTTGGTTTTTGGGTTTCACTCAAAATTGTGGTGATAACAATTCTAAGATCATAAACACAGAGTTTGTGTAACCATAAACCTCAATGGTAAGTGTTGAGATTATCAAGGGCTACTTTAATGGATACGAAATTGATGGAGAATTAGTAGCGATTGGTCCGAAGAAGAATTGTACCTCTGCTATATATAAGAATGACAAAGAAGTCAACTCTTAACTCAGTATGAGAAGATTAAGGTAGCTCGATGACTTACGTGACTGAATAGCCTGATTGGGAAGAAACGATCGAGATGAAAGTTTCATTAAGGCTTCAACATAGAGTCTGAGAGGCGTGGGTCTACATGCAGCAGCATGCCTCTAGGAACTCCTAACTAGTACAAACTTTTAGAGATATATACATGTCCCTTCCTTTGGAATTAAAACTTGAGACACCTGAAAACAAAATTAAAATCTAGAAAAGAAAATATTATTGATTTTTGGATTTTCTTAAAAATAAAACGAAAAATAAACTAAACCGTTAAGAAAAAGGCTTTTGTAATTTTTGATTTTCTGAAAAAGAAGTAAAAACAGAAATAAAGAAGAATATTTTTGTGATTTTTGTTTTTCTGAAAAGAAATAAAAACATAAATAAAGAAAAATCTAAAATACAAATGAACAGTGACTTCCGATCAATTCTGAAGCTTGGAACCAGTCGGAACACATTTAATGTACAAAGGATACAACTCATTCCTAAACCCTGATGAATAGTGGATTCCAAATAATTCCGACGTTCTGAACTGTTCAGAATCGGAAACATGAATTTCAACTTCCGATTACGAAAGGGATTTCAGAACTAGGTCTGCTTCAATCATTCCAAGCCCTTGTAAAATATGATTGAATGTAGCTTCGGGTAGGGCTTTCATGAAGATGTTTGCAAGCTGATATGAGGATCTAACAAAGTATACTTCAACATTTCCATCCTGAACGTGATCCTTGATGAAATGATATCTTAGTGCTATGTGCTTCGTCTTAGAATATTGCACTGGATTGTGGCATATATGAATAACACTTTCTGGATCACAGTATAGAGGGATCCTCTTCATGTTTATACCATATTCGCGGAGCTGATTCTAAATCCATATTACTTGGGAAGTTCACGATGCAGTTGCGATGTAATCAGCATCTGCAGTAGATAGGGATACACACGTTTGTTTCTTAGATTGCCAACTAACAAGTTTGTCATCCAAAAACTGACATCCCTTATATGTACTTTTCGGATCAAGTCCACAACCGCCAAGATCAACATTAGAGTAAGCTTGCACAAAGAATCCAGAATTTGAAGGATACCATATTCCGAGAGAGGTAGTTCTTTTGAGGTATCAAAATATGTTCTTGACAGCAATCATGTGTGGTTCACGGGGATTCACTTGAAACCTGGCACACTAGCCAATAGCAAACATGATATCGGGATGACTCGATGCTAGATACACTAAAGACCCAATCATTTGTCGATATAAAGTTATATCTGCTGCAGGCTTATCTAAAGAAGGAGTGAGCTTCGTTCCGAACTCCACGGGAACCTTGACCTTCGAATCACCCACCATGCCAAATTTCGCAAGCAAGGTCTTCGTGTAAGCTTCTTGATTGATGAATATTCCCTCTGAACTCTGTCTTATGTTTAAACCAAGGAAAAAGTTAATAGGACCCATTGAGCTCATTTCAAATTTAGTTTCCATCAGTTTTCAGAATTCAGTTGTTAATTTGGGATTCGTGGATCCGAAAATGATGTCATCAACATAAATTTGAATTATCATCAAGTGGTCACCATCTTTCTTACGAAAGAAGGTTGGGTCAACCGAACCTTACTTAAATTTAGATTGTTTTAAGAATCAAGTTAGAGTTCCATACCATGCTCTAGGCGCTTGTTTAAGACCGTACACAGCCTTGTCCAAAATATAACAATGATTTGGATATTTCTCATTTACGAAACCTGGTGACTGTTCCACATAGATTGTTTCTTCTAGTTCGCCGTTCAGAAAAGAACACTTCACATCCATTTGATAAACCTCAAAATTTTTGTGACCGGCATATGCAAGGAAAGTTCGAACAGATTCAATTCTTGCAACTGGTGTGAACATTTCTTCATTATCGATTCCTTCTTCTTGGCAATATCCTTTTACAACTAAACGATCCTTGTTGCAGATTACATTCCCTTCTTTATCAAGCTTGTTCCGAAATACTCACTTTATTTCGACCACAGATGCATCCTTCGGAGTTGGAACTAATCTCCAGACCTTATTTCTCCCAAACTCCTTTAGTTCTTCCTGCATAGCTTGCACCCAATCGGCATGATCAAGAGCAATCTTCACATTATTAGGCTCTATCTTGGAGATAAATAAATTAAACTTGCAGAATTCCATTTTTGAAAATAATAGAGTTTGTCTTTCCTTTTGTTGAGCCCTGGTCAGAACACCTGAGGATGAGTCTCCAATTACTTGAGAACGAGGATGATCTTTGGTCCATTTGGTCATTGAAGGATAACGAGGATCATAATTTGGATCGACTTCAGCTTAAACTTCCTCAAATTTTGATTGTACATCAGAATCTTTATCATTATTTTCATTCTCCCCATGGAAGTTTGCATTTGACCCTTCATTAGGAATTTGATCCTCCCCCTGGAATGTAGTTTCATCTTGTGAGTTCATAGTGAAACTCTCCCCCTGGAATTGAGAATCAGAAGGTGCTTGTTGAGGTGGGATTTCAGAAGCATTCAGAATAGGGATCTCTTACTCGATATGTTCGGCAGCTTCATCAATTATCTTTTTCAACTCATATTCTTTATTGTCTTTAGCCTTAGATTAAGAAGATATTGCTTTATCAGGCTCATCAAATAGATTTAGAAACTCCTCATATAAATTTGAAAGAGGAACTGTCATAGGATTCGTTGATGGAAAGATCTCCTCTGATTGACAATCAGCTTTTTGATATGACTTCACATGATTATCATCGAAAGTAACATAATAGGTTTCTTTTACCTTTCTTGATTTCTTGTTCAGAACCGTATATGCTTTAGACGTTAGGGAATAACCCATAAAGATTCTCTCATCAGCTTTGACATCAAATTTGTTCCTATGCTCTTTGGAATTAAATATGAAGAACCTGGAACCAAAAACATGAAAAAATTTAACATTAGGTTTTCTATTGTTTAGAATCTCATAAGGTGTGATTAAGAATCTTTTATTGATCAGAGAGTGGTTCTGATTGAAACAAGCAGTTCCGATAGCATCGGCCCAGAAGTAGAGTGGAAGATTCGCAAAGGATAACATCGTCCTTGCAGCTTCGCAAAGAGAGCGATTTTGTCTTTCAACGACACCGTTCTGCTGAGGAGTGTAAGTAGCAAAGAAGTTGTGAGCAACCCCTTTGTTAGTTAATAATTCTTCAAATGCTTGGTTTTTCAATTCAGAACCGTTATCACTGTGAATTTTCCGAACGGGCTTTCGTAATTGAAGCTCAATCTGCTTGATGAAATCCACGAGCTTCGGAGTTGCGTCTGATTTTTTTTAAGAAAGAACACCCATGTAAATCTTGAAAAGTCATCAACTATAACCAAAATAAATTTATGACCACCAATACTTTCAATGGTTGAGGGACCATAAAGATTGATGTGTAAAAGTTCCAAAGGCTCAATAATTTTAGTATTGATGATGCTGGAGTGACTCTTCCTGTTTTGTTTTCCTAGCTCGCTTACAGCACATAGATGTTCCTTCTCGAATTTCAGAAGTGGGAGACCATGCACAAGATCACCAAGTACGAGTTTGTTGATGTCCTTCAAATTCAGATGGGAGAGCCTTCGGTGCCATAGCAAACTATCATCCAAAGATGCTTTCCTAAGAAGGCAAATGGATGGCTTCCCCTTGATCGGTTTTAAATTCAAGATACATCTCTCCCTTTCTCTTCAATTTCAGAAGTACTGCATTATATTTCTTTTCAATGATTTATGATCCTTCGTTATCAAACGACACCTTTAGCCTAGTACCTACAAGCAATTGTGAAACACTGATTAGGTTATGTTGTAGGCATTCGACATATGCAACCTTCCGAATAGAGAATTCGCCATTTGTTATCATCCCATAGCCTTTTATCTCTCCAATGGCGTTATTTCCAAATTTGACTTTTCCACCATCTTTTAATGCTCTAAACTCTCTTAACTCCTCTCTCCTCCCTGTCATGTGATGAGAACAACCACTATCTATGTACAATTCTGAATCGTACTATTCGTTACATATTACCTGCAAAATTTAGAGAGATTTAGGAACACAAACCATCTTGGGCCCTCGTGAGAGTTGTTTTTGACTAGGAAAAATGTTGGTTTTATCAACCTAAAATGATTTTCTTTTCAAAGCCTGATTCTTCCTGCTTTGAACTCTGAAAACCTCAATTTTCGAATCACAAAGATTCATATCAACAACATGTGTTTTTCGTTGAAAAAATGCTTTGTATGTCGGAGCCATTATCTTTGAAAAATCCTCTTTTTCTTTTCTTAATTTGGCTTTGTTTTTATCAAGAGTTATCTTAGGTTCCGAAACATCTTTATATTTTCCTTTTAAATCTTTTGATTTGAGAAGTTTTTCATTATGAGTTTTAGGAAAATGCTCTGATTTTGGTTTTTTATCAAATTTAGAAACCTTTGATTTCTGAAAAGAGTTTGATTTTGGTTTCTGAATTTCGGAAGAATCATTCTTTTGAGCAGAAGAACATTCTGAATTGACAGAACCTTGATTTGATTTAACTTTCTTATAAAAACGTTTTCTCTCTTTCATATTTTTCCTATATCTAGCATTCATTTGTCTTTTCTTAGCAATCAACTCTTCTGCAGACTTATGAATGTTAGATATAGGTTTCTTTTTTCTAACGGGTGTTTGTTGATCTGAAGAGGAGTCACTTGGAGCATCTTTGGTGCCACTGGGTCCTGCCTGATCGTAACGAGAGTCCACATGATTCAGAGGTTCCGAAACGTATTTTCCCTTCGTTTTCCAAGAGGTCAATTCAGAAAGACCTTTGGTTTCGTCAGCATTATCAATTGGCCTGGACTAGAAGTATTCGTCATAACCTTTGGCATTATCATCAGCAACTAAGGACATTAATTCAGTTGTGTCGGTTTGGCCCAATCCTTTAGTTACGAAAACTTAATTAAGGACGGTTTTGACTTTTGGAAAAACTGTTGCTTTTTCATTTAAAATTTCTGAACCTTTATTTTCTACAATTCAAACATATTCGATTGAATTTTCAGAAACATATTTTTCTTAGGTTCTTCAAAGTTTTGAACAAATGCAGAGCAATCAATCTCTTCCTCTAGAGAAATTTCACTCATTTCGCTTTCGTCATATTCAGAAACCTCTTCGTAATTAAGAGGGGTTTCTGAATTCAATTTTTCACATAATGAGTCAAATTTATGAATAGTACTAGATTTAATATCCTCTTTATCTTTTTGATTCAACAAATATTTCAACATATTTTTGTGGTCTTTGGACTTAATGTATTCTTCTATTTTCTCAAGTCCAACCCTGTAAGAACCCGAGACATTATCAGAAGAAACGATTGATTCGCACTTGTAACATTCAGCGTCGATTTCATCCTCCATTAATTTAAGGAAGGGCAAAATCATCTTCTGTAAGCCTTTTCCTATATCACAATCAATATGCAATTGAGTAATATTAAAATATAGACGTTTAGCTATTAAACAAAAAATATTTCATTGTTTCAAAAGCCCTAAATTGTCTCATTTAAGATAAATTACATCATCCTTTATTCTAGTTAATTCTAATCCCAAAGCTTCTATCATTAATCTTCTCTCTTCACTTTTAAAATTTACCCTGTTGAGTTGATCAGTTAGGTTAGAATTACTAAGACGAGTTCGCTTTAAACTATCACTAAAATAGAGACAGTATATTTCAGATCATCTAATTCAGAATCATAACATGAAACAGGTATATTAAGAGATTTAAGTATAGAGTGTACCTTTTCGATGACCTTTAATCGTTCCTTTACCTGTTCAGAAACAGGCTTCGCAGCAAAGCAGTTTTCTGAAACTTGACTGCCATCAGTGGCATACCCTCTTTGCTCCGAAACGTTGTTCTGAACCATGAAGCACTTGCTCTCATAAGCCTGCTCTTCTGAATTCACCACAAAGCATTCTCCATGTGTGGGTTTCTTTACTTCTTCGTCTTCTGAATCTGAGGACCACACCTCGACCTAACCATCTTCATCACTTCCTTCTTCCACAAACAACACAGGCTTCACATTGGATGCTTTCTACTTTTTTATTTCCTCTGCCTTCTGAAGATAGTAGGCTTCATCATTCACAGTTTCTTTCTTCTCGTTCATCTTTCTCTACATGCACTCCTTCACAAACTGATTCTTGCCATGATAGTAGTTGCAATCATAGCCTGAATCACCCAACAACTTTTTCTCTTGTTTTTCTTCATCTTTTTGGGATTTCTTAAAGCTCTCATCTTTAGACTTTTCTGAGCTGTAGTTTCCCTACCTATTCTTATTCTTGAACCGATCTAACTTCCTTTTAAGAAACCTTTTGGGATTGGACACCATCATTGCATACTCTTCTTGTGTGAGTTCATAATCCAAAGAGCCAGATTCGGAATCTTCTTCAACTGCTTTCTTGTCTTTCGCAACCAAGGCCAAAGATCTGAGAATGGAAACAAGCTTTACATGTTTCATGACTTCGTCTTCATGGGATCTGATAATTACCACAAGATTGGCCAAATAGTAAATCTTAAACTGTTCATGTGTCTTCATAGTAGACACCACAACTTTCCATTCGGATCTCAGGCCATTCATAAAGGTGACCTTTTTCTCAATGACATCACATCTGATATTGTGTTTCAGCATTCTGCTTAAAATATGATTAAACCTGTTGAATGTCTGATCTAGTTTTTCATCAGGTTTCTAAACAAAAGCTCCAAATTCTAATAAGAGCAAAGTTTGCACAGAATGTTACAAATCTGCATCGCTTGAGTAAAGCTCCTTCAATCGATCCTATATCTCCTTAGCCGTCTCACATGAACTTACCATACAAAAGGTATATGGTGGAAGAGAAAACCTTATTATTCTCATTGCCTTAATGTTGCTCACCAGTTTTTCTTTTTCATCCAGAGGAATTCCTGCATGTTCAGCAACAAGTGTATTATTCTCTGCCTAAGTCTTGATTACCTTCCTTGATGACGTGTGCCAGAAGGTTTCATGTGTCATCGCTTGCCATATTGAAGTACCGTGTTCTTCAATTCCCAGAATATAGTCTTCGAAGTGTAGTTCCCAGACTTCATAATCTTGAGGGAAGAGAATTGGAATCCTATTCGTCGACCCAATGCTACTAGAGAGATTGAACGAAAGAGTGTGAGGATCTGCGTGATTCATCTTATCAAGAGTTCACAAAAACGTGTATAGAACCAGATGTGTAAACCTGAAATGAGTTCTAGGTTAAACTGGAGATCTAGATCTGCAACCTACAATCGATTAATGCGATCAAGACGACAGAAACAAATCCAATAATATCGAAAAACCCTAGGAAAAACTCGACAGAAGAATAGCGAATGAATACACAATCTCCTGCTCTGATACCAATTAAAAGAACAATAAAAACAAGATCGTTTGATTCTATAGCAAAGAACGTGAATTGAATGAAAAGTGTAATGAAGATCAAAAGAGCATAATTCTTGAATTAAACTTTAGAAGAGTTCGACGTGAACTTTTCTATAAAAGCTTACAAACGGCACTTAGGGATTTTCAAAACGTTACCCCTATAATGCCTGCATACATGATATATATATATATAGGTAAAACGATAAAGCTAAGACCGAGAATGGACAGGCCCAAACTGGCATAAGGAAACCTATATAAATACAAAATTGACACAACACTAATAAACCCAACAAAGAGCTATGCAGTAGGACCAAATCCCCTACCCTAAAATCATTTAACCCATGTGGTATGTGACTTAACGTATTAAATTAATAGTGAGTTCACACGCGAAAGAGTCATACAACAATCAAAAAGAAAATATATAGGAGATAAGGCATCACATATCAGACAATTCGATCATGCAATACCTCAATTCCCTTGTCCTATTACTAGCATGTTGTTCTAACATATCACAAGATCAAATAACGGTGTGGTAATTTGGGGTCCACTTACTTGCTCCGGCTGATCATACACATCACATCCTATTTGATTATTTTGAAAACCATTTGAAAATCAATTTAAAATCCTTTTTCCTTAGCTTGAGACTGGATTCACACAAGTGTTCCTCCAATTCACTCAAACCAAGCCTCTTATACCAACTTGTAACATCCATAAAAATCATGAAAAATTAAAACTTCTAAATACAACCCAAAATCATAAATTGTTTACAACATAGTTTTCAAAACATGTTTAAGATCAGAGTTTCCCAAAATCAAAAGTCAAAACATGAGGATGTGTACGGTCACGCCTTCGCCTTCCCACGATCATCTGAAGTACTTGAAACATAACCCAAAACTGTAAGCCCAAAGCTTAGTGAGAACCCCTAAAGTGCCAACACATAAAAAATAACAAGTACAGTTAACAGCATATTATGGGTCCAATCAACCATCGGGTTGGAATACCCCAGGCCCCTCAAACATCGGGTTGGAATGCCAACATACTATAGGTCCATTCAGCCATCAGGATGGAATACCCTCGGGCCCATTCAACCATCAGGTTGGTATGCCCCAACATGTTGGCTTACGCACAAAGCAGTGAAGCCTCAGCCACCGACCAAACATCTATACATATAGCAGATAATCATATAACAGTCTATAGCCAGTTAAATATATCTACAGATCACTAAGCATAGCATCATCTTATAAACCAAGATACCAATCTAACAGATCACGACAATACAATATCATGCATAACATGATATCAATCCAATCGACCTGCCTTGGTGCCTTTGACCCGTAATCACAATGAGGAAAACTCACCTCGCAAACTGAACAGAAGTTGATAAGATCCCGACCCCAAATCTCAGTTGTCTAACCGACACCTAATCCCACAATATGTCCAATTCCATCATAATCCTAAAATACCCTAAAGGTCAAACTTGGTTAAATTAAAAGTCCACTAGTCAAACCCGCTACGTCAATTAAGTCAACTCAACTGAGTCAACTCATTCGGGCTGACCCAGTGTGAGTACGTGGGGCGTACTCTGGAGGTACGCATGGTGTACACAAGGCCTCATAGCTTTACCACCATCGGGGTGGTTGACCTAGTATGCGGTGCGTACTCCAAGTACACAGGGCGCAGCCTCGCAAACTTCAAACTCCATTAAGTGCTTAATGGCTTAAGAACTTAAGTCCATATTCTAGATCCAAAGCTCAAATACACTCTAGAGTCATAAAGTTTCCAACTTTATGACTTTACAAGTTTAATAAGTGCTTAACTGAAGGTCTTAATCCATTAAGAACTTCCACAAGATGCATGGAGCAATTCTTGATGGGTTTGAGCATACAAACAATCTTATGTGTGCATGCAACCCTAAAAATTGGATCTATGTTTTCTCTATTAGATATACAGGCATTGAACACAAAAAAACAAGAAACCCTAGAATGCTTCTAGTATTTTTAAAATTAAAAAAACATGGATTAGAACAAATACCGTTATTGTTATATTGTAATAACAATGGATTCCTTGAAGATCTTCATTTTGAGAACAAGTGTCACAAGTGTAACACCTCTAATGGCTCACAAACATAGCAAGCAAGAGGATGAGAGGAGAGAGGAGGGAAGTTGCTCAAATTTTTAGCTCTTATAGGGTTTCAAAAGGATGGCTGAAACCTAGAGGGGTGAGGTTCCTTTTATAGTTAAGTTTGCTTAGTCCCAAAGCTAGAGTTTGCTGGTGGAAACACTAATTTCCAGCATAAGGCCTAAGCAGCCCATGGACTCCCCTTCTCAGGGCTTTGGACGAAAATCCCTAGGGCCTCCCTAGAGTTTTCATCCAACCCTTTTTAGGGTTGTCCAAGAGCCCGAAACTACAACTATTAATTAATTGTTAAATGGCCCCTGTACTTTTAATTAATTCCTTTAATCCCAAAATTAATTCCAAATTAATTTTTGATTAAATGTTAATTAAATAACATGATCTCTAAGTAATATATTATTTTCATAATACATTAATAAATCATTTATTCCAATTTATTATTCAAATAATAAATTCAACCTCTCTCTCTCTCTCTCTCTAAAAGTCATAATGTCTAGTTGCTAGTATGAAGGCAACCCAAAAGGACTGTGCTACTATCATTTCAAGTACATACCAATTATTGTTATAGGGTTAGACACCTAATCCAACAGTCTCCCACTTGGATAAGTCTAATAACTATAATTGAAAGTATAACTTCAAAATTTGTGTAGCAAATTGTAGTTCTCAAAGCCGTTGTCGAACTCTGACCTAGTCAATAAAGTGTCCTAAGATAAGTGATCACAGAATCCTCCGTTCTACAAGATATCATGTGACAAATGACATGGAACATAATCATTCTCATTTTCCAATAGTTCGTTTCCTGATTTCTGATTAATTGAACACATCAATTAAGTCCTGACCGGGCCCGACACACAAGTCAACATCAAATCATCGAGGGGCCCAAGATATCGCTTTTCCCGTGAGGGTAAAAGAAACAGATAAACTTTGACTTATATGCTTGCACTATTTACTCATCAAATCATGCACAACAATACTTTTTATAACACCAAGTTACTGATGCGTTTACGCATTATCAATGCACAACCAACTCGTAAACGGCAACTCATATATCTCTTTTTAAAGATTACATGATATTATCGTCTCAGAATTACTCGTGATAAATTCCATGAAGTAATTCACTGAGTGTGGGTTTAATCCAATACTTAAATCCCCATTTCAAAACTACTCATGAATGTTGCAGCAAACCATTGCTATGTCTAAACACTTAGACAATCTACAACTCAATTCATGACAGTCTTAATTCACTACTTACTTCCAAAGTATGATCGACTGTGGATATTTTGAATAGTCTAATTATTCGGGAAGTAAAACATGCAAAGGTGAAACACAATGATAAACAACTGACAAAAGATAGTAAACAATACTCATAAAGAAATCTTCATTACTTAATCTCTAAATGTCAATTACATTTATTTGTTACAAGTTTCTAAATATCTATCTGATCACTAAAACTAATATCATCCTTTAGACCAATGATCCTTGCATGTTGAACGTGCTTAACCTTACTCAGACCCCTTGTGAGGGGATCTGCTGGATTCTCTTCAGATGATACCCTCTTTACGACGAGGTGTCCTTCTTCTACTCAATGTCTGATAAAGTGATATTTTCTGTCGATACGTCTAGATCTTCCATGATCTCTTGGTTCCTTGGTCAAGGCAACCGCTCCTTCATTATCGCAGAAAATTTCCATTGGCTCCTTAATGGCTGGCACAACCCCAAGGTCTCCAATGAAGTTCTTCAACCATATAGCCTCCTTTGACACTTGGCTCGCATCTATATACTATGATTCACACGTAGAATCAGCTACGGTCTCCTGCTTGAAACGTTTCCAAGTCAAAGCTCCTCCATTAAGGGTAAACACCCAACCAGATTGAGAACGGAAGTTATCTCTTTCTGTCTAAAAGTTGGTGTCACTATACCCAGTAACTCTTAAGTCATCATTGGCACCAAGCACAAGGACCCAGTCCTTAGTTCTCCGCATATACTTAAGAATGTTCTTGACCGCTATACAATGAGCTTTACCTAGATCTCCCTGATATCGACTAACCATGCTCAAAGCAAAAGTCACGTCAGGTCGAGTACATTTCATAGCATACATGATCGATCCAACGTTGGAAGCATATGGAACTCAACTCATTTCCGCTATCGATGCATCGGTACTCCAACTCTGAGTCTTACTCAGCTTGGTATTACTCTTGATAGGCAACTCTCCTTTCTTTGAATTTTCCAGGCTAAAAGGCTTTAACACCTTATCCAAATACATGCTTTGACTAAGTCCAATTAGTCTTCTACTCCTATTTCTCAAAATCCTTATTCCCAGAATATACACAGCCTCTCCCAGATCCTTCATAGCAAAACATTTTCCAAGCCAAGACTTAACCTCTAGCAAAGTGGGAATGTCGTTTCCTATGAGTAGTATGTCATCAACATACAATACCAGGAAGGTGACTATACTCCCACTATCTTTGACATATACACAAGATTCATCTTCACTTCTAGAGAAACCAAACTCTTTGACGTTCTCAACAAAGCAAAGATTCCATCTGCGAGAAGCTTGTTTCAATCCATAGATTGATTTCTTAAGCTTACACACTCTATTCAGGTAGTTAGCATCCACAAAACCCTCTAGCTGACTCATGTAAATATCCTCAACCAACTTTCCATTAAGGAAAGCATTTTTAAAATCCATCTGCCAAATTTCATAATCATGAAACGCAGCTATGGCTAACATAACCCTAATATATTTAATCTTAGTCACTGATGAGGAGGACTTATCATAGTCAACCCATGGGGTTTGAGTAAAGCCCTTTGCAACTAGTCATGCCTTGAAAGTGTATACCTTTCCATCCATGTCGGTCTTCTTCTTGAAGATCCATTTGCACCCAACTTTCTTACAACCTAGTACATTGTCAACCAAATTCCAAACATTGTTGTCATACATGGACTTGATCTCGCTGTCCATTACCTCTTTCCACTTGGCAGACTCAAAGCCCGCCATGGCTTCCTTGCAGTTAGAAGGCTCATCCAAATTTACCAGTGTATTATCACTGATAAACGTATCACCATATGTGGTAATATGGAAACCATAAAACTCTGGTGTTATTCTAACTCTGTTGGAATGTCTAAGAGGTAACGACTCATCAACTAAGATTAATTGTACTCCCACTGTCCTTTTTGCATATGATCTCTCTCTTGCGAAAGACTCCTCTTCATGCTACGAAGACCACATTTTCACTTGGTCTGTAGAACAAGTATCCAAAGGACTTTTGTGGGTAGCTGATGAAAATACATCTCTCACTTCGAGGTTCAAGCTTGTCGTGAGTCTCTCGTCTAATGAAAGCTTCACAACCACAAACCTTGATATATGCCAACGAGGGAACCTTCCCTGTTCACATCTTGTGAGGTGTTTTTCCAACCTTCTTTGTTAGGACTAGATTATGAATGTGGGCGGCAATCTCTAAGGCATACCCCCAGAATGAGATTGGAAATAAAGCTCGACTCATCATGGAACAAACCATATCCAACAAGCTTCTATTATGCCTCTCAGCCACACCATTAAGTTGTGATGTCATAGGAGGTGTCAATTGTGAAACAATTCCACATTCCTTAAGGTAGTCTTAGAACTCGATACTAAGATACTCACTACCTCTATCAAATCTGAGCATCTTGATCTTCCTACCCAATTGATTCTCGACTTCATGTTTGAACTCTTTGAACTTTTCAAAGGTTTCTGACTTTGCTTGATTAAGTAAATATATCCATATATGTTATAATCATCATTAAAAGTCACATAGAATCGATTTGTATCCCTTGTGGTGGATTTAAAGGGCCCACACACATCTATGTGTATGAGATCCAATAATCCTCCACCTCTTTCACAAGAACTAGTGAAAGGTGATTTAGTCATCTTTCCAAGAAAACAAGACTCGCATGTATCATCTGACCTTAAGTCAAATGATTCCAACACCCCGTCCTTTTGGGGTTGGACAATGCGCTTCTTGTTGACATGTCCAAGACGACAATGCCACACGCATGCTTTGTCTAAACCATTAGACGAATCAATATGCAAAACACTATTACCTAAATTGTCTACAACCATCACAGTTTCATACACACCATCACAAGTTAATGCTTCAAAATAAAATACACCATTATAATAAGCATAAATAGAACCATTCTCATTATCAAAAGAATATCTAAAACCTTGTCTGTACAAACCATGAAAAGAAATAATATTCCTCGTCATTTCTGACGAAGAGCAACAATTATTCAAATCTAAACTCAACCCACTACTAAGCACTAAAGAATAAACACCAATATTGGTAACAGGCGACGATCTCTTATTGCCCATAATCAGGTTCATCTTCCCATGCTCCACATCCTCACTTCTTTATAGTCCCTGCAAGTCAGAACAAATGTGAAAACCACATCCTAT
Source organism: Lactuca virosa (assembly GCF_052849685.1). Classification (NCBI taxonomy): domain Eukaryota; kingdom Viridiplantae; phylum Streptophyta; class Magnoliopsida; order Asterales; family Asteraceae; genus Lactuca; species Lactuca virosa. Next base: position 274,153,658 of record NC_136428.1, on the reverse strand, counting down.
ATCAAGGACCCAAGAATTAGAATGCGATGAGTTTTTAGATAGGATAGTGTAAATATCTATCGAGGTTGGATTAACCTTGCCATCCTTTATGTCTTGCAAGTACTTGGGGTAGCTTCATTCCCAATGCCCCTTATCATGGCAGTAAACGCAAGTAACCTCCTTAGGGTCAGAGGAGGTGGAGCTTCAGAACCATATTTGCCTTTAGGGTCATTTCTTGGTGACCCGACTTGAGACTTTCCCTTCCAGTTCTATTTTGAGGGGGCTTTCCTCTTCTTCCCCTTCCTTTGCCCAATGGCCAAGACGGGAGCAGCAACAGGAGAGGTGGAGGCAATACTCTTTCCCTTCATTCCACTTTCAGTGGTTCTCTGCAAGACTTGGAGTTGACTCAATGTGGTTTCCTCCTTGTTCAGATGATAAGTCATAACGAACTGATCATAACAGCTAGGTAATGAGTGAAAGACTATATCAATAGTCAATTCCTCATCGAAGTTCACATTGAGTTTCAACAGACTATCCACATAACGTTGCATGCGTTGCAAGTAGGTCGTGACAGACTCTCCATCCCTAATTTGCTTGTTATGAGGGACTTGACTATCTCGTATCCCTCTTGACGAGCTCGTTGATGGTACTTTTCCATCAATTCCTTGTTCATCTTATACGGATAATAGTCCTCATAGAACCTTTGTAGCTCAGAATTCATAGTATCCACCATGATGCATGACCCTTTGGTCGCATCATTGCAATGTCTCCTATACTCAGCTATCTCTTTAGGAGTAGATTTTGTTTCATCAATCTCGTTCAGCTCCTTTTCGAGAACATATTCCTTGTCCTCGAAGTGCAAAACCATCTTAATGTTGGGTATCCAATCATTATAATTGGTACCATTAAAGGTTAATTTTGAACAGATACTCAAGAGCGGCAAGTGGTTGGATTTGTTGTTGGCGGAACCAGAAGCATTGGAAGTTGACATCTGAAAAAGAAAAAGGACAAGGTTTGATTAGATAAGGAAATCCTTAATATAACACTCAAATGAAATATCCAGGCTAGGACCCAACTAAATAATTTACAATTCAGAAGAGGGATGTCGTAATCTTATTGCAAATTATTTAAAGGTACGTAAATGACAATTTACCAATTTCACCACGAAAAACGAAATTTAAACGAATTAGGTTTTAAATGAAATTCCTAGATCTTCTGAGATTCGTTGAACTATTCAATAGCATGTTTAATATTGATTATGCCCTTTCCATTTGTGACTATGATACCGAGGATCACAAAGAAGGTGTGAATAACCATGCAAATTAGCTTGGTACTCTCGATTCATTTATCACCTAATTAATGTGTCGGTTAACCACACACGCTCCATTAATCAATGATAATTTACGAGACACCCATTTCTACCATTGGTAAGTCCATGTTAGTGTGTCGGTTAACCACACACGCTCCACTAACGACTTTTATAAAGTGCAAAGTGCAATTTCATGGATTAGCATCAAATTCTCATTTTCCTAAAGTAACTGATATGGATATTTAACTATATAACTTAATGTATATTTCTAATACTTTTAGCTACAATTATGCTATTTAGAACTAAAAGATACTTAATATGCTATGAAATGTTCAATTACAGTTAAAATAAGAGCTGGAGTGCAAAAGGAGGAGAATGGAATTGAAAAGATGCAAAAAGGATATTGCTAGCAGATTGACCCCTTTTCAGTGTTTTGGGTATATCTGATGACTCATAAGTTCGATTGACAGGATTCAAAATGTTCTAGAAACTAGAAAATATTTCCTACGAATTATGTGAGAGGAACTTTTTTCTAATTCAGCTTTTATTATATTCAAAATCGGCTTTGAAGATGGAGCATAAAAGTTGGACGAAAATTCCCTCCAAGTTACTTATTCCCCAAGCACCACTCACCTTATTTTTATTTGCTTAATCCCTAAGCCACCATTAGTTTCCTTATTCTAATCCAATCATAATATTTCATACTAATTCCATCTCCATTCAACTATAAATACCCCATATCATTCCACCATGTTCATGATCTATGATATTCCACTTCGACTTGTGCGACAAGAAAACTTCATAGCTCTCGTTTTGAGGGTCTAGAAGGCGTCTGGAAGGCCGTTAGGTTGATAAGAGCAAAGAACTGAGGGTTAGAGAGTGAATTCATGTCAGAGATCATGTGGTTTGTTGTTGTGACCATGATTAGCATTCCACTGTGATACCATTATGTGTTTACTTTCTGATTTAGGTGTTAAAACCTTGTACTTTGTGTTTATGATTGAATGAATCTTTGAGTTTATGGTTTAATTTCTATTTAGATTGTTTATTATTATTTAATTTATTTTATTAAGTTTTATTGAAAGATCCGTATGTGTTAAATATTCTTACTTTATTCCCTATTGTTGAATTAATAGAGTTTAGATGACCATCTGAATGTTTTAATTTGAATCATAGTTGTCCAGTGACCATTGGTAATTATGACTAGAGTTGGACCAAAACCTAGGGTTAGGAAATAAAGTAGTGAACTTTAATGTGTGTGCATGATTAGATGACCATTCTATGCATGATTTAACTACTATGATCATTAGGGTTAAATAAGATCAAATCTAGCTTAATACGAACTAAATATTGATTTGCATGATTGTTTGTTCATGTGATCAATGAATTAATAATTATGCTGAAATCAAAGGATTAGTAGGATGACCATGATGCTAGTCATATTAGGAATCGGTGAATAATGAATAAATATCCATTGTATCAGTAGCTAGCCATTACTTTGAGATGTAATTTATTTAGACTAAAGTACCTAAAGAAATTTGTCTTCCAGTCAGTTTATCGATATTTGATGTTAAGTGTTATTTGAGTTTTAATAAAACCATTCTTATTGCTTTTGTGTGTTTTGTGTAACCTATAATCAAACATTCTAAAATTAATTCACCACCATTCCCCTTGAGTTCGACACCTGGTCTTACCACAACTATACTATTGCACGACTAGGTACACTACCTAGTGTGTTTATTAGTCTGGTTGAGATAAAATCAAATTTATAAATTTAAAACTTGAGTAATTAATATATATATATATATATATATATATATATATATATATATATATATATATATATATATATAAACACATCAAGTTTTTGGCGTCGTTGCCGGGGAACGGTTTTCAATTAATTTAGTTTGTTTGATTATTCATTATTTGTTTTCAATTTTTTGTTGTATTTTATTTTTATTTTTATTTCCGTTGATATCATGTCACTTGTCTGGAAGGTTTTTGTTGTTATGTGCAGGAATTCGTGATCATGCGTATTGCTTGGTTTTACTTTTTGCATGGATTTTGAGATTGTAATCGATTAGGGAGTTCTTGACTTGTTTAGTCTACTACTTTGGTGATTTGTCCAACTCAATCCATGAGGCGTAGTATAGCAAGGCATATCGAGGTGGTTAAGTGGAAAACCGAACTCTTGCTACTCTTGACTAGTTGGGTCAACTCTTGTTCTACTTATTAGTTAATGGTGCAAAGAAAACAAAGAAAATAGTCTGACAGATCCCAAAAGTTTTTGTTTTCACAAACCACCTCTTGCATGCAAGGGATTTAATCAATAATTGTAGCTTGATTTCGACGAAGACGAGTGATCGTGATATCCTTTTTAGTTATTTTGGTTTGCTATTTTTTCTTTTTTAGTTATTTTAGTGAGTTTTTATTTTTAATTTTTAGTTTATTTAAATTTTGTTTTTCATGTTGATGCTCTCGATGTTTCAGATCTTTGCAGAATTTTTGCCCTTCGGATGCTTTCATAAATTTCAACAATTGGGGTCGAATGTTGATTTGTCACATGAGAAAAAGTAGTGTGATTTTTTAAGATTACAATTGAAGACCATATTTTTGAATAAGTGTGGGGTTCCCTACTTGATGAAGAGAAGAGTTTTGCAGATATTCTATAGAAACAAGAGTTCAGGAATGGTCCTAAGCCCTTAAGAAGAAAAGATGCATTATTCTGGCTCTTGAAGACATTCTGAGAAGTCACCACGACATGAAATCATTAGACCACATCATGGCATTCTTATTTTTCACGATCATTATGACTCCTCACTCGACACCACGACGTGGCGTTGCCGTCCCACGTCGTGGATGAGGATCAACACACTTTTTGAAGATGGTTCTTTGGTTTATTTTGATTCGGCACATTTGCATTCATGCGAGAAGAGCCCAGAAGTACTGTTTCCAACCATTATACCAGATGTCCAAGTCTTCCAGCACATTTAGAAGCAACATTCCAGTTTCTAGTCTTCCAGCAATTTTTGGAGCAACTTTTAGCAGCCCCATTCGATCTCGTCACCACTACTCCAGGGGAGTCTGTTCCAATTATCTCTCTTTAATTTTATATTCTTTAATTGTTTTAGCATGCAATGGGGACATTGCATCAAATAAATATGGGGTAGGGGGTCGAATATAGGACTACAAGCTTACTAATAAATCAATATTTTGAAAAACGACTAGGATTTAAAAATTATTAAAAAGATTTGAAACAATAATCTAAAATTGAATCTAGTGAAAAAAATTGTGTATTGAGATCTAGGTTGCTAGCGTTGTGTGGGACGATCCGATGCGAGTTTCAATGTTTATTTGAGCCAATATATGTTATAGTGTATTTGTGGCTTCCCTATCCTAGTGAAATCATGGAAAAAAAGTACGACCTTGCAAGTTCGAGGGTCATAATATGTTTAGCATTGTATACCAGAAATGCATCCAAGAGAGCTTATGTAGTCATTGCATACTAGACTAATATCTCTAACCAATAAGGATTGAAGTTAAGTTCCATTGCTTAAGCATATGTTTTTTTTTAGGATTTTTAGTTTTTGAGTGAAAAAAAGTGAGAAAAAAAAAGTAAAAAAAGAAAAAAAGTTGAAAACAATAAAAAGTTGAAAAGTTGGAAAGAGTCTACAAAGCTCTGAGGATCAAGAAATATCATGAAGAAAAGCTCCAAATTATCAAAGACTCAAGAATAAGGCGAAATGTGCCAAGTTATTTATTTTATTTTTTAGGTTATTTTTCCGTATGTATGCTTGGAGGTTTAACCAAAAATACCTTGAGGTTAAGAAAGTTTTATGGGGATGTATTCGGAGGGATGCCTAAAATGAGCGTTGTTCAACAGAAGTAGGCAAATGTTTATGAAGATTGTGAGTATCTAGGATTGGAGAGGTTCTTAGGAAAATTTAGACACAAATACAGGAATTGCGGCCTTGGAGTAATGGAGAGGCTCAAAATGGATTTTCTTGTGCGATGTTGGTAGCTAAAGTAATGATATGATAATAATAAAATCGGTTTTGCTTGGGGGCAAACAAAAGATTAGTGTGGGATATTTTGATATGTGCATATTTAACTATGTAATTTAATGCATATTTCTAATACTTATAGCTACAATTATGCTATATAGAACTAAAAGATACTTAATATGCTTTGAAATGTTCAAGTACAGTTAAAATGAGAGCTTGAGTGCAAAAGGAGGAGAATGGAGCTAAAAATACGCAAAAATGATATTGTTGGCAGATTGAACCCTCTTCTGTGTTTCGGGTATATCTGATGACTCATAAGTCCGATTCATAGGATTCAAAATGTTTTGGAAACTAGACAAAAATTTCCTACGAATTATGTGATAGGGACTTTTTGATAATTCAGCTTTTATCATATCAAAAATCAACCTTGAAGATGGACCATAAAAGCTGGACGGAAATTCCCACCAAGTTACTTATTCCCCAAGCACCACTTACCTTATTTTTATTTGCTTAATCCCTAAGCCACCATTAGTTTCCTTATTCCAATCGAACTTTAATAATCCATAGTAATTCCATATCCATTCCACTATAAATACCCTATATCATTCCACCATGTTCATGATCTATGATATTCCACTTCGACTTATGCGACAAGAAAACTTCATAGCTGCCGTTTTGAGGATCTAGAAGGCGGACGGAAGGCTGTTAAGCTGATAGGAGCAAAGATCTAAGGGATTAGAGAGTGAATTCATGTCATAGATCATGTGGTTTGTTGTTGTGACCATGATTAGCATTCTACTATGATTCCATTATGTGTTTACTTTCTGATTTAGGTGTTAAAACATTTTACTTTGTGTTTATGATTGAATGAATCTTTGAGTTGATGGTTTAATTGCTATTTATATTGTTTATTCTTATTTAATTTATTTTGTCAAGCTTTATTGAAAGATCCATATGTGTTAAAGATTGTTACTTTATTCCCTAATGCTGAATTAATAGAGTTTAGATGACCATCTGACTGTGTTAATTTGAATCACAGTTGTCCAGTGACCATTGGTGATTATGACTAGAGTTGGATCAAAACCTAGGGTTAGGAAATAAAGAGGTGAACTTTAATGTGTGTACATGAGTAGATGAACATTCTATGCATTATTTAACTCATATGATCGGTAGGGTTAAATAAGATCAAATCTTTCTTAATACGAACTAAATACTGATTTGCATGATTGTTTGTCCACTTGATCAATGAATTAATAATTATGTTGAAATCAAAGGATTAATATCATGACCATGATGCTAGTCATATTGGGAATGGGTGAATAATGAATAAATATTCATTGTATCAGTAGCTAGCCATTACTTTGAGATGTAATTTATTTAGACCAAAGTACCTAAAGAAATTTGTCTTCCAGTCAGTTTATCGATATTTGATTTTAAGTGTTATTTGAGTTTTAATAAAATCCTTCTTATTGATTTTGTGTGTTTTGTGTAACCTATAATCAAACATTCTAAAATTAATTCACCACCATTCCCCTTGAGTTCGACACCTGGTCCTACCACAACTAAACTTTTGCACGACTAGGTACATTACCTAGTGTGTTTATTAGTTCGGTTGAGATAAAATCAGTTTTATAAATCTAAAACTTGAGTAATTAATATATATATATATATATATATATATATATATATATATATATATATATATATATATATATATATATATATATATATATAAACACATCAGTAACTAAGATTGGAAATTTAATAAAATATTTAGTTACTTTATTTATTCCATTATACTTACTAATGAGAATTAAGTGTCCTATAAAACCTGTTCGGCAAACGACCCTCCACCAATCAAGGAAGCGGTGGGTGAGAGTAGACACTCATTCAACCGCCATTTTATAGGCAATTTCCTTATACCACCCCTAATTAATCGGCTTCGTGAATGAGGCGTACTAGCGGTTCGACTGACTTGTCTTATACGTATAGTAAATATTTAAACTTTTAATATTACATATAGTACAAAGATGTATTTTAAACATTTCAAAATACTAGGGTTTTAAATCTATTTAAAATTTCGAACATTTAAAAACAATTTAAATTTAAATTTTAAAATTTAAAATTTAAAACTTTGATTTAATATATATCTATTAATTAAACCTTTAATTAATTTAATAAATCAAATAAGGATTATCCATTAAATTAAATTAAATTATTTAACCTAATCCCTTAACCCCTAGATTTTGAAATTTTGGGAGGGATATACCAAAATATTTAATTATCTAATTAAACAATTAACAAGATAATTACCAAAAATAACAACCCACCCAAAAACCCTAATTTCGAAATCCATGACTGGGGTGGAAGGCAAGGCTTTCAATCCTTGCCTTATTTTTGAAAACCCTAGGGTTAGGAAACCCTAGACAACGAAAATTAGGAGGCCAAAGGAAAGGGTTTTAAAACCCTTAGCAATTTTTGAAAAACAGGGTTATGAAACCCTAATTTGCGAAAAATCCAAGGCCTAGGGTTTAATTGCCATAAACCCTAATTTTGTCAAATTCAATCAATTGAATAAAATTTAATTGAAAACAAAACCAATAGCTCTGATACCCTAATGGGTATTGAGCATACAAACAATCTTATGTGTGCATGCAACCCTAAAAATTAGATCTATGTTTTTTCTATTAGACATGCAGGCATTGAACACAAAAAACAAGAAACCCTAGCATGCTTATAGTATTTTCGAAATTAACAAAACTTGGATTGGTACACATACATTTATTGTTATATTGTAATAACAATGGATTCCTTGAAGATCTTGAATTTGAGAACAAGTGTAACACCTCTAATGGCTCACAAACACACCAAGCAAGAGGATGAAAGGAGAGAGGAGGGAAGTTGCTCAAAGTTTCGGCTCTTCTAGGGTTTAAAAAGGATGGCCAAAACCTAGAGGGGTGAGGCTCCTTTTATAGTTAAGGTTGCTTAGTCCCAAAGCAAGGGTTTGCTGGTGGAAACCCTAATTTCCAACTTAAGGCCTAAGCAGCCCTTGAACTCCCCTTCTCAAGGCTTTAGACAAAAATCCCTAGGGCCTCCCCAGAGTTTTCGTCCAACCCTCTTTAGGGTTGTCCAAGAGCCCAACACCACAACTATAATTAATTGCTAAATGGCCCCTGTACTTTTAATTAGTTCCTTTAATCCCAAAATTAACTCCAATTAATTTCTGATTAAATATCAATTAAATAACATGATTTATAGTTAATATATTATTTTCATAATACATTAATAAATCATTTATTCCAGATTATTATTCAAATAATAAATTCAACCTCTCTCTCCAAAAGTCATCATGTCTAGTTGCCAGTCTGAAGGCAACCCAAAAGGACTGTGCTACTATCAATTCAAGTACATACCAATTATAGTTATGGGCTTAGAAACCTAATCCAACAATTCTACACAATGGGACTTCATTTTTATGGCTAAGGACCCCTCCTAGAGTCTTAAAGGAGAACTCAAATTCTCAAGAACATGTCATGCTCAAGATGAGACTTTTGGGACCAAAAAGTAACATAAAAACACCCATAAACGTGATCTAGTAAACTAGCCATCAACGTATGAACTTTATACCTTGAAATAATGGAGAATGGTGCAAAACTTCTAGATCCAAGATGCTTCTTCCCTCCAAGATGAGCTTTGTTCCTTCCTTCTTCTTCTAAGCACACAAACACACACTTTAATGCTCGAAATGGCTTCACAAGGTGGTTCTAAGGTTTCAATCACGAAAGAGAGGGTGGAGGTTGTTTAGGTGAAAGGAAATGAGTCCATAAGAATGCTCAAATACCATCCAAACCCAAAAAAGTAGGGTTTCCTCATTTAGCAAGTACACCATGTGTACATAGATGTACGCTCGGCGTACACACTAGTACGCATGGCATATTCCTCACTGCCAAAATTACGAAAATGTCACTAGGGCTCCAATGCACATTTTCTTGGAGTTAGGGACCAAAACGCAAAATAATAAAATTAAAGGGTTGAAATTTGAAGTACCTTAACATCGAGATGTTACAAGGAAACTGTTTCGAAATATCAAAATACAAAAGCACAAGTTTACAAAGAAAGTGTTGAAAATTTTGTTTGTGAGGAAGGCATTTCGAATACTAAAGCTCAAAACAAAGTTTATTTGAAAAATGTCAAAACTTTTCAAAAACAAAAGGTTTTTAAGCAAAAACCAACAGAACATGTTCAGAGATTTCTAAAAATAAGACATTTGTTCAAAACAAGCCATCTTAAAAACAAAATAATTTTTCGAAAAGTCATACTAATGTTAAAAATCAAGTTTGATCTCAAAATGTTCAAAAACAAGGAAGTGGGAACTTTGTTGAAAATCAACATCATGGAAATTTTGATTCAAAACAGAAAAATGGAAGTTTGGTTTAAAAGAAGAATCAAAAAATTTTGTTCGAAATAATGAACAATGAAATTTCAATTCAAATCATGGACAAAGATGTTTTGAACAAGGTCAAAATGTTATTAATCAAAATGGTGTTGGTTATCATAAAAAATACCAAAATGGGTTTCAAAGTTCACCAAAACCATCTTTTCCAAAACGAAAATTTGTGAAATTGGATGTTGAAGGAAAGGAAAAGGAACCTTTAAAGCCCACAAGTCCACATTTTCCAAACCCTGATTCGAAGTAGACGGTGAAAGAATCCTTTGCCAAAGGAAGAAGTGATGTGAAAAACATCAGTCATTGGCTCGAAGGTAAAGAAAAACAATACCAGACCGTGTCAAAACTAGCATTCAAGGACTAGAAATTTCTATGCATGTACAAATAGTTTCTTTGTGTAACTAAGTGACACTACGTGTAGTACAAATTAACTTCAATGTTGTCTACGTCTATTCATCCCAAAATGTCGATTCAAGTCAAAACTTCCTCTTGTAAGCCCAAAATCCAACCTAGTAAGCTAAATCCACTCAACTTTGGGCCTTAGCCCAAGCTTTCTCGGTCCAAACCTCTTAATGGGCCAAAACAATATTTAGGCCATAGTTGGGCCAAAAAATTCTTATTTTTCATAGTTTTGGGCCATAAGACCCTTCTTGGGCCATATTGGGCCGTAAGGAATTATTTCAAAGCTTAATGCGCCAAATATCTCTATTAGGAATTGTTTTGGGCCGAAAAATCTTTCACTTAATCTTTTTGGGCCGAAAACCCATATATGGGCCCTAATGGAACAAAAATCTTTATTGGGCTCTCTCACCTAAACCAAAAATTCTTCTTGGGCTTAATACATTTCTTTTGGCATAGTGTTCGACCGAAAACCATTCTTGGGCCGATCTAAGCCCAAATACTCGAGTAAACCGCAAACCTCATTGGGCTTAAGGATGTTCCCGGCTACACTTGGAAAGCCCAAGCCCATTTCCTCCTTCTTTCCATAGACCCGATGGGATTTAAAAAAACGAAAAGGAAAACAAAGCAAATGTGAGGGAGTTGACTTATGTGACACCTCATCTTTACATGGAAAATATCCATGCATGTATCCTTCATGTATCTAGGAGATGTCTAACAAATAACAATGTTTAACCTCTCTCCTCTCTTCCTTTCTAATCAGCCGATCACCACCCCTTATTCCCCTTCACTCTTCATTTCAAACACACATAATCCTCTCATCTCTCCTTCTCTAAAACTCAAAGAAATCCTTCCCTTCCTTCTCTAAAAATCATGTGAAGTGTGTGTACTTCAAAGGTTTTCTCTTCCAAAGATCATAAACTTGGTAAGTTTATATAACATTCAAGTTGTTTTATTTCCAAAATTATCGAATATCAATTCTCAAACAACATCATTTTCGTGTCTATGCTCCAAGAACTACCTCAACTTCGAAAACCTCTTCAAGGGATCACTCTAGTCCGAAAACCACCTTCACTTTCTTCCTCTAACCAAAAAAGCCCTCAAGGTGAGCTTCATACCCCTTATTTTCGAGCTTTTCTTTATTTTGGGGGAGGATTCAAGTCAAAGTCTTGTGAAATCTTTGTATATTCGCTTGCATGTGCATGTGTTGTATGATATGTGTGTTAAATGTTGTGAAATTCATGCTAAGAGTCCATGAACTCGAGATCTTGGTTGAATCCCAAAGTTGTTGGACTTAGTTAACTTGAAATTTATTATAAATGGAAACTAGTTTCTAAATGAAATATGTTTCACTAGTTGCATGGTAAATATCACAAAGATTAGTTTCAAGAATATGTTAAACAAATTTTTGGCATGAAAATATGAAAAATGATAAAATATGGAAGTTTCACGAAAAATGGACCATTTTCGGCCATAAAAGTAAGAATGGGCCATTTTTGGACATTTTAATAAAAATGGGCCAAAATGGACTATTTTGAAAACATAGACCATTTTTGAACACATTAGTAAAAATGGGCCTTAAATGAATACTTTCGGCATTATTTGGCCATTTTTCGACTTTCCTAACAATAATGGGCCATTGTTGACATTTTGAATAATATTGGGCCATTTATGAACATTTTAGTAAAAATGGGCCTCTTATAACAATTTGGGTAAAAATGGGGCCCTATGCGATAATTCTATCTTAATTGGGCCTTATATGGCAAATTTTATGTTAATTGGGCCTTTTGTGACAATTTTCATTTTAATTGGGCCTTTATTGACAATGTTTGTAAAATTGGGCCTTTTATGACAATTTCGGTAGAAACGGGATATTTTTGACATCAATGGTAAAAACGAGCTATTTTGACACTTATATTAAAAATGGTATTATTTTTATCACTTATAAATTGTAGTCAAAAATATACACTATTAACATTATTTATAAGGTTAAATAATGAAATTCAATATTCACGTAAATTTCGTTAAGGCTTTTGTGAGACACTCCTTCACTCGTACCTACCTAGCGTACATCGTAAGTCCTGTAGTTATAACCAGAGTCTCCTGGAGGGAGAGCGGGATATTGTGTATAGATCTATATAGGGTTGACACCCCCACACCTAGCTGCTCGCTACAGCTAGACAGGCCAGTCTAGGGTGACAATTATCTTTAAAACTCGACGCTTGAAGAACGTCAAGACAGCCGCTCTCGTCATATTAGTATGGTTGTAACGACTCACACAGAGATTAACAATATTATATTATATTAAAAATTTACGCAATACATACACTCTACACGTTTTACAAAGTACAAAACTACTTGCCACCTATTTTACACTGATGGTATCACTCGGGTCTTCGGGTTTTAAGACCACAATATTTCTTTTAACAGAAAGTTTAGGATTTTTGGGAAACACTCGCTACGAAATTTTCTAACAAAGTATACACAAGCAAATACACACGATTTCTAAACAAGACTCTCAAACTCGTTTTGCAGGAAATATTGGATTTTCTTGAATTTATAAACTCTTACAAAGTTTTTCTTACAAATATACTTATGAACTCACCAACATTTTATATGTTGACGCTTTTCAAACGACTTGTATTCTCAGGAACGCATTGAGCAGGTTTTCTCAGTCATGGACATTGGATGTTTGTTGTATTTTTTATTTCATCATACATTTTGTTATTTTGGGATGTAATTTTCATAAACAAACACAATGTTGTAAACCATGTATGTTGTTATCTTGAATGTATGATGATGATGATTGCTACGTTTCAAATATATACAATTGTTATGATATTACAAGATGAAATCACCCGCCCCCGGACGTTTCCGTCGTCCCGGTTCGGGGGTGTGACAGATTGGTATCAGAGCAATGTTTATAGTGAACTAGCATATCTAACCATACAAGATATGCAACTATAAATACAAAGGGACTAAAATACTCTGAACAAAAATAAAATCCATACATATGTGTATTAGGAGTATCATTATGAAAAGAAACAATTAAAAGTCTTTAGAGGAGTTGGACATCGTGGTTAAACTCAGGCAGTTATGTAGTCGTATTAGGGATAAATATAGCCTGATCAACTATATTTATTCAAAATACGACCAACATGTGCTTGGGAGTGATCGTGGTGGGCAACAAATTTAAAAACTTACTAACCTTAGAACCAAAAGTTTTAAAGAATCAAACCTAAACAAATAAAATATTATAGGAGTATTTTAACATGCTATCTATTTTCCTGTATTTACATATATATATTCCCGTACAGACACTATGGCTAGATTCCATCTTCTTGGAGATCCCTATTTTCCCGATCAGGGAAATGCTGGATGGTTGGAGGCTGAACCAGAGGAAGACCCTGAAGAATTGGAAGTGGAACCCGAGGCGCCTGGGGTAGACTTTGAGGAGGAAGAGCTTGATGTTGGTGACGAGGAAGACGAGGAGGATGACTCGGACGCGGAGTCTGAAGTCATCGATCCACCCTATATGGCTAGGGTACCAGCGCACAGGATGGGCCCCGATGGCCCTATGCCTCCATGAGCTCATGACATATGGTGGTTGTTAGGTCATATTTTGTGGTTTGGGCTAGGTGTTTTTATGTATATGTCTTTATAGGGTCTTGGTCATTTTATGTATGTTTTGGTATTGTTTGCGGTTGTGATCACTGCTTTGGTTCCTGGATTTGGGACTTTACAGAGGTGGAGCCGACATCATGGGATGCTTCCACCATTTGGGATAGAGCAACGACTCTTTGATCTTAGCCACGGAGGGCCCGCGGACCGCGCCCTCCTAGTTATGGTCAGGCGGACTAAGGACATCGGCAATCAGGCTCAAGCGACCGCCAAACAGATGGATGAGCTGAGGTTTGCGGTGGAGCGCGCAGAGAGGCAGACCTGGGCCGTGCTTCGGGAATACCAGGAGTGGCAGGCCACCTTAGAGGCAAGGATGCGAGTCACTTAGCGCCAGTTGGCCAGACTCCAGGGCGCATCTACTTCGGCACCAGCACCACCAGAGACCTCCCGCCGTGAGTAGGACCCATCCTACTCACCACTCGTTCTTGATGTGATTTTCTTTTACTTGTGTATGTAGAGATAACCCTTCGATTAAGTGATTACACTAATCGATAGGGCTGTTATGCTGCTCGATTTTACTTTAATGTATTGTAGACCTTATCGAAGGTCAATTTTACCATGCCATGTACTAAACTATTATCATTAATAAAACGATTGTGTGTTTTATTTGTGATGTTGTTATCTGCTATGTTTCCTGTTTTTATTTATATTTAATATTATACAGTTCAATGATACGTGTGGAATGTACTAGTTTTAATCTTACTAACATAAACACAAAGACAAACACACGAAAGGTAGTGTACCTATCAATTAGCAGTTTAGTGCAGGTAAGTAGGGTATCGAACACAGTGAACGGTAAACAATTAAATTATTACTAATATTATCTAAATAAGCAATTATTAAAAAGGGGTTTTTCTCTACTTTTACAAGACTAGAAACTTAAGCAAATTCTAAACACTTAAACAAAAGACCAATTAACAACTAAAAGAGGAACAAGAGACAACTAGATTCAATCAAATTAAAGAGACTTCCGTTTAGATTCGATTCACTTATTCCTATGGTTGATTTCGTGGCAAGTGCAATAGATTAATATATCGTTGGCTACCGATTTCTAATGTGATTAGGTTCGTTTTCACTATTACTAATCCTTAGCAAACAAGTTAATTCTAGCAGTGATCAAGTGATTAAACTAACAAGTTTCCTAGAGTTCAGTTCGGATCAAGTAAGACTTGTAATATTAGTTAACTAAATTTGTCAATTCAATCAACTCATTTGCGGTTGTTCATCACACAAGCTTACACATTAACTTACTTATTTTCTAATTAATCCTAGGTTCATATTCACTAATACTAGGCATAAATGTTGTTTTCACAAAATTATATGATACAAGCAATTAAGAAGATGTCCATACAACTCAATAAAATTGATTATTAACAAAAAATAATTATCATTAACACATATGGATCATTTAATAAGCTTAACAAGATAAATAATCAAATCAAATTAATCCAAACCACTCAATCAAACCATATTCATAAGATCATCTAGTCAAAACAGAAGTATGAAGCTTTTAGCTCATATCTACAGCAAATAACAAACTAAAATCGAAATCTAATGACTCAAACATGGTTCACACAAAAGATTAAGATAAAAGTAATGTTTATTTGTCGTTGATCTATTCAAAATTCACTTCTAGGTTGAATTCTCGAAAACCACAACTCTAAGAATCCTTCTGGCCTCCAAAAATCGTCCAAGGCATCCAGAAATCGTTTGGGTTTCGAATGAAAGCGTTTCTATATATAAATTCTCAAAACAGGGCCAAATCAACGAGTTTCGTGACCCAACTCGTCGATTTGCTCATTAAAATCCCGTGAACGGCAAGTCAGCGTCGAGAATCACGAACTTTCTGATCAACTTGTAGAGTTGGTGTCCAACTCGTCGAGTTCGTTTGGAATCAACATTTTCTCAAAACGGGGAAGTTGTCTGAAATTGTGTATAGTTTTCAGAATACTTTGAATCTCGTCAATCAGAGTTACGGTTCATGAGATATGGCCAAAACACTAACAAGGGGTCAAGTTGTCCAGCAACATCCTTCTTTCTTTAAAATCCAAGATCCAAGCTTCCAATTGCTAAATTCACTTCCTTTTCCATACAAGCATGTCATTGTTGCTGAAAAATGAAATTATAAACTAATTAAGCACCTTTTGTTCATTAAATGAGATAAAATCAACATAAAGTATTAAGATAATGCATGAATTTAAAAGCTAAATATGCCTATATCAAAATACCCCACTTGACTTTTGCTTTCCCCCAAGCAAAACTGAATTTTAACACACTAGTGCCACATAAGACAATCCCAATCGAACCAAGTCATTATGCCAAGACTGCAACGCATGCATTTGTGTCTAAATTTTTCCTAAGGACCCCCCTAATCCTAAATACTAACAATCCTCATAAACGCTCGCCCACTTCTTTTGAACACCTCTCATTTTATGCATCCCTCTGAACCCATCCGCAGAAAACTTTCTTAACCTCAAGGTATTTTTAGTTAAGCTACCCAAGCACACATAATCTAGAAAAATTACAATTTTTGATACCACACTGGAGCACTTCGAATTCTTCTCTTCTTGATATTTGATCTTTGATATCTTGAACTCACCACCTTTTTGTTTGATTTTTGGTATCTTCAACTTTTTTAGTTTCTTCAGAATTTTGATCTTCAAATTTACACTTTAATAGCTCCGAAACTCTTTCAACATTTTGTAGTAATTTCTCTCTCTCTCTTTTTTCATATAACTCACTTTTTTTCACTCAAATCCTACATGCTTAAGCAAGGAAGCTTAACTTCAACCCTTATTGGTTAAATACATTAGTTTTCCTGGATACATTTGAACTACACGATGCTAAACTTGTTACGTCCCTCAAACTAAGCAAGGTTGTGTTTTTAACCCATGATTTCACTTGAATAAAGGGGGCCACAAATGCACTAGAACGTATATAGGCTCAACTAAACATTTGGGTCCTCATAAAATTATCAAACATAATACTAGAATTATTCCTAATTGCTTTTCCCAATATTTTCTAAATTAACCCTAGCAATTTTAATGCAAAATTTTTTAAAATTATACCTAGGATTCTAATGTAACTATTGTAATCAACCCCTACCCCACACTTAATTTATGCAATGTCCCCATTGCATATTAAAACTATTAAAGAACATAAAAGTAAAGAGAGAATAGGAATAGACTCCCCTGGGATAGAAGTGGCGAGGTTGATCTTCTTCTTGTTAAGCTCCATCTTCAGTTGACTTTGGCATGGGAACAGCTCATCCACGCCTTGGTTGTCAAAAGCTCGTGTGGTACAGCTCCTAGTGTAGTGGAAAAATTTTCTTGGAATCGCCTAGAATTAGACTTCAAAATATAAACTATCCTCGTGTTGTATGGAATCAAATCGAAGACTCAAAAATCAAATGATTGAGCAACACGCCGAGTTGATAGTGGAGAACCCGTCGTGTTGGATCGTAACTTGGGCAGAAATCGTGTTTTTCCTCTGGAACTCGTCGAGTTGTATGTATGCACTCGATGCGTTTAAGGTGCTAAACATGAATTTTCTTCTTTCTGCTTCAATTCTGATTTTTGTGGTCAAAGAGGGTATTAAGGTAATACACCTCCTTATATTCTTCAGTGACGAGACTCCTTTTTAACCATTATAAACATCAGACTCAATTTATCACTCAAATCTTCTAATCTTCTCGTTAACGATTCGACCCCTCACTTTAATTCCCTCACGCTTTAACAATTTGATTGATTCTCACCCTAAGTTCTGCAAAATGAAAAACACAAAACTACATAATAACAAAGGAAAAACAATCATTAAATTAAAATCCTACATTACCCTAATAAACTATAAATTTAGAAACAAACCAAACCAAACACACATAATAAAAAGAAAAAGAAAAAGAAAAGCAAACTCTAATGATGGGTTGCCTCCCGCAAGCGCTTCTTTTTGTGCGAGTCTTGAGCTGGACTCCCAACTTAATAAACTTTCAATAAACTCAATGCCAATCCATCTGCTGCATTGAATATTTTCTTTGGACCAATTTGTAAAATTTGGCTCTTTGCTTTTACATATGTCCAACCGAGCTTGCATTCATAAAACCCAAGAATCTTGACAAGGGTTGGAACCGGTTGGGAACTAATCAGAAATGGATCGTGCTTCAGAACTTTCTCCAAAGTTGGAATCGTCACCCCATGCTTCGAAACACAAACCGGAAAAACAGGAGGTCACGTGGTGGTAATGGTCAAACCACATCGTGGTTCCAGCAACTCAGCTTGTTCTTGTTCTTCGTCTGACCCCTCTGCCAGCAATCTTTCCAGCTCCTCCAAATCTCATTCTGGATTAAATTCTTCATCTTTTAACTCTATCTCTTGTAACTTAGATTGCTCTTGTTTATTAGGCAAGATGTTATCTAACCATCTTCCAAATTTCTTCAAATCTTCATCCGAGTCATACTCCTCATCTTCTTGCTCAATTTCCTGTATTACTTCCTCAAGAAAAGCATCAAAAGCATCGAGATTTGGAAAATACATAATAAATAAAAATTAAAATTAAAATTAATCAATATAATAAAAACGATAACAATTAGCAAATAAAATTAACTATTTGAACCGTTCCCCGGCAACGGCGCCAAAAACTTGATACGTGTGCAATGTACTAGTTTTAATCCTACTAACATAAACACAAAGACAAACACACGAAAGGCAGTGTACCTATCGATTAGCAGTTTAGTTCAGGTAAGTAGGGTATCGAACACAGGGAACGGTAAACAATTAAAATATTACTAATATTATCTAAATAAGCAATTATTAAAAATGGGTTTTTCTCTAGTTTTACAAGACTAGAAACTTAAGCAAATTCTAAACACTTAAACAAAAGGACAATTAACAATTAAAAAAGGAACAAAAGACAACTAGATTCATTCAAATTAAAGAGACTTCCGTTTAGATTCGATTCACTTATTCCTATGGTTGATTTCGTGGCAAGTGCAATGGATTAATATATTATTGGCTACCAATTTCTAATGTGATTAGGTTCGTGTTCACTATTACTAATCCTTAGCAAACAGGTTAATTCAAGCAGTGATCAAGTGATTAAACTAACAAGTTTCCTAGAGTTCAATTCAGATCAAGTAAGAATTGTAATATTAGTTAACTAAATTTGTCAATTCAATCAACTCATGTGTGGTTGTTCATCACACAAGCTTACACATTAACATACCTATTTTCTAATTAATCCTAGGTTCATATTTACTAATACTAGGCACACAATGTTGTTTTCACAAAATTATATGATACAAGCAATTAAGAAGATGTTAATACAACTCAATAAACTTGATTATTAACAGAAAATAATTATCATTAACATATAAGGATCTTTTAACAAGCCTAACAAGATAAATAATCAAATCAAATTAATCCAAACCACTCAATCAAACCATATTCATAAGATCATCTAGTCTAAATAGAAGTATGAAGCTTTTAGCTCATATCTACAGCAAATAACAAACTAAAATCAAAATCTAATTATTCAAACATGGTTCACACAAAAGATTAAGATAAAATTAATGTTTTTTTGCCTTTGATCTATTCAAAATTGACTTCTAGGTTGAATTCTCGAAAACCACAGTTCTATGAACCCTTCTTGCCTCCAAAAATCGTCCAAGGCATCCAGAAATCGTTTGGTTTATGAATGAAAGCGTTTCTATATATAAATTCTGAAAACAGGGCCAAATCGACGAGTTTTGTGACCCAACTCGTAGAGTTGGTCATTAAAATCCCGTGTACGGCAAGTCAGTGTCGAGAATCGCAAATTTCTGATCAACGCGTCGAGTTGATGGCCAACTCGTCGAGTTCGTTTGGAATCAACATTTTCTCAAAACACGAAAGTCGTCCGAAATTGTGTGTAATTTTCATAACATTTTGAATCTCGTCAATCGGAGTTACGGTTCATGAGATATGGCCAAAACACTAACGAGGGGTCAAGCTGTCGAGCAACATCCTTCTTTCTTCAAAATCCAAGATCCAAGCTTCCAATTGCTAAATCCACTTCCTTTTCCATCCGAGCATGTCATTGTTGCTGAAAAATGAAATTTTAAACTAATTAAGCACCTTTTGTTCATTAAATGAGATAAAATCAACATAAAGTATTAAGATAATGCATGAATTTTATAACTAAATATGCTCATATCATTCAATTATAAGTAAAAATTGAAATCATCGTAACCGTTAAAAATAAAAGAAATTCATAAACTCATCGTCATTCCTATCTCATATCAGGAAATGCCTAGAAAGAGCAATCGCAAAACCCTACAACAGGGCCACCACCACCACCGCCGCCTCCACCGGAGATGAATTCAGCAGCTTTCCAGGCAGCGGTCTCAGCTACAGTCACCGCTGCATTAGCCCACATCAACAACAACAATGGGGGCGGAAGTGGAGATGGATCGGGAAGCTCTAACCAAGGAAATAACCGGGAGAATCAAAGAACATGTAATTACAAGGACTTCACGAATGGGAAGTCGAGGTCATTCAATGGAAGTGAGGGCGTAATAGCCCTCATTCGGTGGTTCGAAAAAGTCGAGTCGGTGTTCGAGATATGCGGCTGCCCAGAAGAATTCAAAGTTAAATATGCAGCCTGCACATTTATTGACCGAGCCCTTTTATGGTGGAATAGCCACGTCAAGGCCTTATCAACTACCGGTGGCCAATTCCATGGCATGGGAGGATCTGAAGACTATGACGCTGGATGAATACTGCCCCCGGGGCGAGATACAAAAGCTCGAGCAGGAATTATGGAACCTCAAGGTCAAAGATTCAAACATAGAAGAGTACATCGCTCGGTTCAGTGATTTGGCACTCTTGTCCCCCGGAATGGTCACCATTGAGAGCAAGAAGATTGAGCGTTTCATTTGGGGATTGACTCCCCCAATTCAAGGAAACGTGATAGCCTTAAATCCCACAACATTTGACAGAGTGAAGCGCCTCGCGCAAAAGTTGTATGACCACGGGGATGGAAAGGGCACCAAGAATTTTGGCACTGAAACGAAGAAAGAAGACAACAATAAGAACAATCGGGGAAATAAAAGGAAGGTGCGACAGGATCAGGGATCATCAAAGAAACAACAAACTGTAGCAGTCCATGCTGCTACTGCTCAGACCGCGCCAACACCAGCGACACCAACAACAACTACACCAACACCCACAAAGGCATACGCAGGCACCCTACCCAAGTGTGACAAATGAAATTTCCACCACAACGGGGGATGCAGAGATCTACAATGTACAAACTACAATCGAAAGGGGCACACCGCCTGGTATTGCAGATCGCAGCCCCAACAAAACAACCAAACCAATAATGTCGGGTCCAGTCGCACATGTTACGGGTGCGGGGAGACTGGCCATTTCAAGCGAAACTACCCCAAAGCCAATAATCAAGGTGCAGGTGGATCGGGCAGAGTCTTACCATGGGAAAAGGGGATGCGGTGCTGGAGCCAGCGGTTGTGACTGGTATGTTCCTCCTCCACAACGTCTACGCATGTATATTATTTGATAGTGGGGCAGAACGAAGTTTCATAAGCCACAAATTTAAACACTTACTCAACCAACCACCCCAAAGGCTAAACGAACCCTTCACGGTGGAGATGGCTAATGGGAAAACTGAAGCGACCAATGACGTATTTTTAGGGTGCACGCTAACACTAAATAATCACTCATTCCAAATTAACTTAATGTCGGTCACTATTAAAAGTTTTGATTTGATCATCGGGATAGATTGGCTAAGCCTCCACCATGCCGATATTATGTGCTGCGAGAAGGCCATTCTCCTTCACCTACCCAACAACGAAACCTTAATCATCTATGGGGATAAACCTGATGCTGACCTCCATCTAATCTCGTGCATCAAGGCACAAAAGTGCCTGAACAAGAAGAACCAAGCTTTCCTATCCCACATCGTAGATAAAAAGAAGGAAGAGAAAGACATTAAAGACATCCCAGAGGTGTGCGACTTCCCGGATGTATTTCCAGAAGACCTTTCAGGGATGCCTCCGGAGCGACAGGTTGAATTTCGAATTGACCTAATACCTGGAGCCACACCAATTGCCAAGTCACCCTATAGATTATCCCCTGCAGAAATGTAAGAGCTTTCCAGCCAGCTAAGCGAATTACTGAACAAAGGATTCATAAGGCCAAGCTTCTCACCTTGGGGAGCTCCGGTCTTGTTTGTTAAAAAGAAAGATGGTTCTTTGCGCATGTGTATCGATTATCGCAAACTCAACAAGCTCACCGTCAAGAATCGATACCCTCTTCCCCGGATCGACGATCTATTTGACCAATTACATGGAGCCAGTTATTTCTCGAAAATAGACCTGAGGTCTGGATATCATCAACTACAATTCCGAGAAGAAGATGTCCCCAAAACTGCCTTCCGAACTCGGTACGGTCACTATGAATTCGTGGTAATGCCCTTTGGTCTAACAAATGCACCGGCGGCCTTTATGGACCTGATGAATCGATTTTGCCGACCCTTCCTCAACAATTTTGTGATTGTCTTTATCGATGACATACTGATTTATTCTCGGAGCAAGGAGGAGCACAGTCAAAATCTACGACAAGTTCTAGAGACACTACGAGCGGAGAAACTTTACGCAAAATTTTCCAAGTGAGAATTCTAGATTTGCAAGGTGGACTTTCTAGGACACGTAGTCAGTAAAGAGGTAATACACGTGGATCCATCCAAGATTAAGGCGGTTGAGGGTTGGCAACCCTGAGAACTCCAACAGATATCAGACAGTTCTTGGGCGTTGCTGGATACTACAGAAGGTTCATTCAAAATTTCTCAAAGATCGCCAAACCTCTCACCACCCTAACCCAGAAGGGTGTACCCTTCACCTGGGAAGCAAAGCAAGAAGCAGCATTTCAAACCCTGAAGCAAGCACTCTGTTGTGCTCTAGTGTTATCCCTCCCAGAGGGAACAGAAGATTTTGTGGTATATTGTGACGCTTCTAATCAAGGGTTAGGTTGTGTGCTTAAGCAGCGCGGTAAAGTCATAGCTTATGCATCTAGACAACTGAAGACCCATGAAGTGAACTATACCACTCACAACCTGGAACTGGGAGCTGTGGTCTTCTCTCTGAAAATCTGGATGCACTACCTTTATGGGACAAAGTGCACTATTTTCACAGACCACAAAAGTCTGCAACACATTGTGAACCAAAAAGAGCTGAACATGAGGCAACGACGATGGGTCGTGTTGATGAATGATTATGAGTGTGACATCAGATACCATCCGGGCAAAGCCAATTTGGTGGTTGATGCCCTAAGCCGGAAGGAGTACTCAAGTCGTCGAGTGAGAAGACTAACATTGACCATCCACTCCCACTTGTCCACACAAATCAAGAAGGCTCAATTGGAAGCCCTGAAACAGGAGAACGTCGCAAATGAAGCATTGTGGGATGGAAAAGAACTTAACCCTCAAAGAAGATGGAGCCTATTATCTTATGGACCGGATCTGGACGCCAAAGTTCGGTGGATTCCGAGATGTGGTGATGAATGAAGCGCACAAAACAAGATATTCAGTCCATCCCGGCTCTGATAAGATGTACCTGGATCTTAAACAACACTATTAGTGGCCTAATATGAAAGAGGAGATTGCCACTTACGTGGGCAAGTGCCTTACTTGCGCAAGGTTAAGGTGGAATATCAAAAGCCCTCCGGTTTACTACAACAACCCGTCATAGCCAAGTGGAAATGGGAAAGGATAACCATGGAATTCATAACCAAATTACCTAAGACGAAATACAACTTGGATGCCATCAGGGTAATTGTCGATCAGTTGACCAAATCCACCCATTTTCTGCCAATTAAAGAAACCTACAAAATGGAAAGATTGACGCGAATCTACATCAAAGAAGTGGTGAGACTACATGGGGGTACCGACGTCTATTATCTCTGACCGAGAAAGCAGATTTACATCGCGATTTTGGCATTCGCTCCAGAAATCATGGGGAACTCAATTGGATATGAGCATTGCCGACCACCCTCAGACTGACGGCCAGAGCGAGTGAACCATCCAAACACTAGAAGACATGCTCAGAGCCTGTGTGATAGATTTCGGCAAGGCATGGGACACCCACTTGCCACTAATTGAATTCTCGTACAACAACAGTTACCACACAAGCATTAAGGTCGCTCCCTTTGAGGCCTTATACGGGCGGAGATGCAGATCACCTCTTTGTTGGGCAGAGGTAGGAGACACGCAGTTGGCAAGAGGACAGGTACCCAACAACACTCTCACAGGACCCGAGATCATCCGGGAGACAACTGAGAAAATCGTTCAGATTCGAGCACGGTTACAGGCATCACGAGATCGACAGAAAAGCTATGCAAACAAGAGGTGAAAGCCTCTAGAGTTCCAAGTAAAAGATCGTGTGTTACTAAAAGTCTCTCCCTAGAAAGGGATGGTATGATTTGGAAAACAGGACAAGCTAAAAACACGATACATCGGACCATTCGAGATCCTCGCCAGGATCGGTCCGATGGCCTACAAACTGCAACTGCCCTCGGAACTTAGCAACATACACCCGGTCTTCCACGTGTCAAACATGAGGAAATGCATATCGGACAAAACCCTCGTTGTTCTACTCGACGAGATTGAGGTGAATAAAAATCTACTGTTCATCGAGGAACCGGTTGAAATCATGGACAGAGAAGTGAAACGTATGAAACAAAGTCGCATTCCTATTGTAAAGGTTTGATGGAGTGCAAAATGCGGACATGAGTTCACGTGGGAACGCGAGCATCAGATGATGCAGAAATACCCACATCTTTTCTCTAACTCTTAAGGATTACTCTCTAAACAAATTCAGGACGAAATTCCCTCTAACGGGGGGATGATGTCACAACTAGCATTTTACGACTAGAAATTTCTATGCATGTACAAATACTTTCTTTGTGTAACTAAGTGACACTACGTGTAGTAAAAATTAACTTCAATGTTATCTAAGTCTATTCATCCCAAAATGTCGAATCAAGTCAAAACTTCCTCTTGTAAGCCGAAAATCCAACCCAATAAGCTAAATCCACTCAACTTTGGGCCTTAGCCCAAGCTTTCTCAGTCCAAACCTCTTAATGGGCCAAAACTCTTTTATTGGGCCTAATGGGCCGATAACCTCTCAACTTGGTCCTTTTGGGCCGAAAACAATATTTGGGCCGTAGTTGGGCCGAAAACTTCTTATTTATCATAGTTTTGGGCCATAAGACCCTTATTGGGCCATATTGGGCCATGAGGAATTATTTCTAAGCTTAATGGGCCAAATATCTCTATTAGGAATAATTTTGTGCCGAAAACTCTTTCACTTAATCTTTTTCGGCTGAAAACCCATATATGGGCCCTAATGGATCAAAAATCTTTATTGGGCTCTCTCACCTAAACCAAAAATTCTTATTGGGGTTAATATATTTCTTTTGGCATAGTGTTGGACCGAAAACCATTCTTGGACCGATCCAAGCCCAAATACTCGAGCAAACCGCAAACCTTATTGGGCTTAAGGATGTTCTCGGCTACACTTGGAAAGCCCAAGCCCATTTCCTCCTTCTTTCCATAGACCCGATCGGATCTAAAAAAGGAAAAAAAGCAAATGTGAGGGGGGTTGACTTATGTGACACCTCATCTTTACATGGAAAATATCCATGCATGTATCCTTCATGTATCTAGGAGATGTCCAACAAATAACAAGGTTTAACCTCTCTCCTATCTTCCTCTCTAATCGGTCGATCACCACCCATTATTCCCCTTCACTCTTCATTTCAAACACACATAATCCTCTCATCTCTCCTTCTCTAAAACTCAAAGAAATCCTTCCCTTCCTTCTCTAAAAATCGTGTGAAGTGTGTGTGCTTCAAAGGTTTTCTTTTCCAAAGATCATAAACTTGGTAAGTTTATATAACATTCAAGTTGTTTTATTTCCAAAATTCTCTAGGATCAATTCTCAAACAACATCATTTTCGTGTTTATGCTCGTAGAACTACCTCAACTTCGAAAACCTCTTCAAGGGAGCACTCTAGGCTGAAAACCGCCTTCACTTTCCTCCTCCAACCGAAAAAGCCCCCAAGGTGAGCTTCATACCCCTTATTTTCTAGCTTTTCCTTATTTTGAGGAAGGATACAAGTCAAAGTCTTGTGAAATATTTGTATATTCGCCTGCATGTGCATGTGTTGTATGATATGTGTGTTAAATGTTGTGAAATTCATGCTAAGAGTCCATGAACTTGAGATCGTGGTTGAATCCCAAAGTTGTTGGACTTAGTTAACTTGAAATGTTATTAAAAATGGAAACTAGTTTCTAAATGAAATATGTTTCACTAGTTGCATGGTAAATATCACAAAGATTAGTTTCAAGAATATGTTAAACAAAATTTTGGCATGAAAATATGAAAAATGATAAAATATGGAAGTTTCAATAAAAATGGACCATTTTCGGCCATAAAAGTAAGAATGGGCCATTTTTTGACATTTTAATAAAAATGGGCCGAAAATGGACTATTTTGCAAACATGGGCCATTTTTGAACACTTTAGTAAAAATGGGCCTTAGATGAATACTTTAGTAAAAATGGGCCATTTTCGACAATTTCGGCATTATTGGGCCATTTTTCGACATTCCTAACAATAATGGGCCATTATTGACCTTTTGAATAATATTGGGCCATTTATGAATATTTTAGTAAAAATGGGCCTCTTATAACAATTTGGGTAAAAATTGGGCCTTATGCGATAATTCTATCTTAATTAGGCCTTATATGGCAAATTTTATGTTAATTAGGCCTTATGTGACAATTTTCATTTTAATTGGGCCTTTATTGACAATGTTTGTAAAATTGGGCCTTTTATGACAATTTCGGTAGAAACGGGCTATTTTTAACATCAATGGTAAAAACGTGCTATTTTGACACTTATAGTAAAAATGGTATTATTTTTATCACTTATAAATTGTAGTAAAAAATATACACTATTAACATTATTTATAACATTAAATAATGAAATTCAATATTCGCGTAAATTCCGTTAAAGCTCTTGTGAGACACTCCTTCACTCGTACCTACCTAGCATACATCGTAAGTCCTGTAGTTATAACCAGAGTCTCCTGGAGGGAGAGCGGGATATTGTGTATAGATCTATACGGGGTTGACACCTCCACACCTGAGCTGCTCGCTAGAGCTAGACAGGCCAGTCTAGGGTGACAATTATCTTTAAAAACCGACGCCTGAAGAACATCAAGACAGCCGCCCTCGTCATATTAGTATGGTTGTAACGAATCACACAGAGATTAACAATATTATATTATATTAAAAATTTACGCAATACATACACTCTACACGTTTTACAAAGTACAAAACTACTTGCCACCTATTTTACACTAATGGTATCACTCAGGTCTTAGGGTTTTAAGACCAAAATATTTCTTTTAACAGAAAGTATAGGATTTTCTGGAAACACTCACTACGAAATTTTCTAACAAAGTATACACAAGCAAATACACACGATTTCTAAACAAGACTCTCAAACTAGTTTTACATGAAATATTGGATTTTTTGGAATTTACAAACTCTTACAAAGTGTTTCTTACAAATATACTTATGAACTCACCAACATTTTATACGTTGACGCTTTTCAAATGACTTGTATTCTCAGGAACGCATTGAGCAAGTTTTCTCAGTCATGGACATTGGATGTTTGTTGTAATTTTGATTTCATCATACATTTTGTTATTTTGGGATGTAATTTTCATAAACAAACACAATGTTGTAAACCATGTATGTTGTTATCTTGAATGTATGATGATGATGATGATGATTACTACGTTTCAATAATATACAATTGTTATGATATTACAAGATGAAGTCAACCGCCCCCGGACATTTCCGTCGTCCCGGTTCGGGGGTGTAACAGACCGCGTATGCGCAGCGTACCAATTGGTACACCCAGCGTACACAACAGAACTCCTTCTTAATGCAATTAGTGCTTAGTACTTCATCTTTTACGTCCAAATTGCAAATCCAAGTCCCAAATATCGTTCTTGACCATAACGTTTCCAATTTTATTTTCTTGCATACCCAAAAAGTGCTAAATGCTAGAAACCCCAACCTCTTAACCCATTAAGACCATCAAACACATTCATGGGGAAGATTTAAGATCCAAGACCCTATTTTTATGCATCTAAACTACTCAAAATGACTGAAATGATAGTTTAAATTGGCTGAAGCATGCCATACACAAAAAGGTCCAGGCTTGGTACCAAAATGCTCATGAATCAAGAACTTAACAAGATCTAAGAAATTACAAGCCAAGTTTAAAGCTTTATACCTCTTGGAGGTTGCTAGATAGGTGTAGATCCCAGATCCAAAGCTCCTTCAAGTTTCCAAGGTGGTTCTACTTCCTTCTTTCTCCTTTAAGACCACCACAAACACACACAAGGGTCAAGAATTTCCAACAAGTGGAGACGTTTTGCTAAAATCGTTTGGAGGTGTTGGAGGCTGATGAGTGATGAGGTTTGGAGGGCATAAAGTGGACTAAGTAGGGTCCAAACCCTGAAAATTAGCGTTTGTGACTCACACACATCGCCCGTGTACACTAGGAGTACGCCTCGCGTACGTGAGCCCGCCATAAATATTACAAAATTTCCACTATGGGCCATTTTGCAAGCTTTCTCATGAACAAGGGCTAAAATGCAATATTTCTACATACTTAGGGTTAAAATTTGTGACAACCCGAAATTTCCATTTGAACAAACTCTACCGTCTAGCACTTCAATTAAAAGTCAAATTTTTTTCTGCTAATTTTTTGCTCGGTTTAAAGTCCGGTTGGGTATTTTTAATATTTATTTTCTTGAGAGAACAAATTAGAGGAAGTATACTTTAGGATTAATTGTGCAACATTTAAGTCACAAAACTCCAAGAGTTTGGAGTTTTCGGCCCAAAATAGTGTTAGGGCCGAAAACCCTAAAGGGTATATAAATGACACTTAGTCATTTTTAGTCATTTTTCCCATTTCCAAGTCAAGAACAATTCTCTCTCAAGTATCATCCGAATTTTTGTCAAGATCTTCAAGATTGTAAGTGTTTCCTTCCTTGTTTAGTTGATCTCTTCCATTATCTAGTGATCTTACATGATTTCATCCATGAAATCATTCCATTTTCTTAGATCTTCAAGTGTTCTTCATTTCACCAAGAACACACACTCGTGTTTTGGGCCGAAAACACCCTTCTTTTCTTCCATATTGTAAGTATTTATCTCCTATACTTGTTATCTAGTAAGGATACTTGATTTAGGGCCTTGAAAACATCCATTTATCCAAGAACAAAAGGTGTTTTCGGTCTAGTGCATCTCCTTAGACCGAAAACCCTTATGAAGGGTGCAATATGACTTTAAACCTTTCCTAAAGCTTAGTCATGAATCTAGAACACTTCATTGATTGTGGAAAGCCCTTGGAAATCACCTTATGCATCAAAGACCATGGGTTTTCAGTCAAAACCATTTGGACCGAAAACCATATGGACCGAAAACCTACTTGGACCGAAAACTCCAATGAGAGGCCATACTCCCCTTAGATGCAACCCTAATGTACTCCTAGCACTTGAATCAAAGTGTTATACATGTTTTAGGGTGTCTTTACTTAATTAATTAGTTGTTAAGTGACTAATTGGATACATATATGTGTCAATATATGTTAAATAGGATCCGTGTGTGTGCTCAAGTCTTCACTTGACACTTAGCATCCTATACCATCCGTTCATCCAAACCACTCACTACAGGTGAGTTCATACCCCTTAATCAACCTTTTAAATGATTTTAAATGCTTTTATGGGGGGGATACTATTGGATTAATGTCTTAGTCCATAACTATATTTGGTATGTACTTGACCCGACCCGGCATGGTCCATTTGGGTTGCACTTCACCGGCACAATTTATATGGATAGTCTTTTGAGAATAGTATATTTATGATTTATATTAATATATTATAAGTTCTAATATATTAATATGGAATCATATTATTTAATTAGTATTGATCAAGAATTAATTTAGAATTAATTAAGTGATCAAAAAGAACTAATTAAAAATAGACTCTTATTTATATGGAATTGGCCAAGTTCATTTAGGTTGGGCTAAGCTTTCATGGATGGTCCATGGAGCTTTTAACCCATGGATCCTATGTAAATGAAAGGTCATGGGTATTAGGGTTTACATGGATGTAACCCTAATCCTCCATAATATATAAAGGGGTCCTTAGCTCACAAAATTGGCACAAGTGTGTGAAAATAAAAGTGGGCCGATTTTAGTGTGCATACATATTCTCTCAAGCTCTTCCAAGGTGTTTTGGTGATTTGTGATTCCATTTGAGGCTTCCACACTATTGGGGCTAAGCTCTTAAAGCTTGAAGACATCAAGCTACATCAAAAGGTATCTCATCTAACTAGAACTTTGTAGTATAGGTGTTTCATAATATGCTAGTTAGGATGAAACCTTGGAATAGTTAATATTTGCATGTATAATAGAGAAAACATAGATCCAAGGTTTATAGGGTTGCATGTACACCATAGGAGTGTTAGAATGCTCAAAACCCAACAGTGGTATCAGAGCCATGGGTTGTTTTTCTGTTATATTGATGCAAATGTTTTATTTTCAAGTTGAAAAAAAAAGGAAAAAAAACATGACGTTTGTCAAATTTTAAGATAATTACTTGTTTTGTGAAAAACGAATTATTTATAAAATTTGAATCATTTGTTATATGAGTTGAATTAGGTCAAATTTAGTAAAAGATAAAATGATATGATTATTTTATTAGTTTTAAAAGTTTGATATAAATGTTTTAAGGAGTTACATATTTTATCATAAAATTTTGGAGCTCAAAAGTTTTTTTTAAAGTTGTGATCTTAAGGGTTTTTGAAACTTCCATAAGTTATGGATATGAAAGTTTTTTTAAAAAAAAAACAATTTGATTCAAAGTTTTTATGGAGTTACAAAATTTGGTGTTAATGTTTTAAAGAATTCCATAACTTGTTCTTAAGTTATAGAACATGGAAAGTTTCATCATAAAACACCATTAATTCCATAAGTTATGGAATCCAAAGGTTTTAAAGAATTACAAAACTTGCCCTCAAGTTTTGGAATTTGAGAAAAGTTTTTTATGAAAAAAAGAATTGAATTCTAAAACTCTTGGGTTCATAACTTAAACAATTAATTAAATGGTTTTAATTTTGAGTTTAATAATTGGAATTATGATGTTTTGTTGAATAGTTCAAATTAACTCTTATGGACTTTATTAATAGTTAATTAAAGCGTTTAATTAAAAGAGTATTATTAAATCTATAAATATATGGTTTGAGTTTAATTAAATTAAAAATCTTGTTTAATTAATAGATTAAACCACCAAGTATTTTAAATGTCTAACATACACCCTTATACTATTATAATATTAAAAGTTTAATATATTATATGTATAAGAGCAAGTCGTCTTACCATTAGTAGGCCTCATTCACGAAGCCGGTCTATAAGGGGGGTATAAGGTTACTGCCTATAAAATGGCAGTTTAATGGGTGTCCACTCTCACTCACCGCTTCCTTGACCGGTGGAGGGTCGTTAGCCGAACAGGTAGGACAAGGACTATAATTCTCCCTTCATTATAAGTATAATGATAAATACTAAGTAACTAAACACTTATAAATTCACAATCTTAGTTACTTAGGAAAATGTGAATAAGGTGCTAATCCATGAAATTACACTTTGCACTTTGTTTAAGCTGTTAGTGGAGCGTGTGTGGTTAACCGGCACACTAACCTGGACTTAACAAGGTAGGAAAAGGGTAACTTAATGTTTATCATAGTATCGTTGGAGCGTGTGTGGTTAACCGACACATCGATTGAGGGGTAAATATTAAGGGTACCAA
This sequence comes from Lactuca virosa, assembly GCF_052849685.1. Lineage (NCBI taxonomy): Eukaryota > Viridiplantae > Streptophyta > Magnoliopsida > Asterales > Asteraceae > Lactuca > Lactuca virosa. Next base: position 274,121,901 of record NC_136428.1, on the reverse strand, counting down.
GTATATTTGCATGGTTACTTCACACCTTGTTTTGTGATCCTCGGCATCCCAGTCACAAAACCTGAAGGGCACACTCGAGATTGAAACATGCCATTGAAAAGTTCAATGAATCTCAAAAGAATCTAGGAGTTTCAAAAACAATTAAAACTTAATAATACATTTCGTTTATCTTGGTGGAAATTGGTGAATCGCCATTCACCTACCTTCAAATATTTTATAGCTTGGATTACGGCATCCCTCTTCCAAGTTATAAAATAGTTTGTTGGGTCCTAGCCTTAATATATCATATTGGATGTTATATTAAGGACTTAAATCAACTTTACGTGAATTTCTCCCATTGTTGATGTCTGGTTTAGACAACAATGATTTTCCCAAACCAAGCTTTCCTAATGAATATGACTTCCCGAGTTTGGCTCATGGAAGTCATACTTCTCTTCCTCCACCTCCTCCAATTATTCTCCCTGACCCACAAGCTTAAAGACTTGAAAAGTTCAAGATCACTCAATCCCTACTCACAATAAAACATCAAATTGGAACTCCTGTGTGCACTCATGTCTTAGGACTGAAGTCACACAGTGACAGGTTAAGAATGTTGGGTGTCGTTGTCCCAAGGAAGTTGGCTATTGACTGGGTGTTTCAGTCACTTCCTGAGTCATATAGAAAGACTACTATGTGACAGATCACGACATGACCCTAATGGATCTTTCTTATTTTCTTATTGCTGCTGAATCAGAAATGATTTGGTGCAATAGTCAAGCAAATATGGATGGAAGGTCTATTTCTCAAACTTCCATGGACATGGACAATGGTAACATTGGAAGTCCAGAAAAGCTTTCTCTTCCCAATGGAAAGGGTTCGGCCTTGGTCAACCCGGTTGACCGGAAGGTAAAGTGAAAGTCTAAGTCTGGAATAGCCTTTTGTACCATTCCCAAAGAGTCTATATGTTTTCAGTGTGAAGAAAAGGGGCATTGGAAGCGAAGCTGCCCAAGCTACCTGAAAGAAAGAAGAATCAACAGTTTGACTCTGCTTCAGGTAGGTCCACTATCTAACTCTATTAAGTTACCAGTTGATGATTCTTAATACAAAATGTGACTCGGTTGCATTTTGATATTTAGTAGGATCAAGCAAAGGGAAGGAAACTTAAAGAAAAGAGTATGCTGAATCTGATCGCGAATATGGATTTCTATCGCTTGGTTGAAGATCGGATTCTTGAGCTACTTCTTAGGAGTTATGATAGATTGCTAGGAAACATGTAATAGCATAGTTTTCATTTCAAGTTGCATTATAAGGAAAAGTTTTTCCGCATTTTTATTAATAAATAAAAGTTTTACTTTATTTTATATCTCCTTGCAATGGCATTTATGAAAACTTGATGTTTGTATGTTTCTAGCAACATTGGAAAAATGAATTTGATTCTTCCATTTGTAGTAGTGTCTAAATTTACCAAGTAAGGAAAGATTCTCATCACCCAAGTTTCAATTGGACCAAAACTTGGAATCATGCAAGTTGTATAGTATGATGAATGAGAAGTTTCATTTTTGGAAAAATTTAAGACTAGTTCCTTGTTCACATGTATATGTGAGTCAAGTGAAGGACTAAGGGATCAAGTACACATCCTTGTGCACTAATCAGAGTCCACCACAAAAGATCGATAAGACTACTCCTCATGATTTACTAAATTTTAGTAAATATGGTTATACTTACAAGCTTAAGTATAAGTCTGAGACATTGGAAAAGTTCCAATGTATAGCAGAACGGATAAGAAGAATCAAATTAGGCAGAAGGATAAAAGTTTCTCAAATCTGAAAAGATGGGAGAGTACTTGAGTATCATGTTTAATGGTCATCTTAAAGATTATGAGACCATATCACAATTCATCCTCTAAGTGCATTCTGATAGCTAAGAAGAAAAGTCATGAATTGTTGAAGTGGTCAGATCAAGAAGATGAGTCATACTTCGTTCCAAAACAAATCTTAGAGACATACTCCAAGATTGTAATTTGAGTGACACATCTTAAAGAAGGTTTATAACACTTGTCAAATGTAAGAGTAAAAGTTTTCTACTCTTGTACATTTGAAATTGGTAAGTTGTGATGTTTTGGATAAAATAAAGACCAACTAAGGCCAATTGTGTGAAGTGTTTGTCTTGATTAAGAATCCACACTACTTCTTGAATATTTGGCAAGAAAGTCTTATTGGTCAAGAAGACAGTGGGAGTCTAAAAGATCCTGAAATGGTTTCAAGAACTAATCAAGAATAAAACCTGTATTTCATCACTAGCACACAACTAGAGGTTTATAACCTATCGTGTTGACATTTCTGTGCCCATTCCATTTAAGTTGGCTATAACATTTGAGTTCTACATGTTCTCAATTGTTTGCATAACTACTTGGAAGCAATGTGCTGCCAGGTGGCAAGAGGTTAAGATTGCACAAGTTCAATCCATATGAGTTAGGATTTGTCACTAACCTAGTCTTGTGATTATGGTTTTGAAAAATTCACGTGGATAAGAACACATACACCATAAAATCTAAGGGTCATAAGGTTTCTCTCCGATTCATGAAAATGATGGTGAGGAAACACTTCCACCAAGTAGATTTTAAGTAAGATAGCAATTGTGATCTTTGCATTCTCAAATTCGTTAAGTGGAGCGTGCATGGTTATCCGGCACACTAACATGGACTTATGAGAAATGGCAAAAATATAAACAATTGAGACTATGATTACGGCATCCCTTTTCATAGTTCTGAAATTGTTTAGACACACCTGTGAGCTGTCTAAAATAAGGTTTATGATTTTGATAAAGTCTTATCAAAGCAATCTAGTATCAGAAATCTGAACTTTGGTAAGAAAGTCAATAAAGTATTGACTTCTAGAAGTCCAGCTATTTTTTGGATACATGTCAAAGCTAGTGGGAGCATGAGTGTTATGCTAATAATCATCATGTTAGTGGGAGCATGATAATTATGATAAGTATTGCAAGTTAGCAATGTTAATTATAGAAAACAAAAGTTTCAATTCGTGAGGTTGCAGAGGTTGAAAAAGTTGTTTTGCTATAATTAAGGGAGAGGATATTATACTTCATGTCAATTCTAAAAGGCTTAGAGAGAGATTTTAAGCTTAGATTGAGATTTTAATCATCTTTAGTCAAGAATATATATATGAATTTCATGTTGGATTGGTTCAACTTAAGGAAATTCTATATATTGCGTTCTCAAAATTCGATTATGATTACGGCATCCCTGTTCATAGTCAAATCTTGAGAACATGGCAAATAAAAAATATTGTAGCAAAAGACGGGTCTAGAATCATGTCTTTGTGTGAGACATCATGAATCGTGTCCCATTTGCTTTGGGTACTGGAACGATTGCATGTGTTATAATATTCATCCTTTCTAAATTTTCCAAATGCCCGGGGGCATTAAGAGGAAAATATCTAGAATTGGATATGACTAAAGTGATTAAGCAATTATCGAGGACAATCTAAGGCTTTACCAAAGATTGGTTGCTCAAGGACAGTTGGAAGTATAGTGTTAACTTTGGAAGGACCATATTGACCTAATATGAAAAGAGGCAACTCTTGTTCAGAAGGGGTAGTCAAAATGGGAATATGGAGTTGTCTCCATAGGTGGAAGTTATCTGTGTAAGATTAGAAAAACTTAATGCAAGAAGCATGTTCAAAGCTATGTACTTTGAATATGATACTTAATTTCCATGAAGTTGATCTTCATTGGAATGCCCTGTAATGACTGTTGACAAGTTTTGTGACTTTGTACACATTCATTACAAGAGGGTCAGTGCATATAAGTTTAAAATCTAAACAGATTTCGATAAATGATAGGAATTTGGAATTCTTACATTTTTTCGATAACGATTTGGGAGTGTGAAAAGAGAATCATTGAAATTATGTTCAATCGATCTAGTTCACAAAGTAAGGATCATAGACAAACATAGAGTGCATACTCGGTGTATGGCAAAGCTATTGTTTAAGAAAAACATAGTGTACATGCTTGGAGCATGGGACAACTAGTGTTTTTAATTCAAGTATAAAGTTGATAAAACCGAAACAATGAATAATGAGTAATCAGTATGGTGATAAATAAAAGTGTTTATTTATATTCATAGGGTTTTATACCATATTTGATTCATTTATTCTTGTGTTTCACTTTGCATGTTTTGACTTCCAGAATAACTAAGTCGCTCTTCCTGAATGATTAAGTTATTCAAACCATCCACAGTCGGTCATATGTTGGAAGTAGATATGAATCAAGACTGTCATGGGTTGGTTTGTAGAGGTCCAAGTTGGTGGACAAAGTGGTGCTACAACACTCATGAGTGCTCATAAGTTCTGAGTATTGGATTCAACCCGCGCTCATTTGAATCACTTCATGGATTTTATCACGAGTGATCATGAGACGATAATATCTTATATTCTTCAAACCTAGAGATGAGTTGTTACTATGAGTTGGTTATACATTGATTGCACGAAAATGCATTTGGTAACTCGATGTTATAAAACGTGTATTTGTGTATGATTCAACAAGTAGTAGAACAAGCCATATGAGTCGAAGTTTATCCATTCCTTTTACCTTCAGGATAAAAGCGATATTTGTGGGCCCCTCGATGATTTAGCGATGACATATGTGAGTGCTTGGCCAAGCCACGACTGATTTGATTTGTTCAATCAGTCAGTCATCATAAATCAAAAATCAGGAAACAACAAATGGACAGAGAGAATGATTATAATCCATGTCTCAGTCCATATGATATCTAGAATGGAGGAATATATGATCCCTTATCTAATGGACAACTCATTGACAAGGTCAGAGTTCGACAGCGGCTTTAAGAGCTACGATTGCCAATTAGGTTTTGAAGTCATACTCAATAATAGTTTTAGACTTATCCAAGTGGGAGACTGTTGGATTAATGTCTAAGTCCATAACTATATTTGGTATGTACTTGACCCGACCCGGCATGGTCCATTTGGGTTGCACTTCACCGGCACAATTTGTATGGATAGTCTTTTGAGAATAGTATATTTATGATTTATATTAATATATTATAAGTTCTAATATATTAATATGGAATCATATTATTTAATTAGTATTGATCAAGAATTAATTTAGAATTAATTAAGTGATCAAAAAGAACTAATTAAATATGGACTCTTATTTATATGGAATTGGCCAAGTTCATTTAGGTTGGGCTAAGCTTTCATGGATGGTCCATGGAGCTTTTAACCCATGGATACTATGTAAATGAAAGGTCATGGGTATTAGGGTTTACATGGATGTAACCCTAATCCTCCATAATATATAAAGGGGTCCTTGGCTCACAAAATTGGCACAAGTGTGTGAAAATAAGAGTGGGCCGATTTTAGTGTGCATACATATTCTCTCAAGTTCTTCCAAGGTGTTTTGGTGATTTGTGATTCCATTTGAGGCTTCCACACTATTGGGGCTAAGCTCTTAAAGCTTGAAGACATCAAGCTACATCAAAAGGTATGTCATCTAACTAGAACTTTGTAGTATAGGTGCTTCATAATATGCTAGTTAGGATGAAACCTTGGAATAGTTAATATTTGCATGTATAATAGAGAAAACATAAATCCAAAGTTTATAGGGTTGCATGTACACCATAGGAGTGTTAGAATGCTCAAAACCCAACAGATACAAGTTGAACTATTATAGTTATTATATCAATCACATGTGATTAATAACTACCAAACAAGTGGATTTCTTACTTTTCAAACTATGTTATCAATCAAACTACTTCAAACTGTTTTACAAACTCTTTTACATGTTAAATACTTTCATTAAACTCTTTTAAGCTTATACTTTGTCAAATGTGTATCGATATAGATATAGTTATATAAGTAGGATTGAAAGGACTTAGGACTGATAGCTCACCTTGCTTCCTGTTCCTTGTTTGGTTGTAGACTTAGGGTATCGGTTATTTGTCCGAAGGTCGTTTGAATCTTAGTTATATATTATGTATATGTGTATAGATATAAAAGTTCCTTCATTCAGTTCAATACCTTTGGGTAGCAAAGGTATACAAACATGTTCATACATACAAACAACATTACTAGTAAACTATAATAGGTATAGTTTAGGAAGTTACAATACTATTAATAGAACAATGAAACATACAATGAGTCAGTTCATACATGAGTCATAACGTATAGTGATGAGAAACAAACATAACATATAGTGATGAGAAACAAACATAACATACATATAGAGAATACTATAACGAGAAACAAACATAACATACAAAGAGAACATACATACATACTAGACAGAGAGAACATACATACATACTAGACAGAGAGAACATACAATACAGCTAGTACATACAATACATATACAAGTACATTACAACAGTTATGTGAGCCACGTAACGGGGCATGGCATCACCTGTCATGGCTCGTTTTGTATCCAGAATCTCCTTAAGTGGAGAGCGTTGAGTTTGTGTATAGATCTATACTGGATTGACTATCCTACACCTTGCTGCTCGCTATAGTGGGACTTGCAAGTCTACGGGTGCCAAATGCCATTTCTTCTGACGTCTTTCATCATCGTGTTTATAGTTGGTAGTATGGTACAGGCATATCACATGTTATTTTAAATAACATATTGGTTTAAGGTAATTAGTACAGCAGTAGTCACTTAATACAACACTACAGTACTTTATTATTTCCCCATTGCATTCACTTTGTGACCTTCACACAATGAACAGTAATGTAAAACTATATTTTTGGTTAATGATAGTCATACTTGGGAAAATACACACTTTTACAAGAAACAGACATACAAACATTTGATGCCTTGGTAGAAGGCTACTTTTAGTAGAAAACATAGGGTTTTCTAGGAGTTACAAACAATTACAAACATTTACAAACTTATACATCAAGTACTTACAAACACTTTCATACAAACAATGACACTAAAATACTTATGATCTCACCAGCTTTAAAGCTGATAAACTCTTTCAAAATAACTTGTATTCTCAGGTCACCAGTAGACAGGTACCGGTGCCAGGTTTTGAGAAGATGAAGCTCGTTCAAGACTCATCTTTTATTTTGATTCATATTTTTGGTGTCTATTAAACTTGACAGAACACACTTGTATTAAAATTATATTATTAATGCAATTGATGATGTTGTTGCTTGTTTACTACTATGCATTGTTGTGATACTGTACATGACGTCCTCCACCCCTGAACATTTCCGCCGTTCCGGTTTTGGGGTGTGACAAAATTGAAAATACCCCATAATCGGAATGTTACAGTTGGGTTTAGGGTTTGTGGGAGGGGGAAAAGACGTAATTAGAGAATAGAGGATAGATAATTTGTATTTAAAGTTAGAAAATCATATTTGTATAATTACCTACCAAAAATACAATTTTAGACATTTAATTCCATAGATAAGCGTGCATACTTTTTATAGTACAACCTTTTGATCTAAACTATTATGTAACACTCCAAAAACCACAATAAATTTAAAATTTTCAAAACCAACCATGAATCAATATTGTTTACAAAAAGAGTCGTTGTTTCAAAAGCATTATTTCAAATCAAAGTTTTCCCAAGACCCGGTGAGATAAAGCAGGAAGTTGTGTACGATTACACCTTTGCCTTCCCACGATCCTTAGATGTAGCTGAACAATAAATTAAAACTATAAGCCAAATCTTAGTGAGCTTTCCCAAAGTACCAGCACACCACAAAACAAACAAGCATACAAATATGAGCAGCCAACCTGACTGGACCGCCTCGTAGGGCCAACAGCCTATCCTGACCGCCCTACGAGCCTTCGGCATGAATGGAGCGCCTTGCAAGGCCTACAGCCTATCTGCATCGCTCCACGGGCCACCAGCCTGACTGGACCGCCTCGTAGGGCCTAAAGTCTATCCGGTCATCCCCGGGTGTCCTGGCCTAAAGCATAAAGTAGGATCGCCTCACCCCAACCCAGCATGTCGACATATGAAACAAATAAACATAAACATAGAGCCAACAAATACAGATAATTATACGGATCTACTGAATAGTTATAAACTATCATATCACTATCCTGGCCAGGATAAATAATATAGTGGGCCAGCATTCGTGCCTTCGACCTATGGGTACAGTGAGTAAAACTCACCTCTCAGTCGTAATGCAAATTGAATCAAACTCTACTTTGATAAGCGGCTTAACGATGTCCTAACCAAAACCAAGGACCTCTTCTTAATTAACAGCTCAAATACCTAAAATACCCCTAGGTCAAACTTGGTCCAAACTCTGGTCAAAGGTTAAAGGGAAAAGTCAACGAGTCAACCCAGCCAAGTCAACTCAGGCCTCGTACGCGGGGCGTATATCAGATTTATGTGGGGCGTACTCGAGCCTTGACCGATATTGGGTTGTTGACCTCATACGTGCGGCGTACGCAGAGGAACGCACAACGTATGCACCGAGGTCTCATTTTCCATATTAAGATCTTAATGTGTTAAGCTCTTACGTTCAAATTGTAGATCCAAGGCCAAAATACCACTGAGAATCATAAAGTTTCCAACTTTATGACTTTGCATGCCCATTAAGTGCTGCATACACAAAATCCCAACTTCTTAACACCTTAAGACCTTCTAGAGCATGCATGGGGAAGAACTAAGAAACAAGGTCACGTTTGTATGACTCAAGACCCCTCATAGGCTCTGAAAGGATGACTCATTTGGTTAAGAGCATGCCATGCTCAAGAATCACCATGGTTGGGGACCAAAAATTTCCTAAATGAAGAAATAACTAGATCTATAATAAAAGATGATCAAGCTAGGAGATTTTTACGTCCTGGAGGTTGGTAGCAAGTAGAGAATCCCATATCTAAACTCCTTCTAAGCTCCAATGTCTCTTTACCACCTTCTTCTTCTTCTTCTTCAAGATTACCACCAAAACACAAAAGTGAGCTCAAGAACACTCTCAAGGAGGATTAGGGTTCTAGATGGACGAAATGGCAAGTGGAGGCTGTAGAGGGGATAAGAAATGAGGAGTTAATGATGTTTATATATGAACCAAACCCTAAAAATTAGGGTTTGAGGATCCTTTACGTACTCCCTGTGTACGCGGTGTACGCCCATCGTACTAAGGCCCGCGCACGTACGCCTGGCGTACACCACGTACGCTCAGCATACCAAGCCTTGGCCTGAATTTACGGAATGCCACTATGGGCCATATTGCAAGCCTTCTCATGCACAAGGGCTAAAAAACATAAACCTTCACACTTAAAAGTTAATTTTGGAAATACCTCAAAGTTGGGATGCTACAACTTTCCCCCGCTTAAGCTAGACTTCGTCCTCAAAGTCTATTGTTGCAATTAACTCAGGATAATACTCCCACATCTTCTCATCTGGCTCCCAGGTGCACTTGAATCCTTTCTGATGTTGCCACTAAATCTTAACCAAAGGTATCTCCTTGTTGTGTAGGACCTTCATCTTTCTCTCCACCACTGCTACCGGCCTCTCAATATAATTCAGGTGCTCATCGACCTGAATATCATCCAAAGGGACCACTGTCTCATCGTCCAACATGCACTTCCGCAACTGCGAAACATGGAAAGTGTTGTGGATCTAACTGAGCTCACTCGGAAAATCCAACTGGTAGGCCACCCTGCCTACCTTGGTGATCACACGGAATGGTCCAATATACCGAGGGACCCAATTTCCCCCTCTTCCTAAAGAATATCACACCCTTCCAGGGTGATACCTTCAGTATCACCATATCGCCGACCTGGAAATCCAACCCTGATTGACGCCGGTCGGTGTAGCTCTTCTGCCGACTCTGAGCAGTCTACAATTTCTGCCTGATCTGCTGGATGAGCTCTGTGGTCTGGAGGACTACCTCAGTCCTCCCCATGACTTGGTGACCAACCTCCCCTTAACAAACTGGGGTACGACATCTCCGACCATACAAAAGCTTGTAAGGTGGTGCACCAATACTAGAGTGATAGTTGTTATTATAGGAAAACTCCGCAAGAAGTACGTAGGAATCCTAACTCCCACTAAAATCTATGACACAAGCCTGCAACATATCCTCAAGTGTATGGATGGTCCGCTCACTCTGGTCGTCCTTCTGCGGATGATAAGCAGTGTTGAAATGTAGTCTCGTACCTAATTCCTCGTGGAACTTCAGCAAGAATCCGGAAGTGAAGCGAACATCTCGATTTGAGATAATGCAAACTGGAACCCCATGACAAGCAACAATCTCACGAACATACACATCTGCTAACTTTTCAGCCGAGGAGCTCCCCCAAATGGCAAAAAAGTGGGCATTCTTGGTCAATCGATCCACGATGACCCAAATAGTATCAAAACCCTTGGCAGTATTCGGTAGCTTGGTGATAAAATCCATGGTGATCTATTCTCACTTCCATATGTGAACCTCCAAAGGTTGTAGCTTGACATGTGGCTTTTGATGATCGGCATTGACCATCCTACAGGTCAAGCACCTCTCAACATACCAAGCTATCTCCCTCTTCATACACGGCCACCAGTAACTTAGCCTCAAATCCCGATACATCTTGGTGGCTCCTGGGTGTATCGAAAAGCGAGACTTATGTGCCTCCTCCAAAACTATCTGTCTAACCCCGCCAGAGACCGGGACCCAAACCTGACCATACCGGGTCAACAACCCTCGATTACCGATGATAAATTTGTCGATCTCGACCCTGATCCTCTCCTATTTCCAGTTCTCCTTCTTGACTCCTTCTTCCTGTGCCCCTCTGATCAAATCCAAAGTTGGAGAATCAATGGATATCCTCATACACATACCCTCAACCAAAGATCCAGTTGACTTGCAGCTCAAAGCATCTGCGACTACATTCGCTTTACCCAGATGGTAAAGGATCTCGCAGTCATAATCCTTGATCACATCAAGCCACCTGCGCTGCCTCATGTTTAGGTTCGGCTGGTCCATAAGATATCGTAAACTCTTGTGATCCGTGTAAACGATACACCGGACCCCATATAGATAATGTCTCCAAATCTTGAGGGCAAAAATTACTACCCCCAACTCCAAATCATGAGTAGGATATCGTGCCTCATGCGGCTACAGCTGCCAAGAAGCATATGCAATCCCTCGCCCCTACATAAAAACTGCCCCCAAACCGGTGATGGATGCATCACAAAATACAACGAAATCCTCGACACCCTTCGGAAGGTTCAACACTGGGGACTCGCATAATCTTTGTCGTAGTGTCTCAAACGTCGTCTGTTTCTAAGGCCGCCATCGGAAATCCACACCCTTCCTCTCCAGGCGAGTGAGGGGTACAACAATATTAGAGAAATCCTAGATAAATCTCCGATAGATCCTACTAAACCCAAGAAACTCTTGATCTCTGAGGGAGACTTCGAAACCTCCCATTACATCACGACCTCAATCTTGGCTGGATCGACCAAAATCTTGTTCTGGCTAATGAGATTCCCCAGGAACTAGACCTCTCGTAACCAAAACTCACTCTTCGAGAACTTAGCGTACAACTATTCTCGCCTCAACACTCCCAAAAGTTCTCGAAGGTGCTGCTCATGTTGCTCTCTGATCTTGGAATACACCAAAATGTCATCAATAACAACAATAACTGATCAATCGAGCATCAGCTCGCATACCCGATTCATAAAATCCATAAACATCGTAGGCACATTGGTGAGCCCAAACGGCATCACCACGAACTCGTAATGACTATAACGAATCTGAAATGCTCTCTTCTCCACGTCCTCCTCTCTAACCCTCACCTGATGATATCCCGACCTCAGATCGTTCTTGAAGAATCAAGATGCACCCTGCAGCTCCTGAAGCTGAGAGGATAATTCATGTATCTTAGGTGGTGCCAAACGGTACGGCACCTTGGCAATTGGAGCCACACTTGGCACTAGGTCAATCCTGAACTCAACCTGCCTCTCGGGAGGCACACTGGGTAACTCCTCCGGAAACACGTCGGCAAACTCCCTAACTACTGGCATATCTAAAACTGATGTCTGCTTCTCCACCCGTGTATCAACCACATAGGCGAGATAACCCATACAACCATGATGAATATACTGTCGAGCCCTGGTTGCCAAACAAAACCCTGATCCAACCATGTTACCTTCTCCATAGATGACTAGTTCTCCCCCACTTGGGGTTCGAACTACCACTTGCTGACCCTCGCAGTCTATCATTGCACCAAACCTGCTTATATAATCCATCCCCACTATCACGTATACATCCCACCATGGGAATAGGAATCAACTCAATCAGACAAGGCACTCGAAAATCTCCAAGCCACAACCCTGATACACTCTGGATGTAGAATCACATGTTCGTTGGTGATAGAAACCTGCGACGGACACTGCAAATCGCTAAGGCTCATATCAAAATCCCTACTAAAAGACTGGGCTACGAAGGACCGAATCACGCCCGAGTCGAATAACACAAGATCAGGCGAAGAATTCACTAAGAATGTACCTATCAAAAATATGAACATAAGCATACGATAAAATAATCGACATAATGATAAATAGAAACATGCCAGTAATGATATTTGGCACCGCCCTGACCTCCTCTGCCGTGAGCTGAAAAGCAGGACCTCGAGCCCTCAGGGGCTCCGCCCTAACCTGTCGCCCATCGGTGATCCTCAAAGTAGTTGGCGCTGGAGCCTGCGCTAGTCTCGCCATGAGCAAAGGACAAATGGCCTTAATATGGCCAACATTCTCACAGTGATAACATATCCTGGTGGTCGGTGCGGGGACCTACTGGAGCTAATCCTTGGCATAATGCCCATACTTTCCACATTTGTGGCACCCAAACGAAGATCGACAAGAACCCTCATGAACCTTGCCGTACTTGCCACAAGTGTGGCCCCTCTGACTCCTATATCTCACATCAGCAGCCTTGAGCCGCTTCACTGCAGGCTACGACTGCAATGGAGCCTGCCTTCGCTCCCTCGTATGGAGCTCCAACTCGATCTCCCGCCTCCTAGCGGCGTCCTGTAACTCATCAAGTGTACCATAACTTTGAGTAGACACAAACTGACAGATGTCTGTCTTAAGCATGCTCAAGTACCGTGTCATCTGAGCTTGCTCAGAAGCAGCAAAATCAGTACAAAACAGGTCTCTCTCAGTAAACATCTTGGTGATCTTAGTTACCGACTCCGTTTCCTGCCTCAGATTCAAATACTCCTGGGCTAGTCTCTCCCTCTCAACCAATGGAACATAATTCGTGTGGAACATCTCAGGGAACTGCTCTCATGAAATAACAGCCCTCTACTCAAGAGTATAAGAGCTAGTAACCAACCTCCACCAATCCTTCGCCCCCAACCTGAGGAGGTTCAGGGCGCACTTGACCTTCTAGTCAGCTGGGCAGTAGAAAGTAAAGAAACATCCCTCAACATCTGATAACCACCTCATAGCAATGATCGGATCCTAACCCCATCAAACACCGGGGGCTTCGTATTGTCGAAGTCCTGGTACCGGAAAGCTCTCTCTCCACGAACCCCAGCGGCCGCAACGGCCTTGGTAGCTGCAGCAACAACAACCTCAGTAAGAGCAGCATATTGGTCATCAAAGTACTTAATCATGGCGGTCTTGATAGACCCAAATAACTCTGGTATCTGCCTACGGATAGTAGTCACAACCTCAGAAGAAATTAATACCCTAATCTCATCATTAGACAACCCTGACCTATCCTGGCCACTCGACCCAGATCCTGTCTCGAATCTCCTCGTGACCACCTACCCGTATTTGACTTAGAAGATCATCACAAACACCCTAATAGCACACACTAGGATACGCATACATCCTATTCTCACTCCCTAGAGGATGGCTAAAAATTCCTCAACCGAATGACTGCTCATACATAAACCCATCCATGAAACTTCCACCAACCCTGCAGCACTCGTGTATGCTAATCATACATAACATTGGATCCTATAGACAGTCGAATACATGATTCTATCAAGCCCTTAATCAAACAAAAACAAGAAATTAGCAAACCAAACATTCTCAGGCTATAGAATCTTAGATATGTACAACTATGATGCATAAACTAAGCAACTACAGTAATGATTTCAATTCCATACAATAAATAATCCTAGGCTATCAGGCATCACATATCAGGCAATTCTATCATGCAATTCCTGAAGATCCCGAGCCTACCACTAGCATGTTGTTCTAACATAAACATAATATCAATAACAGTGTAGGTAACTTGGGGTATACTTTCTTGCTCCGACTGATCATACACATCGCATCCTTCCTTGGTTACTTCTGAAAACCAGTTTAAAAACTTTTGTAGTTCCCTAATTAAGTCTGGATTCACACGAATGTTCATCAAATTCTCTCAAACCAAGGCTGTGATACCAACTTGTAACACTCCAAAAATCATAGAAATTTTAAAAAAAAATTAATCAAACATTTACCAATCATTGTTTACAAAAGAGACATTGCTTCAAACATATTATTCAAAATCAGAGTTTTCCCAAGACCCATAACACAAAAGAGGAAGATGTATACGATCACACCTTCGTTTTCCCGCTATCGTCCGAAGTACCTGAAACAATAAACTAAAACTGTGAGCCAAAGCTTAGTGAGTTCCCCTAAAGTACCAACACACAACATATAACAACATATATTGGGTCAACAGCTCACAGACTGTATTACCCCCAAGCCTATAGTATGAGTTTGGCTTGCCCTTCAGACCCACAACATAAGTCTGGTTTACCCTTCAGGCCTATAGCTTATGTCTGGCTTGATCCCGGGTTTATTGGCTACCGCACAAAGCAGTACTACCTCAACCCAACCATATTATATCCACATATAACATATATCCAACAAACAGATAAACACATAACTAGTCAACAGAAAATCAGGCAGATCTACAGATCACTACCACATACTACATCATATATACCAGAATACATAACTAATGGGTCGACATTGGTGCCTTCAAACCACATGAACAGTGAGGAAAACTCATCTCTTAGTCTACGAAGATATCCAACAAAACACAACTCCAAGTGACAACTCATCTGGTCACCTAAACACCAATAATGACAGATCTCAAGTACCACTCAATTTACCTAAAATACCCTTAGGTCAAACTTGGTCAAAGGTCAAAGTCAACAAACCAGCCGAGTCAACCCAACTGAGAACGTTGAGCGTACTCCTCTATACGAGGGGCGTACTCTCCAGTTGACCAGGAAGCGAGTTTTGACCGTGTATGTGCAACGTACCAATTGGTATGCCTAGCGTACGCGGCAGGACTCCTTCTTAATGCAATAAGTGCTTAATACTTCATCTTATATGTCTAAATTGCAGATCCAAGTACCAAATATCGTTCTTGACCATAAAGTTTCCAACTTTATGGTCTTGCATGCCCAAAAGTGCTAAATGCTAGAAACCCCAACCTCTTAACCCATTAACACCATCAAGCACATGCATGGGGAAGAGTTAAGAGCCAACACCCTATTTTTATGCATCTAAACTACTTCAAATAACTGAAAGGACAATTTAAATGGGCTGCACCATGCCATACACAAAAAGGTTAAGGCTTAGGACCAAAACGCTCATGAATCAAGAACTTAACAAGATCTGAAAAATTACAATCCAAGTTGAAAGCTTTATACCTCTTGGAGGTTGCTAGATAGGTGAAGATCCTAGATCCAAAGCTCATTCAAGTTTCCAAGCTGGTTCTACTTCCTTCATTCTCCATCAAGACCACCAAAAACACACACAAGGGTCAAGAATGCTCAACAAGTGGCTAGGGTTTGCTAAAATCGTTTGGAGATTTTGGAGGCTGGTGAGAGAGGAGGTTTGGAGGCCATAAAGTTGATTAAATAGGGTCCAAACCCTAAAAATTAGGGTTTGTGGCTCACACACGTACGCCCCACGTACACTAGGAGTATGCCCTGTGTACGTGAGCCCGCCATTAATATTACAAAAATGTCACAATTGGCCATTTTGCAAGCTTTCTCATGCATAAGGGCTAAAATGTAATATTTCTACATACTTAGGGTTAAAATTGAAAATACCTCATCATCAGAATGTTACAGTTGGGTTTAGTGTTTGTGGGCGGGGGAGAAGACGTAATTAGAGAATAGAGGAGAAATAATTTGTTTAATTTAAAGTTAGAAAATCATATTTGTATAATTACCTACCAAAAACACAATCTTAGACATTTGATTCAATAGATAAGGGTGCATATTTATTATAGTACACCCTTTTCATCTAAGCCATTAATTGTTAAATCTAAAGGCTAAAAGGTTAGTTATATGGTTCTATGGATTTGTATTGGTTCTATAATGATCATTCTTATATATATATATATATATATATATATATATATATATATATATATATATATATATATATATATATATATATATATATATATATAGACTTAGGTTACTGTATTCTACCTATTTATTGTGTGGATGTATGGTTGATTGTGAACCAATCATTTTTGTTTAGAAAGTGATTAATAAATATTATTAAATTAAAAACAATAGAAAAACACCATTTAATTTCATTTTAAGGGTATTTTAGTCAATTAAGATACATTTAAAAAAGAAAATTTCCAGATTTTAGGGGATGATAAATTCTTTTGATTTAATTTAAAATTAATTTAATTTCAAACGTAATTTGTTAGAATAACGGATTTTATTCTGTCAGAATGTTTTTTTACTAGGATGATGTTTTGTGATTTTGTGAGAATTTTTATTCTATTCGAATATTATTAAATAATAAGAACATTATCGAATCCCTAATTGAGTTATAACAATATTCTTATATATATTCATAGACATCCTAACTTAAATACAAATTCATACATACTCTTACAAAATAATAGCCTTAAACATTTTAATATAATTATACATATTCTAAAAGGATGTCATAAAAATGAATAAAATTCTTAAAAAATAGCATTCTTAAATATACAATTATTGAACAAATACATTGGATCTACTTTAATGGTCCAAATAACCGACTTGATTTCAATCTTTGATTCATTCTTCTAGCTATTCTGAAAGAATAACAAACGCATTACTCGCTAGAATGACTTTATGTCTAGAAAATGCACATAGAGAATACATAAATTTACATTCGGTAAAAATTAACAACTCCAAAATTTGCAGTGAAAAAAAAACTAATCTTTTTGGTCAATTCAAACCAAAATCTCCAAAATTAGTAACAATTAATTATATTATTGCTAAAAATCGTTTTATACATTCTGATAGAATATATTATGTTAGCATACACTCTCATTTTCTATATTCCATGCAACTTTGTTGTATTTTGAGTGAATGGGTCCCGAAACAAAACACAAACCAAATAAAAACCCAAAACGATAAGGTAACAAAAAAATTGAAACCCAAATTGAAGACCGTAAACATAAATAAAACTAATTGATAAAAAAATTCTAATAGAATGATTTTATGTCTATTTTAATAGAATGATCAAGTAACTCATTTGTTGAAAACATAAAAATAACACATTTGTTAGCTTTCAAAATTCATAAACGTTATATGCTTTCGAAAAAACTCGTAAGTTATTAGATTATATGTAAACTTTATTCATGAAAAAAATATCTAATTACATGGGTTAATTTTTAATGTCATCGTAGTGAAAGTAAACAAAAAGATTTGAGTAGAAATTACTAACGTAGCGTCTAAATGCAACTTATTCGGGTCTCATAGAATTAAATAACACTTTTAAAAAAACCCACCATCTTATAATTTTAGATTACAAAGTAGAAAGGTAGGAAAGAACCCGAAATTTGATGTTTTGAGATATTAGGTTTCTGTAATACATCAATAAAATATTTGAATCTAATAAAGCTTTTAATAGTTATAAAGTATGATTTAAGGTAACGTGTAAAGTTTAATAAAGCATTTAACAATTAATGGTCAAATATTCAACTTTGAAAAATTATTTTGATGCTCCCTGCGATAAAACTAATCTTCAAAGTGTCTAATATTTAGTTCTCAATTATCAGTTTGATAGTATGCAAAAATAAAACACCGACTTACAAAAAAGAAACCTAATTAATACAAATTAGGTACCATACACTACTAGAAAAAACGAAAATACCTACAGCAAGATCCGTAGGTATTCCGTAGGTATACCGGTTTACCTACGGAATTGTGACGAAATGGGTGCCGTAGCATAATTGCTCGTGGGTAATTCTTAGCGACGGAATTGCGACGGATTTCCGACGGAATTCCGACCGCCATATTCCGTAGGTAAATTACCGACGGAATACCTACGGCGAGAAATTGCGACGGAATATCGACGACGGACACTTACCTACAGATTACCGACGGAAGTCATTTGCGACGACATTGCGACGGAATACCTACGGAATATAGTACCGACGGAATACCTACGGAAAAAAATACCGACAGAATTGTGACGGATTACCTACGGAATTCCCTTTTGACTGGTATGTACTTATTTACTGACGGGCGTGCTTACCGACGACATTTCCGTCGGTATTCCGTCGGTAATAGTCATTTTATTTAATTATTAAATTTAAATATAAAATATTTCCAGTTTTTTGTTGTCAGATATGCAAGATAAGTAAACACGAACATAATAACACTACAATTAAGGTTTCAAAATACACAAAAAGTGTTCCAAATACACCAAGTTTGCAAAATAAGTGGACACATTCATTTGTTCCATTGTCACAACATTCATACCAACTAAAAATTAACAAACATTCATTCCAAATACCAACATGCATAACTTATACACCATCCTCGGGTGGAGTATGAGGTGGAGTATGAGGGGGGTCATTGGCTTGATTTGTTGTACCATTCATCATCCTCGTCATCCTTTCCATTTGTTGTACCATTTGTTCTTGCAATTGTCGCATGTTAGAAACTTCTTCACGTAACCTATCAACCTAAAAAATGATAATAACAATGTACTTGAATTTATTATAACAAAATAGCAATGTACTTTTGTTTTTAATCAATTGTATCCATAATAACAAAATACTACTTAACTTGTAAACCATAATAACAATGTACTTTTGTTTATTATCAATGTAATCCATAAGCACAACAAACCACCTAACTTTTAAACCATAATAACAATGTACTTTTGTTTTTAATCAATTTTATCTATAATAACAACATACCTCTTCTTGTGTGTTGTTGTTGGATTGGGTGGACCGAGTAGATTCGGAAGATGTTATCCCAGAAACCACAAAATTGGCATCCGATGCTCCTATACCATAGATATGACCCTTCTTTTTTCCTCCTGTTCTCCGAATTTGGCTTTCAACCCATACCTCCGCATCATGCCTATGGTTTGCATAATCTTCTTTTTTCCTCCTGATCTGAATAAAACAACTCGTTTCCATAATCTTCGTCTTCAGAACCTTCCTCTTCTTCGTCTTCCTCCCTAGATCCCTCATTCTCGTCATCAGATATTTGCTCATATGTATTTATAGTTGAGGCTAGGCACAATCGTTCTGCACGAGTTACAGTACCAGGTGACTCAAACCGTTCTTCACCCTGAAAGATTTCTTCTGCGTCCATTTCAGCTTCGTTGACTTCAAATACCCCTCTTGGTTTTGTTTTGATAACCGCCCACTTATCTTTCGTCTCATTTGCCATTGAAGGGTATGGTGTATAAAACACTTGTTCTGCTTGTGATGCCAAACAAAATGGGTCATCAGTTTGAAGTCGAGAGTTGGTTTTGACATCAATCAACTTGTTTTGTTGACTATTACACCATCTTTATTATCAAACCAAATACAATTAAACAGAACAACAGTCGAGGGCCCGCTACTATAATACTCAACCTCTAAGATCTCTTGCAATATGTCGTAGTAGGCTGACTCTTGTTCATCATTATACGTCTCCCCTCTCACACATACTCCAAAGTTATTCGTCACACGACCCTCACCGTATTGTTGAGTGTGGAACTTATAACCATTTACAAAATACCCATTATGAAAATGAGCATGTCTCGATGGTTTCTCAGCTATAACTTCTAAGTGTTTAGCACTTCCATCGGGTGTCTTATCCATTACCTAAAATGAAAACATACACACATTGTGTTGGTTAATGATGCGTAAATAATAATCAGTACTAATGAACTGGTTCTACTTACTCTGTCTTCAAACCATTCAGCAAAGAATTTATCTCTTAAATCTGAAACCGATTCATTTGGATTCGTTGTCATGACCAGCTCATCAAACTCGAGGATGTAAGGGTTAACTTCTTTACAATTAAGTAATATGTAGGTGTGCGCCTTGTGAAGGTCTTTATCACTCAAGGGTTTTCGTTTTCCACTTTTTTCATATAATCTTCTTGATGGGACAACAAAGATGCTAAGTGGAGCTTCTCCACTCGAAAACCTATGACTTTGCGGTGCGAAATTTCGTGCCTCTCGATTATGGCATGTCTCAATCGTCGGGTCAAAATATAAAGAACAATAGGTAGCAAGTTCATTCACTAGATGTTCATTGACGATTGAACCCTCAACCCTTGCTTTGTTCCTGATTCTTCTTTCAATTATGCCCAGTTTCCTATATTTAAAAAGTATGAATGATATCTTAGGAATACCACAAATAACTTTAAAAATGTTGGATATATAATATTAAAATAGGGTGATTACCTCTCGTATTGATACATCCATCTGTATTGTACCGGACCACCAACAATAGCTTCATCTGCTAAATGTATGACCAAGTGTTCCATGGAATCAAAGAAGCCAGGAGGGAATATTTGCTCCAACTTGCACATGGTTTGAATAATACTACGTTTCATATCGAACAAGTCGCAAACATGCAACGTTTTCGAGCATAATACTGGAAAGTACATAGATATCTCCGATATGACCTCGTATATTTTTGTTGAAACAAACCCTCTTACGGCTAGGGGAAGCAACCGTTGCATACACACGTGACAGTCGTGGCTTTTGAAACCATAAAAACTATAATCTTTGATGTTTACGCAGTTCCCGATATTAGATGCATACCCGTCAGGAAATTTGAGATTTTTCAACCAAATACATACTTTTTTAACATCTTCCTTTTCCAATGTGTAATCTCCAGGCTTCTTCCGAGTCTTCCTATTGTTTTCCCTGATGGGGTTTAGTATAGGTCGGTCACAAAGCATCTCAATATCCTCTCTTGCCTTTATATTGTCTTTGGACTTTGGGGTGCCCATTGAAGTCTGAAACATATTTTCAAAAAAATTCTTCTCGATATGCATCAAATCGAGGTTGTGTCGGATCAACAGGTGACGCCAATATGGAAGCTCCCAAAAGATGCTCTTCTTTACCCAGTTGTGTGTAATACCAAAACCATGAGGTTTTATATACTTTTGACCATAAGGAGTACCGTTATATACAGTGGGGAAATGTTGGATTTTCTCCCAAATATATTCTCCGGTTAGGTACGGAACAGGCACTTCATGACCCTTCACTTTCTTGCCTTTTAAAAAATTAACTGTATCATTTCGGAATATGTGTCTTTCGGGTAGATGTTTTCTATAACAGTCAAACCAACACGGTTTTTGTCCATTGGAAAGTCGAAATGATTATGTTTGGTGCATGCAATAAGGGCAAGCTAAAGTACCATGCGTGCTCCATCCGAATAGCATTGCATAAGCAGGAAAGTCACTAACTGTCCATAAAAGTACAACCTTCATCTGAAAATTGGTCATTCGATAGGCATCATATGTTTCAATGCCATCTGTGAACAACATCTTCAACTCGTCGATCAAAGGTTGTAAAAAAACATCCAAATTCTGTCCGGGGCTCTTCTTCCCGGGAATGATCAACGGAAGTTGTATGTACTGATGTTTAAAAGCCAACCAAGGGGGTAGGTTGTAAACAGTGATAAACACCGGCCAACATGAATAGGGAGTTGTGTTTGAATTATTAGGACTAAACCCATCGGTGTACAACCCGAGACGAATGTTGCGCGTCTCTTTTGCAAAATCAGGAAAGGTTCTGTCAAAATGATTCCATGCTTTACCTTCACTGGGATGTATCATCTTTTCTGGATCTACTGGATGATCTGAATGCCAAGTTAAATGTTTGGCTGTCTTCCTTGAATAGAACAGCCTTTGAAGTCTCGGTCCAATCGGCATGTAAGTCAAGACCAAATCAGGAACCTTCCTCCCTTTGTCTTTGTATCTATTTTCTCCACATACTACACAATGATCCAGCTCAACAAACTGACCCCTGAATAGCATGCAATGGTTTATACATACATGAATCTGTTGTGAAGGCAATTTTAGTGGCTTCAACATTTTCTTGGTCTCGTAGAAGCTATTAGGAAGCTTCTTGCCAATTGGTAGAATGTCTTTAACTATCGAAAGTAGTCTATCAAATGACGTGTCTGAAATATTAGATTGTGATTTCCAGTCCAATAATCTAGTGGTGGCAGAGAGTGTGGAAGATTTTGTACACCCGTCCCATAAAGGCTCACTCGCTTGTTTCAAAATTTTATAAAAATTTTGGGCTTCAAGATTTGGGTGTTGTGGTGTTTGTTGATAATAAGAAGCTTCGGGTTGGTGCATGCTTTCGATAACCATATCCTCGTATCTACGATAATCATCAAAACCGCCATTGATGTGTTGAGTCGTTTCAGGATTTGAACTTTGACCCATGTGTTGAAGTGGTATTGGGTTCGAACATTGACCAACCTCTTGTAATGAATACATTTCGCCATGTAAATACCATAGTGAATAACTATTCATGAATCCTCGGCTAATAAGATGGTTAAATACCAATTCTCGAGAGAGGTAATAAATATTTTTGCAATTCGCACATGGACATCTAATTTCTAAAACTTCCACCCCATCCCTAATAATACGTTGGATGTTTGTTGCGTTCGAGTAAGCAAAATCCAAAAAAAAATTGACATAATGTGGTCATTGGGTATTAAACAAACGATTACTATCAAGTCTCTTCGTGTACATCCATTCTCTATTAGACAACATTTCAATCTACAACTACTAATATACAATTGTTAGAACTCCAAACTAAACATGATAGAAATATAACATGCCATTTAATCTAACATATAATCTAAAATCGAAACAATCAACAATTTTAGTCTTATAAGCTGTCTCATGCAACAACACAACAACAAAAGTTCATAATCTGTCACATTTTTAGAATCTGTCCTAATTTTCCATTATACAATTCATAAATTAATAAAATATTCAAATCATTAATTCCACTGTTTCATATATATGTTTTGACTTTGAAAGTAAAACCTTATACAACCAAATCTTGACACCAGATATTGTTACCCACCAACATGGACAGAATATTAACCTTGATAAAAAACTAGAACAAACATGGACAGAATATTAAATTACCATATATACCCCTATATTATGACTTATGCGTAGTAGGTGTTAGTTTTCAGTTCGTATATATGGTTGGGAACCGTTCAAAAGCTTGAGTTTTTAAGCTTGAATGCATGTTTTCATGTTACTTCGTAAATTACATTGTGTGCGTTCAGGGCCGGCCCTAGGGGTAGGGCAAGCTGGGCGACCGCCCCGGGCCTCGCCAAATCCCGGGGCCCCTACAAGTTATGAATAATGTATATATAGTTTTAAATAATATAAATACATATATTCATATTAAAAATAAACGACTTTGTAGTTGAGATGGATAAGGCGCTTAGGCTTTGTTCTTTTTTACAAAAGAGGGCCATGTTCGAACCTTGTAAACATTGGAATTTTATATTTTAGGGTAAATCGTCCCTCGTGCAGGTGCCAGAAAGCGTGTTTAGTCCCTATTTTCAAAAATTAACTCGGACCATCCCTCGTTTGTTTAAAACTTGCACGCTTCGTCCCTGAAATGTGTTTTTCTTGCGAATGTAGTCCACACCACATTTGAAATGACCATTATGCCCTTGGATATTTATTTTTAATTAATCTAATATTATTTATTACTTAATAAATAAAATATAAACGAGTCTCTAATCTCTATCTCTCTCATACGCCGGAAAATACCACCACCACTTCTTTCTCTCTCTCTCTCTCTCTCTCTCTCACTCATCCTCTTCCTCCATAATTTCACCTCTTCTCCATTTTCACTCGAAGGACAGTGATGAATAATTCATTCCGGAATCTCGACCTTCTCTTCCGTGATGACCAGCCTCCTGTTGTCTGTGTAATACCGTTTCATCACCGTCGACATTTGAATCGGTAACGGCAGACGAAGTTCCTTCTGTTTGTTTCCAGTCACTAGTCACTGATGATCTAGTACTCATCCCCCATCGTTTCCGATTCTCCGATCGATGACCACCGCCTGATGATAGTGCCGATTCAGTCTCCGTCTCCAAATCAACACAACTCTCCACGATTAGGGTTTTGACAGATCCCATCGACGGCGGCTAGGGTTTCAACATATGCATCGAGCTCCACAACTGCCATCGGCGGCGACTAGGTTTTCGATCTTTGCATGCATCATGGCAGAGATATGGAGACCATTGAGCTTCATAATTGCAATCAAATCCGGCGTGAAGGTGATGGGTGGATCGATCACAAATGTATGTTTTTCTATCACCCCACCATTCGCCCCTCTATCTCTCAATCATAGATTCCTCTTCACCATTATTCTTTCTTTTGAGTAACAAGTTTGATCATGTAAAGATCAGTAGATAAAGTAAGGTAGGTGATGGTCCCGATGGTAGTTTTTTATGGAGATCGGTGGTTGTGAATGGCGATAATGGTGGTTTTCTGTGAAATCGGTGGTTGTTTGTGTGAGATTAAGGTTGTGCATAAGGTGTTAAACAGGGAATAGTTGGGCGATGATAGGTGGTGGTGCTGGAAGAGCTGGCAATGATAGGTGGTGGTGGGTCTGGAGAATCTTGTTGCACGAAATGAAAGGGGGAGGGTGAGGATATTTGTTTTGTTTATTTTTTTAATTTAAAACTGATAAATAAATAAATAAAACAAAATGAAAAAGGAATTTGTTAAGGGTAAAATAGTCATTTCATGTCAATAGGGACTAAACGTGTAAGAAAAAACATACTCAGGGACGGTCCGAGTTAATTTTTGAAAATAGCGACCGAACGTGTTTTTCGGCATATGCATGAGGGACGATTGGTGTAATTTACCCTATATTTTACAAACGTTTTTTGTGCGTCTCCTCGTTTCCAGTTCGTCGTTTCCGGTTCGGCTTCTTGAGAATCTCCCGGTTCTCCCCTCCAAAAGCGACCTCTCAAATCAACCTAAAGTTAGATTTCTAATTTCTAAAATCCAGTTCTCTAAAGTTCGATTAATGATAATCAATGTGACGGTGAATTTTGATTTCTGATAAACAAATAAAACGATTTCT
The DNA here is from genome assembly GCF_052849685.1 of Lactuca virosa. NCBI lineage: Eukaryota > Viridiplantae > Streptophyta > Magnoliopsida > Asterales > Asteraceae > Lactuca > Lactuca virosa. The sequence goes on along the minus strand of NC_136428.1, from coordinate 274,096,577 downwards.
GAAGTTTATTTTTCAACCCAACCCTAGCCGATATTTGAATAATCGTATTAAAGGGCTTCTAACTTTTGATTTCTCATTTTTATTTTGAAGTTCTTTTTCAATATTTGATTTTCGAATGTTCTGATTTCTGAAGAACTTAATAAGTGTAAGTGTTGTTAATCCAGAAAATTTGAACGGTTTGCTAATCCAACATCTGATTTGATATTTTGAATAGTGTAACCAAGATATTTGATTTTGATTTCCGAACTGGGCTCATGTATCTGACTTTTTTGGCTCTTGCTCGTGCTGCATCTCACTCTTTCATTTTTGTTTCTGGTTTTTTCATGTATCTGACTCTTTTGTTCTGTTTTTGATTGTTTGTGTTCATTGTTGTATGTTTATTTCATTATTTGTTTTTCATTAATATTGTAAGTTTTTAGTACTTATAGATTTTAGATCACAACAGTAGGTTTAGATCACACCAGTAGCTTTGTGTGGTGAGATCAAAAGGCATCCAGAATGTCTTATTTATGGATATCATAAGGCATATAGAATGTCTACTTTAATCAACAAATGTGTTTCTTTGGTACTTAAAGAGAGTTGTTATCCTGAGATAATAAAAATGTCACTAAAATTTACAGTTATATTTAGAGAAGCTCCTAAACTTGGTTGTTAAAACTAGTGAAGGTTATAATGTTTGTTGCTACTGTTGTGGATTGTCAGATTTTTTTGGCTCTTGATGCTTATTCGTGTTGGTTTGACTAAACTGCCCTTCACATAAGGATTATTTTGGTTGTGGAAAATAAAGTAGTAAAAATAGGAAATGGAAGGAGGTTTTGTTCCTTTTGGTCTTATTTGGACGAAATTGCCCCTCTTGAAATTACTCATGTCGTAAGCCTTTTTTACTAACTTGGTGGAGTTTTAGTCCTAGCTGAATATACTCAAGATTGGTTTTTGATGGTGATGTCACTTGTATTTTGGCCTTGGAGAGTTCAAAGGATGGCGTGGCTGCTAATTGTTGCTTAATGGTTTTGAGTTTTCATATTTTGGTGTTGGTTGCTCATATGTATTTATAGTTGAGGCTAGGCACAATCGTTCTGCACGAGTTACAGTAACAGGTGACTCAAACCGTTCTTCATCCTTAAAGATTTCTTCTACTTCCATTTCAGCTTCGGTGACTTCAAATACCCCTCTTGGTTTTGTTTTGATAACCGCCCACTTATCTTTCGTCTCATTTGCCATTGAAGGGTATGCTGTATAAAAGACTTGTTCTGCTTGTGATGCCAAACAAAATGGGTCATCAGTTTGAAGTCGAGAGTTGGTTTTGACATCAATCAACTTGTTTTTGTTGACTATTACACCATCTTTATTATCAAACCAAATACAGAACAACAGTCGAGGGCCCGCTACTATAATACTCAACCTCTAAGATCTCTTGCAATATGCCGTAGTAGTCTGACTCTTGTTCATCATTATACGTCTCCCCTCTCACACATACTCCAAAGTTATTCGTCACACGACCCTCACCGTATTGTTGAGTGTGGAACTTATAACCATTTACAAAATACCCATTATGAAAATGAGCATGTCTCGATGGTTTCTCAGCTATAACTTCTAAGTGTTTAGCACTTCCATCGGGTGTCTTATTCATTACCTAAAATGAAAACATACACACATTGTGTTGGTTAATGATGCGTAAATAATAATCAGTACTAATGAACTGGTTCTACTTACTCTGTCTTCAAACCATTCAGCAAAGAATTTATCTTTTAAATCTGAAACCGATTCATTTGGATTCGTTGTCATGACCAGCTCATCAAACTCGAGGATGTAAGGGTTTCTTTACAATTAAGTAAGATGTAGGTGTGCGCCTTGTGAAGGTCTTTATCACTCAAGGGTTTTCGTTTTCCACTTTTTTCATATAATCTTCTTGATGGGACGACAAAGATGCTAAGTGGAGCTTCTCCACTCGAAAACCTATGACTTTGTGGTGCGAAATTTCGTGCCTCTCGATTATGGCATGTCTCAATCGTCGGGTCAAAATATAAAGAACAATAGGTAGCAAGTTCATTCACTAGATGTTCATTGACGATTGAACCCTCAACCCTTGCTTTGTTCCTGATTCTTCTTTTAATTATGCCCAGTTTCCTATATTTAAAAAGTATGAATGATATCTTAGGAATACCACAAATAACTTTAAAAATGTTGGATATATAATATTAAAATAGGGTGATTACCTCTCGTATTGATACATCCATCTGTATTGTACCGGACCACCAACAATAGCTTCATTGTTGTATGTTTATTTCATTATTTGTTTTTCATTAATATTGTAAGTTTTTAGTACTTATAGATTTTAGACCACAACAGTAGGTTTAGATCACACCAGTAGCTTTGTGTGGTGAGATCAAAAGGCATCCAGAATGTCTTATTTATGGATATCAAAAGGCATATAGAATGTCTACTTTAATCAACAAATGTGTTTCTTTGGTACTTAAAGAGAGTTGTTATCCTGAGATAATAAAAATGTCACTAAAATTTACAGTTATATTTAGAGAAGCTCCTAAACTTGGTTGTTAAAACTAGTGAAGATTATAATGTTTGTTGCTACTGTTGTGGATTGTCAGATTTTTTTGGCTCTTGATGCTTATTCGTGTTGGTTTGACTAAACTGCCCTTCACATAAGGATTATCTTGGTTGTGGAAAATAAAGTAGTAAAAATAGGAAATGGAAGGAGGTTTTGTTCCTTTTGGTCTTATTTGGACGAAATTGCCCCTCTTGAAATTACTCATGTCGTAAGCCTTTTTTTACTAACTTGGTGGAGTTTTAGTCCTAGCTGAATATACTCAAGATTGGTTTTTGATGGTGATGTCACTTGTATTTTGGCCTTGGAGAGTTCAAAGGATGGTGTGGCTGCTAATTGTTGCTTAATGGTTTTGAGTTTTCATATTTTGGTGTTGGTTGCATGGAATAGTGTTTATTTTTTTGTTTTATCCCTTGTTTAGTTTTTTTTTTCTTTTATCTTATTTGTTGTCTAGCTGCTCTGTATACTTTCGAGTGTGGTTTTTCAAGTATTATTGAATTATTGAAATAGCAATAATGAATATCCATTATTTATAAATAGAGTGGTAGCAAAAATGATCGCATTATTAATTTCAAGGTGGTTCGAGTTCTTCCACTCTTGTATGCTAGCAAGTACAACAACTGTCAAACGAATATGAAAGAAACTCTACTCGAAGGGGGAACACAATCGGGTGCAGAAATTAGTGGGAAATTCCTAATCATGGAACTTACGTGTTTATTTGACAGCTTTTGAAGTTATTTTAGGGGATTAAAATAGATGCATTGAAGTTATTTTAGGGATTTACCTGGACAATAAATCGAACAAAGAGGGGTTCCACCAAAGGGAGAGATGCACCGGGAGATGCGCCGGAGCTACGCCGGAAAAAACGCCACCGAACGGAGGGAAAAATCGGTAAAATGGGGAAGAAGGAGGAGGAGGCGTTCACTGTGTTGGAGAGGGTTTCGAACCTTTTTTTTTTAATTAGTGTTTCAGTCTTTGAGCAAAAAGGCGTATATCTGATTTTCATTAAAAATTTACCGACGGAACCGTCCTTACCGACGGATCTACGACAGAATACAAAATAATTCAAGTTTTGGGCAAGAATCGAACTTGGGTCACTCGTGGAAACAACCAACACAGACACCATACGGCCGGGCATGTGACATCCGAAAATAAACCTCCACTCTTCGTTTTATACATTTAGACTTTGCTTTATTATTATTATTATTATTATTATTATTATTATTATTATTATTATAATTATTATAATGAATAATAAAAATTGTTTATCATTATTATTATTACTATTATGATATTTTATTATTATATTTTTTATTATTTTTTTATATTCATATCTTATTATTATTATTATTATTATTATTATTATTATTATTATTATTTATACATACACATACACAATTACACAAACATTCACATATACCCATAGACACATACATTCATAGAGGTTGGTCAATGTGTATAACCATGTGCACCTATAAATCCGTTACTCCTTTCACACAGTTACTTCTTTCACATACATTCACACATACACACATATGTACATATGCATACATACACATACACAATTACAAAAACATTCACATATACTCATAGACACATACATTCATAGAGGTTGGTCAATGTGTTTATGTATCGATGTATGTATGTATGTATGTATGTATGTATGTATGTATCTATGAATGTATGTGTATGTATGTATATATGTGTATATGAATCTATGTGTGTGTGTGTGAATGTGCGTCTAAGAATGTATGTGTGAATGTATGTTTTTATAGGTATATATGAATGTATGTGTAAATGTGTATGTGTAGGTGTATGTATGTATATGTACATATGTGAATGTGAATGTAATTTTAAAGTGTGAAAGGAGTAACGGATAAAAATGAGTACGCCACTATAAACATCTAGGTATCATGTACAACTCGGTGATACTATAGATAATCATGTATAATAGAGGTGCGAAAAAAACGAAGCGAAAAAAACGACGTCCGGTGCCCGAAATCTCAAAAAAAAAAAAATTCGTAGGTAATCCGTCGCAAATTACCGACGGAATAGCGACGGATATCCTCTTCCGTAGGTAATCCGTAGGTAATTACCTACGGAACAGGCCATCCGTCGCCATTCCGTCGGTAATTTCCGACGAATTACCTACGAATATTTTTTATTTTTGATATTTGGGGCACCGGACGTCGTTTTTTTCGCTTCGTTTTTTTCGCACTTCTATTATACATAATTATCAATATTATTACCAAGTTATACCTAATATATATGTGTATAACCATGTGCACCTATAGATCCGTTACTCCTTTCACACAGTTACTTATTTCACATATATTCACACATACACACATATGTACATATGCATACATACACATACACAATTACAAAAACATTCACATATACCCATAGACACATACATTCATACAGGTTGGTCAATGTGTTTATGTATGGATGTATGTATGTATGTATGTATGAATGTATGTGTCTGTGTGTATATATGTGTATATGAATCTTTGTGTGTGTGTGAATGTGCGTCTAAGAATGTATGTGTGAATGTATGTTTTTATAGGTATATATGAATGTATGTATAAATGTGTATGTGTAAGTGTATGTATGTATATGTACATATGTGAATGTGAATGTAATTTTAAAGTGTGAAATGAGTAACGGATAAAAATGAGTACGCCACTATAAACATCTAGGTATCATGTATAACTCGGTGATAGTATAGATAATCATGTATAATAGAGGTGCGAAAAAAACGAAGCAAAAAATGACGTCCGGTGCCCGAAATTTCAAAAAAAAAAGTCCGTAGGTAATCCGTCGGTAATTACCGACGGAATAGCGACAGATATCCTTTTCCGTAGGTAATCCGTAGGTAATTACCTACGGAATACCTACGAAACAGGCCATCCGTCGGTAATTTCTGACGGATTACCTCCGAATATTTTTTATTTTTGACATTTGGGGCACCGGATGTCGTTTTTTTCGCTTCGTTTTTTTCGCACTTCTATTATACATAATTATCAATACTATTACCAAGTTATACCTAATATATATGTGTATAACCATGTGCACCTATAGATCCGTTACTCCTTTCACACAGTTACTTATTTCACATACATTCATACATACACACATATATACATATGCATACATACACATACACAATTACAAAAACATTCACATATACCCATAGACACATACATTCATACAGGTTGGTCAATGTGTTTATGTATGGATGTATGTATGTATGTATGTATGTACAGTGGCGAATTTAAAACAGAAAATCACGTGGTTCATTATTTAAGTAAACCGATATGAATGAAACTATTAAAAAAAACAGTATTAGCGGATTGGATCGGATAACCAATTGCAAATAAATAAGGAATTAAGATTAAGAACTATTAATCTACTAATCACAAATAACCAACTGCAAAATAAATACCGATTGTGTTTCATTTTTCTTTTAACTTTTATTTATTTATATATTTTATTGGGCTATTGAAATAAAACATGGGCTTTAGATATCTAAATTTGTATATCATTTCTAAACAAGACAAGGTGTCAAGATGGGTCACTTTAAATATAATGTAGTTTCCAATTAATTTTTATATATAAAATAATGTAAATAAAATTTTTTTACGTAGGTCACTGTATAAGTGTAGCCTTGTCACTGTGTATGTATGAATGTATGTGTATGTATGTATATATGTGTATATGAATCTATGTGTGTGAATGTGCGTCTAAGAATGTATGTGTGAATGTATGTTTTTATAGGTATATATGAATGTATGCAAATTACCGACGGAATAGCGACGGATATCCTCTTCCGTAGGTAATTACCTACGGAACAGGCCATCCGTCGCCATTCCGTCGGTAATTTCCGACGGATTACCTACGAATATTTTTTATTTTTGACATTTGGGGTACCGGACGTCGTTTTTTTCGCTTCGTTTTTTTCGCACTTCTATTATACATAATTATCAATACTATTACCAAGTTATACCTAATATATATGTGTATAACCATGTGCACCTATAGATTCGTTACTCCTTTCACACAGTTACTGATTTCACATACATTCATACATACATACATATGTACATATGCATACATACACATACACAATTACAAAAACATTCACATATACCCATAGACACATACATTCATACAGGTTGGTCAATGTGTTTATGTATGTATGTATGTATGTATGTATGAATGTATGTGTATGTATGTATATATGTGTATATGAATCTATGTGTGTGTGTGAATGTGCGTCTAAGAATGTATGTGTGAATGTATGTTTTTATAGGTATATATGAATGTATGTATAAATGTGTATGTGTAGGTGTATGTATGTATATATACATATGTGAATGTGAATGTAATTTTAAAGTGTGAAAGGAGTAACAGATAAAAATGAGTACGCCACTATAAACATCTAGGTATCATGTATAACTCGGTGATAGTATAGATAATCATGTATAATATAGGTGCGAAAAAAACGAAGCGAAAAAAACGAAGTCCGGTGTCCGAAATCTCAAAAAAAAAAGTCTGTAGGTAATCCGTCACAAATTACCGACGGAATAGCGACGGATATCCTCTTCCGTAGGTAATCCGTAGGTAATTACCTACGGAATACCTACGAAATAGGCCATCCGTCGCCATTCCGTCGGTAATTTCCGAAGGATTACCTACGAATATTTTTTATTTTTGACATTTGGGGCACCGGGCGTCGTTTTTTTCGCTTCGTTTTTTTCGCACTTCTATTATACATAATTATCAATACTATTACCAAGTTATACCTAATATATATGTGTATAACCATGTGCACCTATAGATCCGTTACTCCTTTCACACAGTTACTTATTTCACATACATTCACACATACACACATATGTACATATGCATACATACACATACACAATTACAAAAACATTCACATATACCCATAGACACATACATTCATACAGGTTGGTCAATGTGTTTATGTATGGATGTATGTATGTATGTATGTATGTATGTATCTATGAATGTATGTGTATGTATGTATATATGTGTATATGAATCTATGTGTGTGTGTGAATGTGCGTCTAAGAATGTATGTGTGAATGTATGTTTTTATAGGTATATATGAATGTATGTGTAAATGTGTATGTGTAGGTGTATGTATGTATATGTACATATGTGAATGTGAATATAATTTTAAAGTGTGAAAGAAGTAACGGATAAAAATGAGTATGCCAAAAAAACTCGGTGGCGTACTCATTTTTATCCGTTACTCCTTTCACACTTTAAAATTACATTCACATTCACATATGTATATATATATACATACATACACCTACACATACACATTTACACATACATTCACATATCCCCATAAACACATACATTCACACATACATTCATAGACATACATTCATACATACATCCACACATACATTAATAGACACACATTCACACATACATTCATAGAGACACATTCACACATACACATACATTTATATACACACATATACATACATACGCATACATAATAATAATAATAATAATAATAATAATAATAATAATAATGGAAATAATGGTAATAATAATAATAATAATAATAATAATAATAATAATAATAAAAAATTAATAAATGACGGATTTGTGACGGATTTGTGACAGAAAGTATACAAATTAGTCTTTTTGTCAGTGTCGTAGCTATTCCGTCGGTATTTACCGACGGATTTCCGACGGATGTGACATCCGTCGGTATTCTGTAGCTGTTCCGTCACAATATCGTGAGTAATTTAGGGCAACGTTTTCCGTCGGAATTCCGTATGTATTCCGTAGGTAATTTCCGACGGAATTTTTCCGTAGGTAATTTTCGTAGGTATTCTCATTTTTTCTAGTAGTGATATATAGGTTTTTCCTTTTTGAAATATGAAAAACCCTAATAAAATTTGACACTACTTCTCACCATTCATCTAATTTGACAAGAAAGGGAATGAGGGATCGAACCTGTTGGAATCAACGAAACCTACAAATCGCAGTAGGAGGGACTACTTGGTATATATAAGAACTAATTTTTGTAAATTTAGATCACCAGTTTTAGAGTGTTCTTTAACCGATTCACTTCATTCTGCAGACCACTTACCCTCTCTGCTAAATCCTAAAGGGTATGTTCAATGATATCAACTTGGGTGGTCAAGTTTTTAGTAAAGGCTAACCGAGCCTTCTAAAATTCCTGAGATGACTGAGGACCGGGGTGTCTACAGTGCTTTTTGTTCAAGACAGGTAACCATCCCAGTGGGCAAGGAAATGTCAGTCTATACTGACATAAAGTTGTTCATTCCAGATGGAATGCACATTGCTATAAGTAAAGTAAGACATTCTGTATATTTTTAACATAATTGATATGTTTCCTGTGAAAATAACTTTTCTTTTTGTAGTTGATGATGTCGAAAAGTATGGTGTTATTGGCATTGATGTGACAGGAGATTGCATGACTGCAGATGATGATGATCATCTCATTATTACAGTTTCTAACAATGGTACTACTGATTTTACGTTTGCCTTAGGGCAATGTGTAGCATTGATCTGGGCTGTGGATGGTCTACCAAATCTAAAACCAAGCAGCTCCTTTTTACTGATTTCATTGTAGAGTGGTGTTTAATAATTACCTGATAGGCAGAAATATTAACGTCTTTTTGAACTTGCAAACCAAAATTTCCACATGATTAACCGTAATACAATTGGTATGTAGTTTATAACTAAAAGTGTTCAAATTTATCAAGAGCCAACTAATTAGTGGTAATAGTAGACCCCAATCTGAAATGAACAATGATAATTAATTAGCACGTAAAGATAATTTGTGGTTTCATGATATGCATAAACGAAAGGCTTATGAGCAAATAAGGAGTACTAATATAATTAGTTTCTTTTTATTGTAATTTTGGATTTTTTTCCCCTCTTGTATTCAAAAATAGGACCCCAAGAGTCTCCACCAGACAAAGTGGAATGAATATGCAACCACAAATCTTTATGGTTGTAGTTTTTTCATTGTTAACTTTAGTAGTTGCAAAACCATCAAATAGTTATGGGAATTCCAAATTTTCAAGAAATCACGATATTATATATTCTCAACACTTACATGCAAAATTTTGTATATATCTAATATATACTCTTGAATAAATACAAATCAGCATGATGAAATAAGTTTTGGTAAATCTACGCTTGAATTGAAAGTTGAATAACACAACTAACAGATGAGGAAACGTCATATATTAACAGTTAGGGCATGATAATTTTGTAAAATCATATCAACATGACAAATTGTAATGCGTATGTTTTGATGGCAGTACAACGATGAAAGAACTATATGCCAAAAACATCAACGTAACGACTTGAGATTCAAAGTAGAAATGAGAAGGATGCGAAATTGAGGAGTAACCTTTTAGACACATTTGGTCCCTTACCCCTTGGTGTCATCTCCCACTGATAATCGTTCTAATTCTTTAACTTGTAAACTTAACTCTTCATAAATGAACTTTGTTAGTGGGTATTGAAAAAGCTATGGCCCTTATTATCATTTTGATCTTGTTGTTCATTACCTTCATGCTTGTGGTGTACATCCTGATCATGTCCACGTGTTGTTCGAATAAGTGTTTATAAATTGTAATGATCTTCAAAGTATATTGAAGCATTACACACATAATATAAATAAAGACAACAGACACACAACACTACTTATTATTATTATTATTATTATTATTATTATTATATGTAGATGTAGATTACTTCCTATCATAATATTATACTTTGAAAAATATACATACCATGGCATTGTCTTCCAAATGCAATACACTCTTATAATTTGGTAGATTTTACAAAGTTAAATGCTATAATTTGGTAGATTTTATAAAATAAAATTCTATAAGTGGGTATATTTTATGAAATACAATGCCTTAATAAGAAAATAAAGTTAATGTAATTTGATGATGGAATGTTGTTCCATTCTTTACCTTTTTAATTTCTGTCTTAGATTGTTATGAAAATCAATCAAATACGAAATTTAACAAACAGAAACATAAATCAAACAGTTTTACATATAAAAGATTCACAATTCAGAATACATATTTGTACGTTGATATCTACAACAAATCTATAAACCAGGGCCGATTCCACTATGGCGGCAACCCCTGTTTTTTTCGGACGCAGTGTAAAATTTTTCATTTTTTCTATTATTATACCACTACGTAAAAAAAAATTGTGCCACCAGCAACATCTACTTGCGTCCGCCACTGCTATAAGCACGAAAATAAGTAGTTTCAGGCCTGCGAATTAAAGTGTCACAAGGCAGTAATTAACCCAGTATGGTTTCTATCTTGAGGATACAACAATCACTTCAAGAATAGATCTTGAATATGTCGAAAATCACCATGCTCCTATGTAATATCAAGAACGATTTTAAGAGAATGTGTATGTGTGTGTGTGTGTTTCATTAGCCTCCAAATTATATCTGACTCAATGTATTTATAGGCTTCTATTGGTGGTTGTAAACCACCAACCGAAATTAACTGCCATAAATTGTCATGCAGTTAATTCTCTAATTAACAAAATTTTACTAAATGAAAAATTAATAAATAATCAATTCAAGAAGATCCTCAAGGCCCAAGACCCTATATTTGACTATTAATATACTAGTCGAATTCTCGTACGTTGCGCGTGAATATAATTATTTAATTAATATAATAACATTTAACAAATTGTGATTTAATATTTATACATGTAAAACCAATGTCAATAGCAAAACAAACTCTATAGTTAACATATTAGTTTTATTAATTTTAATTAATTTATATCATTAGTTATTTCCATTATTAATTCATGATTTTATAGACCATTTTATGTTGTGTAAATTATATATCAAACATATATTGATTTCTATGTATAAAAAAACAAAGTAGTATGAAAAAATAAATACTAAAACTCTTGATGATATATAGAACGTTTTAAGCTGTGGAAATTATATATAAAACGTATACCGATTTGTATATAAAACAAATAACAAATACTATGAAAAACACTATAGCTTTTAATAAAATAAAAAACAGTACAACAGTATAACATTTCCATCAAACAAAACTTATTAAACACTTATTAATCATTCAAAATGAATATTTAGAAATCAACATACATTTGATATATAGAAACATTGTTAAAAAAAATTTGTGTTCAAATAACCATTGATGCGATAAAACTTTTTTTTTCAACTCTTTCATTTTGAATCACAAATATTTTCAAATATGTGATTTTTTAGTCAAAACTCACTTATATACTACTAATATAGCTACAATGTGTATAATAAATAAATGGAAAAAAAACATTGCATATTAATAACCATAAGTTTAAAAAACTTTTGAATGTAATGTAAAATATAAAGGCAAATTACATTAAATTTTAAAGTATAATTACATTTAAATAAAAAACTATTGAGTTGTAGTGAGAGTAATAATGTAACATAAATATTAACAATTATATATTATAAAAACAATATTGTAAGTATTTATCATTGAAATAATATTTTTTATACTAAGTTGTAAATAATATTATAATAATTTTAAGTATACGATAAGAAAGATATAAAATTTTGTGTTTGAATCAGATTGAATTAAGTTTTTGATTCAAAATTATTTTAAACTATAGGCATTTTTAACTAATTTATAAATAATTTATTTGAATATTTTTTATTTCCTATATTATTATTATTATTATTATTATTATTATTATTATTATTATTATTATTATTATTATTATTATTATTATTATTTCAAATAACAATAAATTTTTTTATATAATATAATCTATTCTTTAGTTTTACTTTATTTTAAACAATTATTACTTTTTACTAATTAAAACCTACATATTTGAAAATTTTCATTATTATATTTAAAAAAATATATTATACTTTTTTATTGTACTTTTATTTTTTCTTTGAAGTTATAAAATATTGGAAGAGAATGAACGGTCCAAATAAAATGGTGATTTGAATTTCAAAACTATAGTAATGTTATGTACTATGACCAATCCTAAAAAAAATATGTTAAGAGTGGATTAGGGGAGGAGGAGTGTTACACTTGAGGTATATTTTTATCACTTATATTTTTTTATGAAAATATTAATATTTTATTTATTTTACTCTTTCTTTACGATAAAGAACGAATAGGGAAAAAGGAAATTGACAAATGTAATAAGATAATTTATTTTTATTACTATAAAAACATTTAAAATTGGGTACATCCGTATAAGTTTTGGTAGAACATAAAGAATTCATTTTTATAACACACATAATTGTTGGTTTTCAACAATAAAGTCATATCATATTAAAAATCATTCGTTCTAATTCGTCATTATCACCAACAATTTGAAATAATAACTGTAAACTCCTTTCATCAAAACCAATTATACAAAACTCCATCGATATTATTTACAACAAAATAAACGATAGAAACTAACAAAGTATATACATAGCATAAAATACATGTTGAATAATGTTCTCTTGTACATAAAATATATTTTATTAACATAAAAAAAAGAGAGACAACATAAATATACATACATGTTAATAAAGTTAATTGCTCTAAATGATAAATAGCTTGATGGTTGATCTACCAAAAGCTCATGAGAAGTAATTATCAATCTCACTTCATCATCTTGTGATTATACAAAGATGCATAACACATAAACTTAAAAGATTTCTCAAGTATACCTTTACAAACATACCTAAATTTGAACATTGGTTAATATCTAAAACTTTGCATGCACCCAATTTGAGTTTACATGAATTTATATTTGGAAAAGATGCAATTGTTTTCTTACATCCATGGAACCACTCATATAACTCTTCAAACTCTACAAATATAATCTATCATTTTGTGTTGACATACATGAAATATGTAATCTACAAATTTCTTATATAGGCTAAATAATTCATTTAACTCATCAATTAAATAGAATGATTTGAAGAGGTTTAAGAGTTATAAATCATAATATTTCAATTATTCATAAATTAATTTGTATAAGTTGAATAGTCTTAGGAGTTTCAAATGCATGAGGTTCAAGAAAAAATGGTCTTGGGATTTTCAAATGCATGAGGTTCAAGGAAAAATGCTAGCTTTATAAGATACTAGGCAAATGCCCGCGCGTTGCGCAGAAACACCTATATAGTTGAAATCTTTATATAAATATGTTTTTTTTAAATATAACAATAACGTTGTTGTTAAATTTAATATAATAATTCATATACTAAATTGATATAATATATTGATTATTTTGAATTATATGATAATATATACATTTATTATAATTGCATAATCTTAATCGGTTGAATGACTTCTACCCGCAAGTTACACATGAATAAAATTAAATATAATATATGGTTTAATGTTATTTATAGTTGCTGTTATTGTTAATTAATTTTTTAAAATTTATTTGCTTAATGTTTTAATTTCTATCATTACAATTATTTAAACATCAAACATTGTTTTTTGATTTTAAAGGTAAGAATATAATCATTTATATTGACTTATTTTTAACTATTGTTATTTTATTGTTTTTTGATTTTAAAGGTAACAATATAATCATTTATATAGAGTTATTTTTAACTATTGTTATTATAAGTTATTTTAAGCTACTTATTTGAAAACTTTTAACGATTATAAAAATATCTTTAGGAAATATTTTAGTTAAATTGAAATTACAATTTAGTTTCTGCATTTATCACTATAGTTTATCACTTTTAACTATTTACAAAATATTCTTTGGATTCTAAGTGGAACTGAAATTTATATTTAAGTTGACACTGTAATGTTATATTTAAATTAACAATTTAAGTATTTTGTCCAAACTGTTCAAAAGTTGTAGCTTTAAATTGATAATGGTTTACATACAACAACATTTTAAATCTAATAAATTAATTATAATATATTTCAAAAGTTAAAGACATAACTTTATAAGTAGAAGTGAAGATATTATTTTAAAATTGAAATTTAGTTTATTTATGATTACACTTTAGGTTTGATATTTATTTAACCTTATTAACCTACTTATAATCATTATTAGAAAGACACTACAATTTATCACTTTTAACTATTTACAAAATATTTTTTGGGTTGTTTAAGTTAAACTAAAATTTATATTTTAGTTGACCATGTAATGTTATATTTAAATTAATAATTTAAGTATTTTATACAAATTGTTTCAAAATTGTATCTTTAAAATGATAATGGTTTACATCGAACAATATATTAAAACTAATAAATTAAGTATAGTATGTTAAAAGTTAAAAAACATAACTTTATAAGTAGAAGTAAAGATATTATTTTAATATTGAAATTTAGTTTATATATGATTACACTTTAGATTTGATATTTATTTAACCTTATTACCCAACTTATAATTATTATTAGAAAGAAATTGGAAACTCATGCGAGTTTCAAATGAATGTGGTGAAAGGAAAAATGCATGGGAGTTTCAAATGAATATGGTGAAAAGAAAAACGTTTCCTTTATACGTATATATAAACTAAGCGAATTCTCGCGCGTTGCATAGAAACACGTATATAGTTGAAATTTTTACAAATATGTTTTTTCTTAAATATAACAATAACGTTGTTAAATTTGATATAATAATTCATATACTAAGTTGATATAATATATTGATTATTTTGAATTATATGATAATATATACATCTATTAAAACTACATAATCTCAATCGTTTGAATGAACTTTACCCGTAGGTTACTCATGAAAAAAATTAAATATAATATATGATTTAATGTTATTTATAGTTGTTATTGTTAATTAATTTTTTAAAATTTCTTTTCTTATCGTTTTCATTTATATCATTGAAAATTTTTAAAACATCAAACATTGTTTTCGTTTTTAAAGGTAGCAATATAATCATTTATATAGAGTTATTTTTAACTATTGTTATTGTAAGTTATTTTAAGCTACTTATTTGAAAACTTTTAATACTTATAAAAATATATTTAGGAAATATTTTAGTTAAATTGATATAACAATTTAGTTTTTGCATTTAAGACAACAATTTATTACTTTAAATTATTCATCAAATATTATTTGGGCTTTTTAAGTGGCATTGAAATTTATATTTAAGTTGATTATGTAATGTTTTAAATTAACAATTTAAATATTTTATCCAAACTATTCAAAAGTTGTAGCTTTAAACTGATAATGGTTTATATACAACAACATATTAAATCTAATAAATTAAGTATAATATGTTAAAAGTTAAAAACATAACTTTGTAAATAGAAGCAGATATATTATTTTAGAATTAAAATTTAGTTCATTTATGATTACACTTTAGGTTTGATATTTATTTAACCTTATTAACCAACTTATAATCATTATTAGAAAGACACAACAATTTATTACTTTTAACTATTTACAAACTATTCTTTGTGTTGTTTAAGTCAAACTAAAATTTATATTTAAGTTGACCTTATATTTAAATTAACAATTTAAGCATCTATCCAAACTGATCAAAAGTTGTAATTTTAAAATGATAATGATTTACATATAACAACATATTAAAACTAATAAATTATGTATAATTTGTTAAAATTTAAAGACATAACTTTATAAGTAAAAGTAAAGATACTATTTTAACCAACTTATAATCATTATTAGAAAGAAATTGAAAAGTCATGGGAGTTTCAAATGAATGTGGTTAAAGGAAAAATGAATGTGGTGAAAGGAAAAATGTTTCCTTTATAAGTATACTAGGTGAATTCACGCGCGTTGCGCGGCACAGGTTAAAAATATATTGTTAGAATATTGAAAAATATATCTTTACAATGGTTATATATATATATATATATATATATATATATATATATATGTGTGTGTATATATATATATATATATATATATATATATATATATATATAATCTCAATTATTTTGAACAATAATATTAATTGACATCAACCCAGCTTCCTCATTAATATAATTAAATATAATTATCTATGTAGTATTATTTTTAACAATTGTTATGATGGATTAATTTTAATTTTTACTTATGCAATTATTTTCTAATTTCATTAATGATGTTTATTTAAAATACAATTTATTTGTAGCTAACATTATGTAATTTATAATTTGATATTATTATCATTTAAAATTATTGTTCATTAATTTTAAACCACTTATCATTAATAATAAATTAAAGAAGACTTTTAAGAAACATTTAATATTATAATTCAAATATGAAATATATACTAAATAATAAAGTGATAAGATTGACAATTTGCATTTCAAAAGAGACTTGCATGGATAATATGACATATCCATGATTTTTATAATTTGATTTTATTATTTATAACTATTGTTCGTTAATTTTAAAATCAATTATTATTATTAATAAGTGAAAGAAACTTTTAAAAAACACTTATTATTATACTTAAAATGTTAAACATATACTAAAATATAAATTAATAAGATAAATAATTTGCATTTTAAAAGAGACTTACATGGATAATATGACATATCCATAATTTTTAATTAATTATTGCTTTGAAGCAACACAAACATACAAACATATATATATATATATATATATATATATATATATATATATATATATATATATATATATATATATATATATATATAATTTAGTTAAATATTAACTATATCACATTCCATAACATATGATCGATAACATGAATATAATCTAATTTAAATTAAAATTTCAACAACAACATATAATGATTGTCTTAAAAGAATACTTAAACCAAGAAAAAAAATTAAAAAAATTAGTATATAACAAACTTACAAATTAAAAAGTTTAACATAATAACATGGCTTGAAAAATGGTCAAAAGCCCTCAAACCAACATAAAAACTTTTAGACTTGTTTTCTTTGTGTATTTTGTATATGATAGGTATTTGTGTGTCTACTCAAAGAGATTGGCCTTTTATAGTAGACTATTCAGTAATTGTTTATTAAACATATCATGTAAGTTATAAAACCTTTGAATGGTTAATCATTATTAAGAGACTTTTGAGTGATATTCATTCAAATAAGAGGTTTCAAATGAATATGGTTTAAGTAAAATGCATCAAGGGAGTTTCAAATCAATGTGGTGAAAGGAAAAATGCTTCATTTATAAGTATATAAAGATAAAGATATATATATATATATATATATATATATATATATATATATATATATATATATAAAATAAATCCAAGCCTTCTACTAGTCTAACATCACTAGTCCAACACTACAACCCAAACTCAAAAAGGCTTAACCCATTAGTTGGTCCAGTTTGTTAAATGAGTGGAAAAAAATCTTTCAAAGAGGGAGAAGGTTTTATCTTCTTCCTATGTGGGATAGTCCGACATTTGTATTTTAGAACAAAGTTCCAACAAGAGGGGCCTTAGAGAGGAAGAATAAATACGAAAATTTAACAACGATTTGCGATGTCGGTTCCCCATATAGTTGCGGTGGTGGTAGTCCGGTACGATGGTGAACACTGATTTCCTCTACCGTTTTTTAGGAGAGAGTGAGAGAGGAACTCTAAAGAGAAAGAGAGAAGGTTTTGAAATTGAGCGTACCTCCTTTTCAAGCCTGTACCACCACCCTGTTCGTTTCACAGCTAAGTCTGCCTCTTGTTACCTCTTTTACCTCAACATTAAGAAATACATGACTTGGCAGTAGAGGACGATGAGTTTCCTTCTTCTTCATCCTGGTACCTAATTTAATACACTGATTTGGCATATAAGATTCAAATTAAAAAAATTCTTGATTTTTTAAGATTTGTATAATGATTTGAAATTTATTATGAAAATAAAGGAAATAATGCAGATAAACAAAACAAATTGTTGTAAGCGGGAAAAGAAAATGGTTGAAGAATCACAAGAGGACATGTATCCTCCAAACTACTTTTTTATTAGAGGACATGCATCCTCCAAACGAATTGTTGTAAACAGGAAAAGAAAATGGTTGAAGAATCACAAGAGGACATGTATCCTCAGCATTTTTGTTCTTATGCCAAAAAATATGCAAAAAAAAGAGATTTTATGAAACTACAACACTATTTTATGCATATTTTATGCATATTTTATAAACATCTAAGAAAAATGCGTAAAATCATATTTTCTAAAAGAACAATGCTATTTTCTGGATATTTTTCAAAGTTTGTTCAATTTTTTTGTAAAATATTTAAAAAACATGTTGAGCATCCAAATTTAGTCATTTTCATTTATGTTACCTGGTAATACTATAAAATTATTAGGCATAATAGGCTTAATAGCATTATTAGCATCCTACTTTTTATTTGTTGACTTGTGTACCTGTTGATGTAATAGCGTATTGCATCCATATATATATATATATATATATATATATATATATATATATCATACCATTGAACCTAATGTACAAAGGTTGGCTACTTGATACCAAGAGAAGCATGATATGTGTCACACCCCGCTAAAGCGGAAATACAGGGCGTGACAGTACAAAGGGTTTCATAGCAAAAGTTAAAAAACAACACCAACCATAGTATTGAAAAGAATTACAATTTACAATTAGTTTG